>NC_092859.1:106902979-106926631 GCF_032062135.1 Pyxicephalus adspersus
TTTGCTTTTAATTCAGGCTCCTATGTTTTCTGTCAGGTCTGCTTTGGCTTTAGAATTTCTATTAAGTGTGTTATTTCTTTTTTTGATGACTAAGGTAAATCAAGGGACTCTTTGTTTTTAGATTCCAAATATTATTTATCTCTTCACTGCTGTCATAAAGCTTCAAAGATTAACTTCGTCATAGCTGCAAAGTTTTGAGCAAAGTGGGAGGTCTGAAACTGTTGCAGATATGTGAAGACACATCTACATACCAGTGCTATATACCTGTCAACAGTTTTTGTTCCAGTAACAGAATAATTTATAGGGATTTTTAAAAATATTTTTAAAAGTTACTGTATTATTAAATGGATGGCTTCCTTTGTCTAACAAAAAACTACAGTAAAGTATAAGTCATTGCTGATCGGTCAGCCTGCAAGCAGACAAGAAAAGAAGTCTAAAGTTTTACCTGATAATTCAAAAAGATGAATGAAAAATATTAATTTACAACATTCATTATTTGATTATATATTGATATTGTTTTTTATCCTAATTAATAAACAAGTTATATTAAACCATATCTCTTAAGAAGACAACAGACCGATGCTCAGCTGTAGATTTCTATACACAGTATGTCTTCGAAATTCATGTGGTCAGACATTTTTGTCTTGTCAGATAATCTTTTTTTGTCCAACTTTGATGTGGCAGAGTATTGTGGTCACTATTTCTACCAAACACACATAAAGCTGTCATCAAAACAAGTAAAAATAAAACTGTCCACAAAAATTAAAGGGAATTTGTCACTAAAATTTAAGTGCAAATAAAAGGGTTATATACAAAGGAGAATGTAAATAGCTCTGCTACCAAAATCCTAATAAATAAAGCCTAAGAACTTGTATGCTAAATTTGTTCCAGAAGCTGACACTTATGTGAGTTCAAATCTCCCCTGCAGTAGTTCTTCTGCTGGCAACCACAGTCCAGTCACAGGTTGGGATGGTGATGCTAAGTGTAAATTAAACTGGCGCTGAAAAGATCAGGTCACCTGTCCAGCCAGGCAGAACTTTGCTGTGTGGTGGAGATTGTAAATCTCAAGACTGAATTGTCAGAAATACAAATCTTTTTAATAAAAAAAAAATCAACCTTATTTATGTAATCTGTGTAATTAGCTGTTTGCTTAAACCTGCATTAATTAGTGGTTGAAATCATGCATTAATAATCACTTGAGTTATTGTCTAGCCATGTGTTAAACCATGAACAGCAAAAATTGTTATACTTGCATGACTCATACAGAAAGTTTGTGCATAGTGTGCTAATACTTTGCGTGCGTGAAGAATAAATAAAGTGTTCTATGTCTAAGCCTATAGCTTAGTTATCTCTGTCATACACTTCACAATTCAGCTAATCAATCATTTAAATGATGCAAGAATAGAGGGCTTGTTTTGCATGGTTGCATTCATATGCCACAATTAAAGTCAGCATTTTCAGACAGCGAGGACAATAAAAATTGAGATTTTCTAACCTAGTTATTGATTTCCTATTATAAAAGTGATCACTGAGGTCAAAAGCTAGAAATTCTGCCATCCACATCATTCCCTTATCATTCCAAAATCATGACTGTGGGAGGGCAGAGCATCTTCAGTCCCTACACCTAACTGGATCCACACCTGTAATGAAGACACATAGGTGTGCGGATCATATTGGCCTAACGGCAGTTTGTTTTTTTATCAGTTATTCTTAAATATCAGGTTGCAGGTCCTCAATCTGCCATCACCATACATTGGATCTGTACCTCGATTGATACCACTGATTCCCAGCCTCAGTACCACTGCCTTGGGTGGAATGAATATCAATTCTCTTCATTCTATCCTAGCAAACAATTCTATATACCTTGCTCCTTTATCTCACCTCCTAGGAGACCCCATACCACAGATGTTCCCCTGACCACTTTATCAAATTACCAACACACTGCCTGAACTGTCCCAGAACCCTTGATAGAAGAAGAGAAGGTAGGAAACTTGTCCTGTCATCCAGCCCCCCCCCCCCCCCCCGGCCTTACTTGCTCTATTCCTAAACCTATACAGCCGTAAACCCCACCCCTCTCTACCCCCCTGGCCAAGCCTAATCTTGACCTTTCTCTGACTTCTGATTTAGCTCTCTCAACCCTCTGCCACCTGCTTGACCTTCCTGCCCAATCATGCAAGCCTTAAGCTGCGTACACACTTCCAATTTTTGTCGTTAGAAAGGATCTTTCACGATCCTTTCCAACGAAAAGGGAGTGCACGATGCATGAACGGTGCTGTACATACAGCACCGTTCATGCTCTATGGAGAGGGGAGGGGGAGAGCGACGGAGCGGCACCCTGCTGCGCGCTCTCCCCTTCCCTTTCATTAGGATCGGCTGTCGTCCATCGTCCGTGGATCTGGCAGGTCGGTCGTCTGGACGATGGACGACACCGACTGTACACACGGCAGATTTTCGCCCGATAATTGGCCGATGCCGATTATCGGGCGATAAAAATCTGACGTGTGTACGTAGCTTTACTCTCAGCTCCTTACAAGCTTTTGCAAAGTATATAGAGATACACTGCTATTTTATTTATTTCATAGTAAAAACATTAATTTGTCCACAACAACAGCCAGAGTTATTCTTCCAGGCCCCATTTGGACCTGTGCGCCGAAGTAACAAATGAGGAAATACAAATTGTATTCAATTTACTAAATAAGCAAAAGCTTTTTACCTAGCAAAGTAACTTTTTTTATTAAAACTTTGTTTATTGGATTTTAGGAAAGATACAGATAAGGTACAACACCCAAATGGAGAAAAAGAATACATAAATCTATATGACAAAGAAAATAAAGGAAAAAAAAGGAACATAGTTAACCTGGCTGTCCAGCTCACATAAAAGTAAAATTACAAAATTTGGAACATAATGATTAATCCAAACCTGGGGCAATATTAGCCACATACCAAGTGGAGTACTGAAAGGTCTTTAAAATGTGTTACGTTCTGTTATAGTAAATGTATTAACAATAAATACATACAATATTTTAAAGAATTTAGTGGTCTAATTGTCATCGTTGAGCTCAGTTTCCAACTTTTCTCCATTGAAGATGGTAATTTATAGTACCCATCATTGGAGGGTGAGTTTGACAGTATGGCTTCCCTAGAAGCCCAAAGGCACATAGAAACGTGCTCCCTGAGACCCATGTGGATCATGGTGACATTGAGGTTGTTTCTGCAGCCAAAACACAGCACTGGGTATAGGGGTATGTGATGGCCATTTACATAATGAAAAGTTATGCACCAAGGTGACAAAGGATTTTGAGTTTTCACCTAACTTAGTGAAGCATTCTTCATTCTGCATTCTTCAATCATATAATTATCTGCAAGAAATTCTTAATGTATGTGATTGGTTATTTTTCCAAAGAAAAACAAAAGCAGGTAAAGGGTATGTCATGCTTCTTAAACAAATCAACCTCAATGCAAAATGTGGATCCTGCCTTATTGCTCCTTCTCCTTTCACTGGTTCACTGAATTAAGTTTTTTTGTATATTTGTATTTGTGTACACATACCAAATTTGTTTACGAGGAGAAATGAACATCTTGTAAACTTATGACCCTAATGACGTTTTCACTGAAATAGAAGACATTGTGATTTAAATGATTGAAAAGTGTGTTTTTCTTTAGGCAAACCTCATTCCATTTATTGTATTGTCCATTGCAGATATATGCTATTTAAAAAGAATTTCATGAGCAACTGGACTAGCTCCCAGACATTCATTTAATAGCTAAATACGACTGCCAATGTAAACTGTCTAGATGACTATTGTGCTGTTTATGTGAAATCAATATGCCACTTAGTAAATATGACAAAGTCCTCAATCCTCAGCTAGTAATGGTCACCTATTGAACAAAGCAAAAAAAGAAAAGAAAACTAATCTCTTTGATCACTAAACCTTAATTTTGTAAAAATGTTGTTTTTTCTAAATTTGACATTTATATTGGCTTATCTGACCTTTTTATCTTACATTAATATTACTGACTATTTAGTTTCCATGGAATAATACAAATACATACAAGGAACAAAATAGTGAAAACAACATGTATTGAAACTTTCAACCTGTATGAAAGTGCTATCCCTGCCTGCTGCACTGGTCAATGCCCTCACAATAAAATGCTTTTTTTAAGGTGAATTATAGGTAAACAAGAAAATTAACATGTCAAAATATATATACCACCAACATATTACATAGCTCTGTACAATAAATAGGGGTTACAAATGACAGACAGATACAAACAATGAGACAGGTAGAGAAGAGGACCCTGTCAAGTGAGCTTACAATCTAAGAGATTGGGGAAGTAGCACACAACTGGAGTGGGCATTTGGCATGGTGACTGAGTAGTGAGGGTTTTAAGAGACAGAAGAAGACAGGTAGGCAAGTTTGAAAATATGTGTTTTAAGTGCACTTTTAAATGTGCACAAAGTATGACAAGACAAATAGGATGAGGAAGACCATTCCAAAGAGTCGGGGCAGCTCTAGAAAAGTCGTGAAGCCCTGTATGTGATGAGATTATGAGGGGGGAAGTCATTAGTAGGTCATTGGAGGAGCAAAGAGAGTGGTAGGAGAGGAGAAATTACCATTAAAAGAAACTTAAAAGGAGTGGTCAGACAGATAGGAAGCAAGCCAAAAGGGAGCAGTGACACTAGTGTCAATGGAGTTCATAATGTTGATCAGAAGGTGGTGATCAACAGTGTCTTAGCAGAAAAAAGATCGAGGAGAAGGAGGGAAAAGTTGCCTTGTGACTTACCTCTAATGAGGTCATTGGCAACTTTGTAATAGCCACTTTGTCAATGGAATGGGCAGGTAGAAAACCAGGCTGGAGTGGGTCAAGTAGAGAGTAAGTGTTCAGATAGTCAGTGAGTCTTTTATAGACATGGAGCTCAAGAAGTTTGGAGGCATAGGGGAGAAGGGAGACAGCACAGTAGCTAGAAAGTAGGGCAGGGTCTAGTGAGGGATTCTTGAGAATAGGGAGAATAATGTCTAGGCCAGGGGTCTGCAACCTGCGGCTCTTCAGCCTCCTTGTTGTGGCTCCCTTCTGCTGCCGCGGGGAGATCTCTGATGGGGGATCCCCTTCCTCCCAAGACACTGCGGAGGAGGGGGATTCCCTATCCGGTGTTCTAATGAAAAAAATCTACCAGTGAAATAAATCTACCACGGGGCGTGTACAAATGGGTGTGTACAATGACATCCCCCTCCTTTGAACCCCAATTCCTCTGGAATGGGGAGATGTACAAAACCAAAAATGTAGGTGCAAGTGGGGGACACCTGTGACTAACACCCCCTAAAATTTAATTGTTAGGCTATCAGAACATAAAGAACTCTGCCCATCAAAGAAATCTACCGTTACACATTGCTGGAGGCACCTGAACCCCAATTTCTCTGGAACAGGAAGGGGGTACAGGTGAACAAAATTAGAGGTGCAAGTGGGGGACACCTGTGGCTAACACCTCCTAAAAACTCCGCCCATCAAAAACCCCTACCCTGTTACACATTGTTGGAGGCTTCTAGCACCTAAACCCCAATTTATCTGGAAACAGGGGTACAGGTGATAAAAATTTCAGGTGCAAGTACGGGACACCTGTGGCTAACACCTCCTAAAAATTCATAAAAACTCTGCCTGTCAAAAAAATCTACCCTGTTACACATTGCTGGAAGCAACTAGCATCTGAACCCCAATTTCTCTGGAACGGGGGGGAGGCGGTACAGGTGACCAAAATAGAGGTGCAAGTGGGGGACACTTATGGCTAACACCACCTACAATTGAATCGCTAAGGCATCGTCAGAAAATAAAGAAATCTAAATAATCTACCCTGTTACACATTGCTGGAGGCTTCTAGCACCTGAACCCCAATTACTCAAGATTGGGGGGTACAGGTGAACAAAATTAAAGCTGCAAATGAGGGACACCTGTGTCTAGCACCCCTTAAAATTTCATCGCTAAGGCATCGTCAGAACATAAAGAACTCTGCCCATCAAAAAAATCTACCCTGTTATGTTAGAAGCCTCCAGCTAATGTAACAGGATGATACGTTAGAAGCTGGAGGGTTCTAGGGGCATAGTTCAGTGTTTAATTTATTTCAAAGTAGGCCTACACATGCACACTTGTTGTAACAGGTAAAATTAAAAAAATATTAAAACTTTTAAAAGTTTATAAACTGTGTTATGTTTTGCGGGTCCAGACTATTTTTCTTTAGTGGAAGAGGAGGCAAAATGGCTCTTTTGATAGTAAAGGTTGCTGACCCCTGGTCTAGGCCAAGGGGGAAGAAACCAAAAGGGAGAGATTGATTAGTTCGGTTAGTGTAGGGGCCAGGTTGGAAGAGTGGGCATGGAGTAGAGGATTGAGTCAAGCAGACAGGTAGTAGATGGAGATAATAAGAGAAGTGAGGAGGCTTTATTTAAAGTAAAGGGCTTAAGGAGGTTAGCGATGATTTACATGTAGAAGGGGTGAATATGGTTGCAGTGGCACGGAGAGCAGAAACATCATGTATGATTTTTACAAATTTATCTCTAAAGTAGGTGGCTCTGTCTTGGAGGGGTAGAAGAGTCTGTGTGGGTTGGAAGCTTGACAGGGTAAGGCAGCAGAGAAATAGTTTTGCTTGCCATCTGTGAGTTCAGTTCAGCTGCATGAGAGGTCTTTTGTAGATGTCTAGTGTAATTGTTTTGCCAAGGTCAGAGGTTAGCAGGACCGGGATCGAGGAAGGTGGCAGGGACAACTTTATCCAGAGCCAAAAAAAAGAGCGTGGTTGAACTGAGTGGCAGCTTTATCAGGAGATGTTATTTTAGCAAATGTAGGGGTTCGGGAAAAAAGGTAGTTTGAGAATAGGTTGTGGTCAAAGTTATGAATATCTCTCTGCCATTGACCTGGTCTGAGAAGTGGCAAAGGGGGGCAAGAATTAGATTGACGGTGAGGAGCTTGTGGTCAGAAAGGGGAAATGATGAGTTGTCAAGGTGGGTGAGGTTGCAGAGTTTGGAAAATACCAGGTCTAAAGTGTGTCCATCGATGTGTGTTAGGCCTTTTATGTTCTATGTTCTGAGTCCAAAGGAGACGGTAATGAAGAGCAGTTTGGCCGAGTAAAGATGGTTGGGGTCATCCACTGCAAAATTGGGAAATTGGATTAAGGCCGTGGTAGACAACATTAACAATGAGAGGTTGAGGGCGGAAAAGATGGATGGAATGGACTTCAAATGAAGAGAAAATGAGAGACAGTGGGGTAGGAAGGACTCTGTTTGTACACCGTCTGCCCTGTAGCTAGGTCAGGGGGTGTGTGTAGTGCAGGCCTCCATAGGAGAGTGCAGCAGCAGAGGCAGTTCATATAGGATGAAGGAGAGGAGAAGGATGTGGATAGAGGTTACAGACAGATCGAGCATTCCATAGACCACAAGAGTAGGAGGGTAAGAGGTTAGAAGGAGTGTGTCTCCTGGTGAAAGGATGGTGAAAAGAAAGGCATCGGAAGGGGGGGGAAACCAGGGTTTGGTGAGATGTCACCAGGAAGCAGCAGTAGAAAAGGAAGGTGCAGCAGTACAGACATAGAAAGCAGGAGAGTGAGGGAGAAGGCAGACAGAGTAGGGAGGAAGATAGGGAATAGGACCAGCTGAGTGAGTATGAGGAGCATGATTCACTGAAACAGATATTACCAAATTAAAGAAGCACAGAAAATAATATGGCAAACTGAAGTACATGTAAGCAGCAACTGTAGTAGCAAGACTTGAAAGCTGAGTTCCAGTTTTAGGATTGTATGAGTGAGAAAGGCAGCATGGGTGGCTTTGTGAGGATGGCAGCAACAGAGGTAATGTTGAAGTTTGAGATAGTTTTTTGATGAAAGTTCATTCCGAAGACCTGATGTGGAAAATGCTGAGTGAAGTGGTGGTTCCGAATCTGTTTCAATTCCTGGTTTAATTCCCTTGATTACTTGCCAATGTACTTAAAATTTTGGCACTTGAAATTTGGGGCACATTATGTTTAAATAGAAGTGCTTTGGACCCTGGTTTGGCTGTTCTGATTCAAGTATCAAGGAATTTGGGAGATCAATTGAACCTGGGTAGGGAAGGGGTTAGTATGGCAATAATAATAATGTGCAGTCAGCTGGAACAAAGGGATAGAAAACAGATAATATTATGGCCAAATTCAAATTTGTGCCACAAGTCCAAGTAAAATGCAGGTCATACCATACCCAGACACATGCAGATTGATATGCAATACACATGGACAAAACAGTTCATTTGGCAGTCAGAGTGAATAATATACCGTACACAGGCAGATACATTTCAGAACTGTAAGAACATGGCCATAACTTAGGCTACTAACTTTTTTTGCAATCTTTGTTTTTAAACTCTAGCATAGTTACATGGTAGGCTGTGGGGATAGGGAAGTTGGGTGTTGGCAGGAAGCAAAGCATTTATTTGAAATAAAGGTCTACTTTAATAAAATCAAGTAATAAATCCAGCACATGAGCTCATTTGTATTTTTTTCCCAATCCCTAGAACAAGTATAAATCCACCAGGACAAATATGTTTGTAAGATTGCTTGTTTGTTTCCACACAAATGATGTAGTTTTCATCCTTTGCATGCTAATACTTTTATATGTCATCCTAGGAAAACATCTTTTAGCCCTAAGAAAAAGGGATAAGAATATATGAACGGTTAACAAGATGACATTTTGTTAATGTTCTTATGCTTTTTCTTTACCATATTACCTGTATTTTTCCATTTTTTTTATGTCATCACACAATAATATGAATGTTAAAAAAAATGTTACAAAGCATTTTGAATCTGATTCAAATTTCATTCTAGTTTGGCTTTAGAGAAATCAAATATTTGAAAAAAAAGATTTTTGCCAAAGATGTTATAATACATATATCAAGGAACATTTAGTGATTTCACCTGTGTGTATGTCAAAATAGATTTAAATGTTTATAAATACAGATGCATTTTCATTTTTACTATTTTAACTGGACTGGTTTATGGCGGGGGTTAATCAAGTAAGTTTTCTTGTCTAGTATGAGTTGATGTGACTTTTAGTAATTTTCATTATTGTTAGCTTGATCTGTTGCAGCAATGTTTTTTTGCTTGGTTTCTAATTACGGTTTCTGTTGTTTATCAAATCTTCAGTAATGTTTTGTCCCTTTATCTACAAATAATTAGAACAAATGTATGCATGGTTTCAAATCCAAACTTCTACTTGACCTCTCTCCTTGCCTTTGTCCCATTCTCCAAGTCAGATTGTCACATATTGGTATTTGAATGTATTATGTACATATTCCTTTCATGAAAAGTTTGTTGTGGCTTTTATTTATTTGCTTTTTCTAATAGTCTGACATTTGCTAAATAAGGCTTCACTCGTGTTGATTTGCTGCCACTGTTCTACACAACTCTTCTGGTCATTTGTAGTATTGTTATAGGTTTGTTGTCATTGTGCTGTGCTGCCTGATCTTAGCACTATTGTATACAAGCACACTTCCACTTCCTGTACAAACTGGTTGTCAATTAGTTGTCCAGTTGAGTTGCATACTCATTCTAACACACCTGATGGTGATAGAAGGAGGTCCAAGTTCCAAGCACAACATCAAAGCTCATTGATTGCCAAGCTCACAAGCAGGGTCAGGCACTCTTAAATACTGGATTATATGCATTATTTAGGTGTTTACATGATTCAAATAGTATTAGTATATAAGACTTCCAGGGACAAATTTACTTTATACAAAACATATTTTATTGCTTAGAAAGCTTTCCAGGGTGTTTATGCACTTTGAATGCCATTTAAATCTTGGCACAACATATATTCACTTTGGCACATAAAGGTGGATTCCTACTTTAACCAGAAGCAATATCATCAATGAATACAGTACAGTAGTGGAATGGAATGTCACTTTACAGTAGTCTGTAAAGTGACATTCCAGAAGCTTGCCAGAGATTCCCAGTAAAGGGATGTTCTTATCCTGTTAAAAAATAGATTATATTATTAGGATGTGTTACGCAGTATGTTAAATCGTGTTTTGTTGGCAACTAGATGGTGCTGGATTGTTTTTTCATGCTTTTCTGGCTGCATAAGCAATGCTTTACCACATCTGCACTAAATTGCACTATGCCCCAGTTTGTGAATGTATGTTTCTGTCACATAAAGGCACAGCTCTTCCACAAATACAGTATGTCTGCTATTTCATTTCACAAAGGATTTAAGACTGCTTGCTATGACTTGGACTCCCAAGTTTGTTTTGAGCCCAAAGATAATGTGCTGAAATATGTAATGCATACATTGTGAACATATGTAAATGCTAACGCGCAAAAATGTTTTCAATCAGTTCATCCCTGACTCGACGTCCCTTTGCCGTTGTTTGGGAGCTGGAGGCAGAATGTTGGTGCACCTCTGGCTTGGTTACCTCTGGAATTTCTCAGGTATCAGCATGGTGTATGCACAGCCCAGGTTGTGCAGGATGCAGAATGCAATGATGACTCGTGCAGCTTTCCAGAGTGAGTACAGTTCACCACCAGGCCATGCCAAGCACAGAAAAGTTTTTAGCAGCCCGTTTTTTCTTTTTTTTAACCATGACCCCCCAGCTTTTCCGCAGAGCCCTGTTTTAATTATGCTGTGCTTGTGACAGGAGGTGATGCACTGGCGTCATAAGCCATGTAAGCTGCCCATATCCTTTGTCAGTTGTTAAAAGACAAAAAAAACAGTGGTAGTTATTGTTCTACGTGTTCTGTGGGTTCAGTGTAACTCTAGAGGTTCTTACAAAGGTTGGTAAAGGTTGTGCTGTCAGGTCAGTTTCGTGCTTTTTGGTTGTTAGGAGCCATTGTTACTACTGACCACCACACTGACATACTGTGAGCTGTGGTAATATAAGTAAGTATAGTAGGGCTTCCTGAATACCCGAAAGTTAGTTCAACGGTTCCCCCATGGTCACAATATTGTACAATGTTTATAAACTACTTTAGAAATATTATATTAGCGAAAAATATAAACTATATACAATATAGGTAATAGCTTTGCACACAGCAGTCACTGATTTCTTACTAATGTTATTTATTGTGACAATATCTTGTTGAGGACCTATGCAACCAAGGGACTTTGAGGTGTATGACTGCATCTACTTAGCAACATAAGTGTCTTTATGATTTAACTACTGTTGTATTACATTAATTACATTATACATTACCTACTAACCAGCCCTCAGGCATTTCTCCAGAGTTGAACCTCTGGTAGAGGGCTTTCTGACGCAGGATATAGGCATCATGACACGAACCTGGGAAACCTGTGCGTATACTCATGATTCTCCTGTTGGCATCACAGACTACTTGTACATTCAGCGAATGATATTGCTTCTGGTTTCGAAAAGTAAATTTCCTGACGTTTAGAGACTCAAATTGCCACATGGGTGCAATTACTGGCCCCCAAAATATTTCGAAATCCCGCTCACCTGAAGAAATTCACCTTTACGTTCCTCCACTCCTGAGCTGTGTGAGGGAAAATATTATATAGTGGAACAAGGTTCCCACTGGCATTTATGACCTGGATACTGTAGGCTGGCGTAGGCCACAAACTAAGCCACAGGTCGTCTAGAATGGTCCCTTGCCTAATATGTAGAGAGTGGCCAGTAGTCTGGTCATCATCTTCTGGTCTTGGGAGCTATTTTGTCCTCAAAAAGAGTGTGGAGGTCATGGATGATATGACGTGCCAGGCGGAATCGCACTTTTACCATGATTCTCCCGCGCGTCATCCAGGTTGGTCCGCTGTACAAAAATGCGTGGTTCCCGGACCCATACAAGAATTGGGGACACTGTTGAAGGCTGCTCCTCACCTTCTTGGGCAGATGGAATACCACTATCATCTGCAGCAACCAACATTGTTGCAGTTGTGGCCACAACTGCGCTTGCAAAAACTACAATGTCCTCCATAATCCTAAACAGCAGAATACATAAATGCCTTGGCGCATATATATAGCACGTTTGCATGTACGCATGTAAACCGTGTACATACCCACATAAACGTGCACATGCCACTGCAACCCTATATATTTTCAGAGAAGAAGTTAGCCCTTCTGCTTGCAACATTTCACAAGACTTCACAAACAAAAACATTTGGAAAAAATAAAAAAGGAATTTTCTTCCTCAAAAATGTGTTTTTTTTTTTGTGTCCTATAACTGTTTTTTTTTTTTCCTTCTAGGCCATGTATCGTCCATCAAAAAAAACACAACCCATCACCACAAGCATGACTGTTGGCACCAGCACCACTTTCACCACCACGACCGCCACCTCTGCTGGCACCAGCACCACTGGCACTACCACCCCAGGGCATTCTCCCACCCATAGACCAGCAGGCAGCTCCCTCAGGCAAGCTAGGTTGCCTAGACAAGCAGGCCAGGAAACATCTAGGCCCCTGGGCCCTCAACCTGGCAGCTCAGCCAGTTTGAGACAGCCCAGGGATTCTGCTTTCAAGGCAACCGGCTTCACTCCTGAGCAAAATGCAGCCCTCATGGAGTCTTACATCGAATTTTTTCAGCGAATCCGTGGGGGCTTGCACTCCCAGACCTCCCATGCTGGAAAGTAGAGACTCTGGGAGAAGATTGCCAGGAGGGTTAATGCAGTGGGCAGTACACAACGGACCATTACCCAGTGTCAAAAGCGTGTGAGTGACATCTTCAGACGCATCAACAGGGTCCTGGGCACAGAGGCCATAAGGATTGGGACATATCCCCAACACATTGTGCAGCGTCTCAGGGAATATGAAAGATCAGCGTTGCCACTTATTGGGCGAGAAACGGTGGTAGGGGTGGACTAACGGGATGACTCTGATGCTTGGCAACCATGTAAGTTCAATCCTTTTAGACTAATTACCTAACTACAAATATCTTTTTTATTTATTTTATTTGGATTGCAACAGTTTAGTAATTTGAACCTATGCCAAGTTGTATTGTGTTTTTCTTTAGTTTTGTTTGTGGGGAAATCTGAGATCATTTTTGTAAGAAGAACTGTTATTGTTTTGTATTTCTGCATTCTTTTTGTTTGCATCAACAATTTATGTATTTCTAATTTTTGCCAATAGAGCAAATATATAAGTTTTGTTTGATGTGGTCCAAGTACGCTCAAAATTCAGTTTTGCTATCTCATCCAAGAAGAATGTAAAAATTTTGAAATATGGCTAACAATTATTCTAATCAAGTATGAAGTCTCAACTCAATACTATACTAGAATTATTGTAATGACCTTAAAAAAAATCTAAAAATTAGTTACAAAAACACGATTGCATCTTTGTTTACTAAATGAGCACAACTATAGGTATTGGTAGGGACCAGTAATGGCACACCTCACTTCTCTGACACTTGGCTCTAACAGATAATCATGGTACAATATCGCCTATATTGATTGGACTAATTAAATGCCTTTAGGAATGGGATCAGCTGTGTATTGTATGCAAAATGTACTGTTGAATGATGTTACAATCACATTTAGTTTGAATAGGACTTATCTAACAAACACAACTACGTTACTTTTAAGGTCACATGATATGTTGGAAGAGATGACCATAGAGGAATACAGGAATGGTGGCAACTCTTCCAAGCTTAAAAAACAGGTTGGTGTAGGATAAGAGCATGTTATATATTTTGCTGTGCAAACATCCATTGTGTAAAAACATTTTTTTTTTTGTGTTTTTGTTTTGTACAGGAGAACCAAGGATGTGAAGGAAAGCCTGCAAGGATGTTTTTAAATGTGGGACTTTGTGTTTGAAACAAATAAAAAAAACAGAACAAAATATTGCTTTGATTTTAATTTGTTTTTAATTCTCGCCCCACAACTAAATTTTTGAAAACAAAATAAATATATAAATATTTATATTTAAAATATAATGTTTTAGAAAAGTTTTAGAATTTGTTTACAGATTCTTTTTTACATTTTTTTTTTCTGTTTTTAAAACCTGTAGCGTCTGGGCATACCCTGAGGAGAGGCCATCCCCAGCTGATGCTCTATGGCAGACATCCTCCTGTGGATCCAGTAAAGGCTACCCCGTAGAGTTGCTTCTGGGTTAAGAAAAAACAAAGAATATATTAACTGAAAGAGTTGGGGGAAAAACATTTAAGAAAAGTACTGCCCTTGGAAAAACCAAACAAATTAAACTAGAAACTTACCAGCAGGATGTCTGCGAATTCGCCAGGGTGGGGATGGAACCTTCTCAGGGCTGGCTGCCTCCAAAGAGCTGGAACTGGCTGTGTATGTGGAAGGGGCCAAGAAAAATGGGAGAGGTAAGTACTGAGCGAATGCAATAGTATAATATGCAGCTAGTTCTTAAATTGCACAGTGCTAGGAATTAAAAGTTAATGTTATCTAGTTTCATCAAGTTATGACTGTTTTGCTGTTTACACCTAGCAAAACAAAAAAGAAAGCTGCTTTCTGGGGCCAAGCTAATTATTGCAATGGAACTAAAGCGATGCAGTTTGTTGTCAATGAAGGTTATAGCTTTTCACAAGGGACAAACTTTAAAAAGTGACATTTAACTTCTGGCTTCTGTTAAAAGCTGCCTAGACATGAAGCTAGTCATACACTGATAATGATACCCATTGGAGTTAGGCCTAACAATCTATATCCTAGTTTAGATTATTTGTCCTGAAGGAATGTTCACAATATAGAAAAACTACTTACTTTCAGACAAGGAACTTGTGTCCCCTGGAGAAGGTGATGGGAAGGCCGCTCCAATAGCTGCAGATTAAAAAAAACACCATAAGTAAACGTGGGTGGGCCGGACTAAAGTAGATTTGTAAGATTAGTCAAGGATAACAAATTAATGGTAAACTTCTAACAGATATTTTTTGGCTGTGTAAAAAAAATTGGATAAAACATTTGCGAGTAAGGTACAACTGAACAACTCTATGAATGTCTATTTTTCTTCATGCTAGTCAACAACCTAGAAAGAACCTTCATTTGATGCATGATGCTCTTTTTTTGTATTTTTAACTAAAAATGGTAAAAGTAGTGTGAGAATGTGTTTGATTGAAACATTTTTAACAAAAGGTGGTCTAATGTTAGCTTACAGGTAATGTCCTCGGCGGCCTCCTCATCTGAGATGAGGTTGGGCAGTGGGCTTCTCCTCCGCAATAGGCTCCTCCTCCACATTTTGTGGCACGACCAACCACCCGGCTGGCTGCTCTACGATCAGCAGCTGCCGTGATGGAGTGTTGGCTGTAATAAAAAAAAACCCACAAACATCAAAAATTGATACAGGTAAGAAAATCTAGGACTTGAGAAACTGTTCTAAGTCCAGAACATACTATCTTTCCCAACCAAAAAACATTCTAAAACACCGCCCCTTAACAACAGGAGAAGACAAAATGCAATACTTACCAGAGAGGATGCAGCCCACCACTTTGCCGAGTAAATCCGGTCTCCTCCGCTTCAGGTTGCTCTAGGTGTGCTGTGACAACCCTGTAACAAAAGTGTGTGTGTGTGTAATAACCCAGTGTGGCCAGACAGCTTCTAAAGCTCACTCAGAGGCTGGTTGGCTATTGTGATAGAGTGATGGAGTCAAGGATGGATGCTTCAAGGTCAAATGATTTGAGACAGGTCCTTACACTCCTACATGAAACTTTATGGCAGTTATGGCAGACATGCCAGAATCATCTGGACCAACAACGTATGGCAGACATGCATGGTCTTTTCCAGGAACAACAACAACAAAAACATAATGACATGCAGCGTCTGACTGAATCAGTCCAACAACAAACATCGGCCATTTTGGGTGCATCCATGTTACGAGTTGATCATCCCTGTAAAATGTTCAGTGAATCCCTGGGCCAACAATCTCAATTAAGCCAAGCCGTTCTTCACACTCTGGGTTGCCAAATCCCAAGAGCTCCAGCGCCTGCAGGCCTGGCTCCAGCTCCTGCATGACCAGCTCTACCTCCTGCAGGCTCGGCTTCAGCAGGGCCTGGATCCAACACCAGGTCCAGGTCAAGCCGGCATGGTGAGACAGCCTGCAGCCTTGCCCGGGCTGGTGAGGTGGCTCTCTTCCATGCCCAGGCTTATCAAAATCAGTAGGTGGATGGTGGGTGCCAAGTGGGAACTGATTCCTCTCATTTTTTCAACAAAATGTAACATCACTAAATGTTTTCATGACTCCTACAGTGTTTGAGTTCTCCTGCGTGAAGACTTTTGTTTGGCTAAGATAGCCTAGTGTCTATTTTTTCTTTGACCAATATTCACAGTAATGTTGACCCGAATATGGCTGTTCGAATTTGGGTCGACCCAACCCAAATTTTGCTGGGTTTAAAGCCCCAAATTTGTCCCTCCCACTATGCCTAGGGACCTCCAATAACAGGGATGATCTCCTCCTCCTGCATTTACCACTCCTGACAGAGATTTGCTAGCATCACAACCTTTCTGTGCTGCTTGGCTTGCTTTGTCAGAGTATAAAAAAATGATTTACTTAGACTGTGTCACTCCCACACTATTAGTCAGATAGATAGTTGGATTGTACTGTATTGGTGCAGTCCTGAAATCTACTGTACTCAGATAGGTAGAGTGTTTCACTGTTAGATAGATAGATAGAAAGATAGATAGATAGATAGATAGATAGATAGATAGATAGATAGATAGATAGATAGATAGAAAGATAGATAGATAGATAGATAGATAGATAGATAGATAGATAGATAGATAGATAGATAGATAGATACATAGATAGTCAGTGTGTTACTTACACGCAGCCAGAGCCAGGATACCCTCCCTGACTGCGTACACTTGTACTGGGAGACAGTCACACAGACACGGTGTATACTGCAGTATATAGTTTGTATACTGTGTTGCATATTACAAGCATCCCCACTGAAGGAAAGTGCTACATACAAGACACACAGCGCACTTGTATTTTTGGTGCCAAACCCCCTCCCCAATAAAAAAAAACACTTACTGTAAAAATTTACACGTTGTGAGGCATATTAGCTCCAAAGTAATTTGCAGGGTGTGAAGCCACAAAAATTTCTACAATGTCTGGCCAAAGAGGAAAGGGCAGCCTTGACAGGAGTGGCAAGCAATGCAGTATGAGTTTGTTTTTAACTGCAGACCCGAGAACAAGAAGCACTGCTGTTGGTGGTGGGCGTCCATTATTACCGCACGTTGAACAAGAGGTAGTAGAGTACATGTCCCAGCCTGGGTCAACTGATTGTACCCCCTCTTCATCCCAGTCCCAGACACAGGCCTCACAGGTGTCCCAAACAGTCCATGATACACCTGTTCCTCCTACTTCTTCATCCTAGGCTGGAAAGTCTTGTGTACAGCAGTATGAAGAGGAGTCCCACCGAGGGGTCGGAGAGGTGAAGCTACAAGCATTCCTTGAAGATGTTCAGTTGTTTCAGTCATCTGATAAAGAGAGTCAGTTCAAATGCGCCCATGTGGACATTTTTTAGTGTACCTGGTGATGACAACATTATGGTCATCTGCAAACTGTGTGCTCAACACTTGAAACAAGGCAAAAACCCAAGCAAACTTGGAACAAGTTGCATGAGCACACATTTAAAAAGCCACCACCTGGTAACCTGGTGAAAACACCTGGTCAAAGCACAGAGCTCTATGCGACCACCTCCGCCCAAGAAACAAGCTCAAACTGCTCGATCTTCCTCTGCTGCCACCAAAGTTACCTGTGCTGCTGACAGCAATTTGAGTGGGGCATGTAGCCAAGCATTACGGTTTTCAGGCTTCACCAGAGGTGAGCAGGAGCTCCAATGCAGATTGGCTGCTGTTTGTCGCATTGCTAGCAGTCAAGACCAGCCATTATTGCCATCCCCCACACCTTCTACCCCATCGTACAATCTTTCTGTGGTTAGTATTAGCAGCATCCAACCTTCCAACCCCCAGAAGCAGGAGCGCAAGAGGAAATATGGCCCAAATGACCCCAAAACGAAGCTAATCAATGCGGCAATTGCACAGCTGATTGCGTTAGAGCTCCTCCCTTACCGGCTGGTGGACTCCAATACGTTCGGTTACGCATTTCTCTGTGCGAACCCACAGTACGTTATGCCCAAGTGACAGTATTTTGCAGAAAAATGTGTTCCTGCTTTGCATGTCTCCGTGGCTCTGCAACACTCAGTTTCTGGCAAGGTGCACCCGACAACCAACAGTTGTTTGAGCAAGCATGGAGTGGGAAGATAAATTTCCTATACAGCTCACTGGGTAACTTTGGTGGCAGCAGGGGAAGATGCAGCTGCAGCAAGGCCTGCATACCTATCTCCGCCCAGAGCACATCGCCATGCAATCTCCTCCACTTCCACCTCCTCCTTCAACTCGTGTGCCTCAACCTCTTCCTCCAGGGACACTTTGCCGTGGAGACCCAGCACCTCCTATTCAGGAGCATCTGTTCACCACCAGCAACAACCTGCAGTTTGCTATTTTGGTGCACAATTCAGATGTTGCCACGCAGTCCTAAGGTTGCGAAACCTGGGTTCCTTCAGCCATATGGGTGTAACCATTCTGTGCGCTGCCGGAGCAGGGGGACATATGGGTAACTCCCAACAGACTCCAGCCAGGCAAGGTCGTGTGTGACAACGGGGCCAATCTGCTGGCAGCCCTGCGTTGTGGGAAACTCACACACGTACCTTGCCTGGCTCACGTCATAAACCCGATAGTACAACGCTTCCTTAGGAATTACCCAGGCCTCCAGCTGCTGTTGCTGAAGGCCAGAAAGTTGTCAGCGCATTTCAGCCGGTCGTACACAGACAGTGCCAGATTGGTGGATCTACAGCGACATCTCAGTCTGCCTGTGTACCGGTTAATTTGTGATGTGGCCACTCGTTGAAATTCCACCTTTTACATGCTGCAGCGGCTGGCTGAATAACAGAAAGTGGTGGTGGATTACATGGCAGAGTCTGTTTGTTTCAGACATATACCTTATTATACCTTCAGACATATACATTACCTTTCTTCAGCCCTGCGGAGTGGCTGCAAATTGAGGACTTGTGCACTGTATTGTCACCTTTTGAACAGGCCACCAGGATGATCAGCAGAAATCAGGCCTGTGTCAGTGACACCACCCCCATCATATGCCTGCTGGAACAGATGATGATGGATTTCGGACACGACACAGAGTGGGCGCTGCATGAAGAGATGACGTTTCAAACATCATCTCGGACATGCATGCCTACTAGGCATAGTGCGCTGCAAATCCAGGAAGAGGAGGTGAAAGAGGATGAGGAGGTCATTGCAGGCATGGGTATATTGTTTCAACAGTGATCCATTACAAGTGATATAGAGGGAGGGAGGTCATCCGTAAAAAAATTAGCCAGTTACACAGCTACATTGCAGAGACAGACAGACAACAGTAATGGATCACTGTTGAAACAATATACCAATATTACAACTTGATTACCGTATATACCCGAGTATAAACCAACTTTTTCAGCACCCAAAATGTGCTCAAAAAGTCACCGTCGGCTTATATTCCAGTCAGGTGCAGAAAAGCATCCAATCTGGCACCGGCGTCCAGCGGTTTCTGTCCCCTGATGACAATGTCCTCAGGCTGCAGCAGAAATATGCTGGCCGCAAAAGCCGGCTACACGCCAGCTTATCTCCAGCGCCAAATTCAAAAGAGAGAACGGTAGTAAATACCGTTACAGTGCAATCTGATTGTAATACAACATTGTATGACATCAGATTGCTACTGAAAAACCAACTTACCTTGTTTTGTTGGCGTCCTGCTGGTCCCCCAGGTCCTCTGCACACGTCTTCTTTCTTCTATCCTCAGCCGCCGAATGCAGGGACCATCTCTAGGGTTTCCTGGTGACGTCAGTGCGGGCGGGAGGAGCGGCGGGAAATTCAAATAATTTTGTATTGATTCAATACAAAATAGCTGTAAGGAGTAGTGTTGGTCGAATAGCTCACTATTCGATTTGGCAGCTATTCGCTCGAATAGAGCAAAGTTATTCGGGTGGTCGAATGTCAAAGCCGAACACCATTAAAGTCAATGGGAGGAAAAATTCGGGTTTTTTCAGCACTGTGTAGAGCTTCTACAGCCTCCAAACAGATGTAAAGATAAAATCGGGGAAACACGGTAGGTACACACTTCCAATAATTATTGTTAGAAAATGAATGATTACGACCGATCAACGATTATGCACGATTATACATGAACAATCATATTGTACACAATTCTGTACATGCTGTAACAATATGATCGTTCATATATAATCCACCAACAGTGTCCACACGCTAGATACAATTGTTTGAACGATGCAGGAAGGGACATGTGAAGGAGAAAGTGTACCGCAGAAACATGCATGATCACTGAACGACCATACACACGATAGACAGTGAAAGATCGTAGGCCAATCAGATCCACCATGGCAGTCGTTCATTTCCAACGACAATCCTCGTTCGTCGGCGTCCTTGGTCACTTTTTTTTGGCCAATCGGTTGTTCATCGATGGTTCGTCGGTCGTTTCTAATGATAATTATTGGACGTGTGTGTGCAGCTATAGTCTAAAGCCCATGTTTGAAGTCCCCATGCATTCCAATAGGCTAATCTACACCAGGACTGTCCCCCTTTAATAAGGAGACTCCCAGATCTCCACCGCCCCACCCTGGGGAATCAGTATAGGGGTACATAAAACCCCTTACTTATTTCCTGAAAGGGTTAAAATATAAGTAAAAATAGGACAAGGCTTTAATGTTAAATTATTTTAATAATGTGTGTGTTTGTGTAATTAAAATTTTTTTTTTTTTTACAGGTTATCCCAATGACAGTAGGATTTCCAGGGTTGCAATGAACAAGCCCTGGAAATCCTCCTGACAGTGAGGGATTGCAGGGCACTAGGGGTTAAATGAGGACAAGCCTCTCCATTCACCCCTAGTGCTCTGGCTGAGGTTTTATATTTCTCAGCCATTCAGCACTAGATATGAATGGGCAGACTTGTGCCTATTCATCCCTAGTGCTATGTGATTGGCTGAGAAATAGGAAATCCTGATGACAGCTCAAGCATCATCAGGATTTCCCTTTCCTCAGCCAATCAGGGAGCAGAGCAAGCAGCAGAACTTTACTATGCTGACAGCTCTGCTCCCCTGATAGCTCCCGCAGCCCTAGAGGAGCTGTGACATGTATTACATATACAGAATGCATGTCACAGCTCCTCTAGGGCTGTGGGAGCGATCAGGGGAGCAGAGCTGTCAGCATAGTAAAGCTCCGCTGATTGCTCTGCTCCCTGATTTGCTGAGGAAAGGGAAGTCCTGATGATGCTTGAGCTGTCATCAGGGTTTCCTATTTCTCAGCCAATCACAGAGCAGTAGAGGTAATGAATGGAGATACGTATCTCCGTTCAACCTCTATTACCCTGGTATTGCCTGCGGTTACAGCTAATTGAAGGCACGTGCTTTCAATTAACTGTGACCGCAAAGTTCCCACGGTCCGGGTATCCCACAATGACATTATGATTCATAATGTCATTGTCGGATAACCTGTAAAAAATAAAAAAAGAACAAGTTAAAATAAAAACACATACAAATAAATTCATTAAAGATTAATTTTTATTTTTTTTCCCGAATTTTTGCTGTCGAATCCCATGTTTTTCAGGTCGGGTCTATCCGAATTCGAACAGCCATATTCGGGTCGAATATAGGGACAACCCAAATTCAAACGTCAACACTAGTAAGGAGTCCAATACAAAGAAATCTTTATTTAATATATAAATACATATATATATATATATATGCTTTTTGTGTTTTTTTAGGTAAGCCATAGTTATTATTAAATTTATTAAATATAATAAATATTGGACAAAAAATGTAAAATACACTTCCATGCTTCCATGCAAAAAAAGGTACGCTTTTTGCATGGAAATACGGACAGAATTAGAACACTAGGGGGGCTACAGTGGCTGAATGCAGTACTGCTTTGTACTGCTTTCAGCCACTTTTTCCGAACAGAATCATACCACCAGGGAGGTTAAGGAGAATTTAGTGGTTAGGTACGGTAAGTAGTATACCTACCTAAAAACTAAATTCTCACTATGGTATTTGTTTACCGTATTATGGCTGTAATGGCCGTATTATGCAATTTTATTGGTATTTATTTTCAATATTGAAAGCTGCCAGTAGCTGCAGCATTTCCCACCCTCGGCTTATATTTGAGTCAATCAATTTTTCCTGTTTTCCGCTGTGAAAATAGGTATCTCGGCTTATACTCCGATCAACCTATACTCGAGTAAATACAGTATGTAGCAAGAGCAATAAATAATATAAAGAGCTTAATACCTAGGCTTCTTAGAACTGGACATTTAGTTAACTGTACTCATATATTTCAATTTACTGTACCGTAAGATTAATTTTCTTTCTATATTTCTGTATCTACATTGTGGTATAAATGCAAGTATTATATGCTTATGTATGTGGTTTCTTTGAAATACATGTCTCGGGTATTTGCTCTTTATTTAGACTAGTACTTCATATAAGAGTTTAGCACTTTGTTTCTGCATGACAGAAATAATCCGTAAAAACATTAACTATTGCATGGGTTACTTGATCTCAGCTCAAGCAGATGGAAAATTTTCAGCCACAGTTTGTTCTTACACTTAAAATTGAACTGTCATGTAAGAAAGATTTATACAGAAAGTTGTTTTTACTTCTGTTAGAAATGTCACTAATACCATTTTCTCAGGAATATAACAACCTGAAGATAAAGTAATTTACATTAGACTAAGTTACGTTAATTATGTTAGACTAAAAAAATCATGAAGATTTAAAGTATTATCTGATTTTAGCTAATATCTAAAAATGTATAGCTATCTGTAGGTATTCCGGGTATGGACCTAGTTTACCAAAGATGATCTTATACTGTTTGAGACTTTTCTTGATTTTTTTAAAATAACGGAACCTTTCAGGTCTTCAGGGAACCCCTGCTAAAATAACTCTAACCACAGCTGTCAGTATATTGGTGTGGTGGTCAGTGGGAAGAATGCCTTTTACATTTCTGTCCATTAGGAAGAATGTCACTCTTACAGATAGCCCTAAAATATCATTGATGTCACTTAATCTGATCTGGGAGGATTGCTCAAATGCAATTTGAAACAAATTGCTCAATGTTCAAAGTACCCCTACCAACCTTTGGAGGGACCCTTGGGTTCTACTAAACCCTGGATGAGAAACATTAGTTCATGAAGATGTTTTGTTGTCTGCTCTTCGATGGCAAAGCTGTAAGGTTGATTTACTAATAGAGTTTAGGCTGCTCAGTTTGAGTGAACATAAACTCATTCTGCAAGAGATTTTACACTCTTTACATGGTGCATCACTTTGCTGTGAATAGTGTAATTTCCAAACAACCCCAGTTGTAATCTAGGTTACACATGAGAACAAAGCTGTGACGACTATTGAATCCTGGAAAGCTACAAATACTATACATTTTCCGCTTCGCTTAATTTCAATTAGCTACAAAGGCAAACACTAATATTAATTCCATGCATATGATCAGCTATTTAGACTAAGCTGTGAAAAAAATAATGTAATTTTGATTTTTAATAAAATGTTTTATAAAACAAATACACAAACATTGTGTTTAAAGCATAATTATTAACCACCTGAGCGTTACACTGATTTCTAGATTTCTGTTCCAAAAGCGTCACAGGTTTTCATGAAATTTTTTTTTTTTAA
>NC_092859.1:106927794-106987493 GCF_032062135.1 Pyxicephalus adspersus
CGCTGGAACACGGAACCGACGCTGGATTAGCACAGCGGGACCAGGTAAGTGGGGATTTTAGTGTAGGCGAAAAAATACGGGCTTAACCAAAAGAGTAAAAATATTTAGTGCGAGAAATTACGGGCTTAGCGGTTAGGGGGTTAAACAATATGCTTAAAGCAAAAAGTTAACAAAAACACAATTTAAAAAAATAAGTTGATCCTTTAAATTTAATTCAATGACATCCAAATATGCCTTTGTGGTGGAAAAAAGGAAAATTATTATTTAGAGCTAATAAGGGTTACTAGTGGTAGGGAGAGATATTTTTCTTGTTTTAAAGTAACAGCCTTATTCCACAGAACACATTTGCTCCAATTTCTAGGATGGGTATAGTATAAGTCATTGATCTCCTGGCAAAGGTACTATTAATGTCATTTTGTGATATATTAAAAGAAAACAAAATTATATTAATGTCACCTCTGTTTTTTGTTTTTTTACTTTATAACTTCTCATATTTTTACCGTTTAATAACTACAACTATCTCATTGCTGTGGTAAGCCAGAGATATGTTATTTGACATATTTGGTACTTTGAATATCTAGCTGCAGTCTTTAGGAAAATTATAAGTCATATTATTTTATTAATAGTATATATATATCATTGTATATACTATTGTTATAAAGATTATTTTAGGGTTTTTTTATTAATACATCAAGGTACCCTTAAGGTACCTGGTAATGTAGCTAATCTGTTTTTATTACATACATTTAACTAAATTAGGGAAATATGGGATGTTAGAACACATATTCAGTGTATGGGACTAACCATTTCTGTACAAAATAACAAAGCCAGCATTTTAGGGGAAAATTGAGTTAATACAATGTAATACTTCACAGATGTAACTACTTAAAGGTTAAGCATAATAAATATTAGCTGAAGCAATATTGGATAAATAACACTGAAATAACTTTCTGTCCTTGAGGCAGAACTTTGTTTGAATGGAGCATGCGTCCTGTTACCAACGCTGATCAAGATGAGTTTTAAAGAATATTCTTAATCAGTAACAGCATTTTATGTATTACTAATATTAAGGAAGTTTAACAAAATATTTTCATATATAATTTTTACATTACATGAACAAATGTAAAATGTTTATTATTAATAATTCCACAGCAGAACAGAAACACTTAAAGACTTAACAAATTCCTAAAATGAGTTTAGCAATAAGTTTTCATAATACTGTAAAAATGATATTGTATCTACATTTTTTTTATTTTACTAGAAGTAAATTATAGCATATGGATAGCAAAGAATAAGTGTTTGTTGGAAGAATAAACAGTAATATTAAGCTATACCATTAATATCATTTAGTACATTTTTTTTAATTACATCTACTAACAAGATATTATTTAAAAAAATTAACCCCTTTTCGTTCAAACAAAAAATCCTCGAGTAGGTAAAGTATTAAGTGAAGCTTATATATTAACCTCCCTGCTGGTAATCCCGAGTGTGGCTCGGGGTGAAATTTCCATACCAAAAGCAGTAACACTCAAGGTGGAATTGCCAAGGAGTTTAAAAGTCCTACCTGGTTTCCACATTCCAGCCGCGTCCTCCATCAATGCCCGTGGCATCCCCCAGCGAGGCCCAGCATCTTTTTCCCCGCATTCCCAGCGTGTGAGCACTGGGGATGCGAGGCTGGGAGGCGGGACCAGGTGGGAATATTAAAATACTTTTCTAAATGTACCGCTTTTACATTTAAAAATACTTAGTATTCACACAACCAGGGAAGGTAATAATGTTTAATATTATTTACACCCCCTACCACCACCACTGCCTACCACATAGATTGCTCTTTCATGTACACTAGTTTTTCCATATGCCATGTGCTGGATGAAGAGCATTAGCTAAGCTATGCTGGGCTCATGGTAAAGATTTCTGGAAGGGGTCAGAGTTGGCACTGGAATATACTCAGGAGAGTGAAATCAAGGCTTTACATTACAATTATCAGGAAGGCGTGAATTTCCTTGTAATTGAAATACCCCTATGTCAGTAATGAAATTTATAAATATATATATATATATATATATATATATATATATGGGTATAGAGGGCAAATTTGTGTTCCACTGCCGCATGTCGTTACTTCTGTGGGATCCAGGGGTGACGTCACTTCTGGTTTCGGCGTTCCACATGGAGTGTGGTCGGAAGTAATAGCTTACAGGTCCCTCCAGGGCTCTGGAACAAGAAGGGGACTATAAAAATTCAGGCAATTGACATGAAGGCTTACTTACCTTCTTGAAATCTTGGAGAAACCATGGGCTATTTCCTTATCCTTTGTATGGCTCCTTGACCAGTCTTGGTGCGCATTATTATTATTCATGCTCTATTTATAGCTGAATTTACCAACAAGTTCCTTTAGGAACTTTGCTTCTATACTTAACTTAATATCCATGCAACTTTGATAATACTATTAACAACACACCTCTCAACCTTTACTGTTGGATATTTTTTCAGCTACAACTGTCCAAGTAAGTTTCAATACTTATTGTTATTTGTAAACTTTCTGGACAATTTCTGTGTGATTATTTGCTTGTGTGTTTCCAAGAAAGTCCTTGACAATGGCTTTGAATGATAACCAAGCATTCTTTTTGACTTCTGACATTGTCCTGACGAAATATTGATCTTTGATGAGCTGCCGAATCTGTGGACCATCAAACACGCCGGCCTTCATTTTTTCAAATGACAGGCTAGGAAATGCTGAAATGAGGTACTTGAGACAGTCTCCTTCAGTTGACAATGCTTTAACGAACTGCTTCATTAGACCCAGTTTCATGTGCAGAGGCGGCAATATATTCTTTCTATCAACAAGTGGCTCATTCCTTTCTACCCAATGCCTCTCACAAGCTCTGCTGTCCCACATGCACAGATAACAGGGATACTTGGTGTATCCGCATTGATGACCAAGAAGGAAAAATACCATTTTAAGGTGAACACAGATGACCCGATTGTGTTGGTGATATTGCAACAACTCAATGACTCTCTTTATGTCTGCATATTCTTCACAATTTCACAAATTGGTACTTACCCAAATATATTACCATCGTGAAGGAGGACACACTTTAAGCTCCGCTTTGAGCTATCGATGAATAGTCACCATTCAGTCGAGTTATAGATTGGAAATTCCAATTCCTTCATTAAACTAGGTACTGTATGTTATGGCAATACACAAAGCCACTGTCAGTTCTAAAGTACTGCATAAATTCAATTTCTCTAATATGAAAGTACGATACCTTGATGCTAGGAGTTCTGAAGCCTTCTTCAATAGTACCAAATCACTCAACTCATGCTCATCAAATCCCTTATGAACAGAGTCCTCTTCAATTTCAACCTCTTCATCATTGTTGTCACCTAGTTCATCACCATAATCATGTTCTTCAAGAGAGGGTAGTGTAACAAAAATCGGCACTGGGGTTTCATCTGAATGAGCCACTGGGCATATAGCCGATGGTAGACTAGGATACTCTGTTACATTTATTTTTCTTGTGATATCCTGAAGTTTTCACTATACAAAAGTAACAGTCACTGAAATGATCTCCTGGCTCTCGCAAAACCAAAGGTACACCAAATGGCATCTTCTCACATGTTCCCTTTGTCCAATCCGTAAACCCTCGGCACACTGTTTGCACACCTTATGAGGGGCCCAAGACTTATATTGATCACCAAGTTTAACTTTGAAATATGCCAAATAGGCTTGCTCTACAAGTGTGCTGATGTTCGCCCCTTGGGAATGGTGAAACTGCCACAAATATAACAAAATGAATCAGGGTTGTTTAGGCACTTACAACAAGAAACAGCAGAGACAGACATGATCTAAAAGAAAGGAAATACGTGTACATGTACGTAGAAAAGTACATTTTGCTTATTCACTACGTAGAGCAGTGCACACAACCCACAGTGTGGTGTCTTGCGTGTAAATGAATAGCCTATACAAATCCACTCTACAGTAATCGCATTAATATAAGCGGTAGAGAAAAAACCTGACGTGATAGAAGAAAACTAACTACACTTTCAGAATCAGCATACCTATTTTAGTGTAAATAAGCTTAAAAATTGAAGTCAACAAAAAATTTGTTAAAAATAGTTCCCCAGTGTAACATACTCTCTTAGGCTATCCAACCACTCCTTGCTTGTGCCTTTCCCTGTCTATGCATCCCTATTGGTCCAAAGCTATGCAAGCTATCTGACTTTTCCTTAACTTTTCACAATGTGTGCTTTTGTCACTGAATTTACTATGCAGATTATTGCCGATTAAAAAACCAAATAATCTATATGTTTTATATAAGCATACATGTTATTATTCTTATATGTCACCCTGTATACCCACACATTTAATACATTAAACATAATACACATTTCGATACCTATATACATGGATAAAGTGAGATATACTTGTGTTTGTATTATATATAAAAGGTATTGACATGATTTATTTATATTTTTTATAGATGTATACCATCATCAATATTACTATACTTGCCATGGTTATAGCTTTATACTAATACTACTAGATTGTAAGCTCTTCGGGGCAGGGTCCTCTCCTGTATCACTGTCTGTATTAGTCTGTCATTTGCAATCCCTATTTAATGTACAGCGCTGCGTAATATGTTGGCGCTATATAAATCCTGTTTATTAATAATAATAATAATAATAATAATAATAATAATAAGGTATCCATATTGAACTCCTGAAGCAGACCAGATCTGCGAAACATGCAAAGTTAGTAGCTTGCGGTCCCCATTAGATGACCCCTTGGTACTTACACATTTGGGTGGTAGCAAACTAATGTCTAGACAATCCCTTTCATCAGCCCTGGTGGGCTGATTTTCTAATAAACCTTTTGTTTAGTAGCAGAAGCCATATGTCTAGTGGCCCAGTGGCCCATTTAATGTGTGTGTTTAAATCTTTCTGCTTCTTTTTCTTTTTTGTTTTTTTTCGTTGGTCCATTTCTCACATAAATGCATTTTTTAATGATTTGTAAATAAAGTATATACATTTTTATCATATTTAATTGTTTCGTACCTTGAAAATCCCACTTCCTGACCTAGTTTCTTGTAGAGGTCTCTATACCCTATATAAAGAAATAGACTTTCCTTGTCCTTTATATGGCATAAATGTCCTTTAACTTTTTTGATCACATAAATTATTTTACCCATTTTGGGTTCGGAAAAAAAAAAGCAAGACAGATTGTGTTTTAAATAATGCCTTTTCGTCTATGACATTGGTTATAAATAAATTATATGAAGTATACATTTCATTAATAGCAATGCAAACCTTATTATACTTTTTGCACTTTTTTCTGTGAATTGATGTAGTTTAAATTATTATTTAAAAAAAACAATGTCTGCATTCTTTCTTTCCTTCCCCGTGGCTATTTCAATTACTTTATTCCTAAAAAAAAATATATATATATACTAAAGTAAAAAATTATTTTGCAGTTATTTGAGAGCATAGCGGTGGTAGCAATTATATTTACTGCTTATTACATGGATCAAATGCTTTGAAATTAAATCAATAACATGGCAGTCTACACTTCTTTTTATATCTAGCTACATAGATGTGCACAGTTTGACAGACTAAATTGACTGGATAAGGGATCTGAGCAGGGAAACCCCCTGCTGGGATGTTCTTTTGACTGTGTCCAGTAAAATGGCAGCACCTCAATGTTTTCTGAGATGCATTTCAATTATGGTAGGTCCTCAGTCATAACTGAAGCCATGATAATTACAAAAATGGGTATCAAGCTATTAACGGTTAAGAGGATTGATGGCTGACATGTATGATGAAGCATGGATTTAAGTAGAGATTAGCGAATCGAAGCTGACGAAGTGGAATTCGATCCGAATTTCAGGAAAAATTAGATTCAATCCGAATTTCCTTGCGATTCCTGAAATGGCGGCTGCACGTCTATGGACTTTAGAGATTCCACTACGATCTTTGGGCACTACAGGGGATGAATAGGGACCTGTCCCCATGAGTGGAATGAGTGGTGTAGACTCTGAAGAGAACACTGGTGTAGTAGGAAGAAAGACTAGGCATAGTATGAAGCCCTTAAATGGTGGCGTACAAATGGCATACAGTGGAGCTAGAAATACAGAAGCATCAAATACAGAAATGGTGAGCACAAGGCATCAAATACCACACACAGAAGGTAAAAAGCAAAGGTTTCACCAGATACAGGTTTGCGCAAGGAAAGTGGTAGGCAAGGTAATGGTAGGCATAGGGTAATAGATGCAAAAGTTGTTGGCAGGCAGAGGTCAATACAATCTAGCAACATATTGGTTTCAATATGTTGGTCATTTATCTTCACTTTGCTTCTGCACTACTATTTCATATACTGGTATCATCCTTCTGTTGCTTATAATAACACAACACTGAGTATTCCCATGTCCAATAACCATCAGCCATTATGAACACAACTGAACCCTCTCGTTAATGTAACCAGCATGGGGTGTTCCCATTGTCGTGGTCATAAGGGATAGGAATGCTCCCCACTATAACAAAAACAACTGTAATTTACTGCAATGAATGATGATGCTTTATATGCTCCAAACAATCCCGACATTCATTGCTTTGGTTTTTTTTGTTGCACTAGAAATTATTCTACTACCTAAACTAGGGTTTACATTTTTAATGCCTCTTTTTTCCATAGATTAGTTCTGCTTTAAGCATGTTACTTTTAGATAGATAGTAGAAGGAATGGTAAAAGATAGCAGGAGATTGCAACAAAGAACCCTTTTCTTTGTCTGCTGAGCTTTAATCAGTACATCTTGTACACCTACTCTGAATTATATTGTTTACCATCATCAATAACAGTTTATTCTTAAGAAAAAAATCCTAGCAGTTAATCTGTTAATACAAGTCATATGTAATTCAAACCTCACAGAGAATACAAAATACCAAATGCCATTTATCTTTTTGTTTTGTTCCCATTTTCAATCATAATTTTTAATTTTGGCTATACACAACTTTAATCTGGCATTTTATTCTAAGTATAATATGCCACAAATGAGTTGTGTTTAGTAAATTAACCTAATGTAATGAAAAACAAATACAGAAAGATCATGTTACTGTGTGGACTGTGCACTCTGTCCCTATAAAGAACATCCACAACACTGCCTAAAATCTGTTTATAACTCAGAGATGAATCAGTGACTACAGATATTGTTACATGAATCACAGCAATTACATGCTTCAATGTTGTTCTTATCAAACTCAAATACAATTATAATCGTGTTTAGCACGTTTGTCTAAGGATCTTTACAAGCTGATAAAATGTTCTCTGGTGTATATAATTATAACTGGGAGATTTTATGAACCATTTCTCTGACTTGTGACATAAAACATATAGATATATCTTTGATTTATACATAAAGATATAGGTGTTTTTTTTTATATTTTTGATTGGCTTAAATATACTATAGCTTTTAAGTGAAAGCCAAGTATTACTTGAGTGTGAAAAAATGTATTAAAACTGGCAGTGATCGAAAGATAAAAGCTTTTTAAATGAGATAAGCCCTTAAAAACTCTTGGCTGCCTATCAAAGGTTTTCCTTAGGGTTTTCTTCTCTCGCAGTGGCAAACCTTTACTGGGCAGTATAATCGGTCTCATACTCATCCTACAGACCTTTTAATTTAATGACACCACTAGCTAACTTCTCTACATAGACTGCTAAGATATTGCAAAGTTTTCCAGAAACATTTAACAAATTTAAAAATTAAATAGTGAAACTTTACCATTGTATTTGAAATAAAGGAATAGGAAAATAATAAAATTGTTTTTAAATAAATGTATTTGTCAACCCATATACACAATGTTCATTGCAAATTAAATAAATACCTTAAATAAAGAGGAAAAGCTCCTTGTGTTGCTTTTCCTCTTTCAAGATTTCAAGACTTAATACCAAGGCAGCACGGTGGCTCAGAGGTTAGCACTCTGGCCTTCACAGTGCTAGGTCCCAGGTTCCAATCTCGGTTAGGACTCTATCTGCATGGACTGTGTGTTTGCATGGGTTTCCTCCCACATTCAAAAAATATACAGTAATAATAATTGGCTTCCCCCTTAGAAAATTGGCCTTAGACTGTATTAAAGACATATGACTATGGTGGGGACATTAGATGGTGAGTTCCTTTGAGGGACAGCTAGTGACATGACTATGTACTTTGTAAAGTGTTACATTATAATGTTGGCACTATATTAATAATGTGGAATAATAAAGGCCAAGTCTATTTCCTACACTGCTTGCATTTATTTATGAAGTCAAAGTTGAAATTTGTGTCTTTCATGTCCGACCAATGTTTGACCAATTACTCAAACATCTTTGTCATGTACACTAAAAGAAAATACTATCCCATCTCTTTACAGAAATATGTCATAATCATTATTTAGACTCTTTGGATGTAGTGCTTGTAATATTAAATCACTATCTGACAAATGTTTTATTAATCTTGTTAATATTGGCATTTTTTTACACTTATAAGAATACAATCATTCTAATTCATACATGTTGTAGCTTAGCCAAATGCCCCCTGGAGAAGAATTGCTTTTGGTATCTTTCCTATGTTGTATCAACACTTCCATTATAGCAACAATCAATAGATGTCAACTCTTAAAATAGTTTCCAAGTTATAATACCAACTCTTTATATATAAATGACACACTAAATTATGTGATGAGACAACATAACAGTGTCACGTTCAGTTATCTGGCAGTATATGAGTACCTAAAAAATCAGAGATTTTGGAACTTTGTAGAGTAAAGTTGTTTATGAAAGTAATCATCCAGAAGAATTAATTTCACTGCCAGAACATTGTAGAGAAACTGTGTTTGGAATTTATTTTGACCTCACAAAAAATAGTCAGCGCCACTGTATGGTTATTAGACTGTATGGCAATCAAGAGATATGGAATGTTTTGTTCTGTCACTGAAACATTTTCACATAATAACAAGCTTTCAATGTATTGGTCTTTGATGATGAACTAATATGACAGGCTATGGGTAATGACTATGGCTATGGGAGTTTTAATGCCACATCCCATTTATTTTATTCTTTTAGTTTGGCACATTTGACATTCTTTGTATAAATAAAACATAAAAAAACTTTATTATCAACAATAAAAAACACCTTATTAGTATTCTTTCACCAATACATAATACAACTAATGGGTAATAAATCAGTTCTTCAATAGACGGATATATTTTCTACAGGTTTTGCGATCTCATTTTCTTAATGCAAACACAAATCAACATTAGAATAATTTATTGATAAGACAAATAGGAAAGTGATGTAAAGTAAGTCCCTAAAGCTTATTTCTTATTTTCTTTTTTTTCTTTTCTTTTTTTTTTTAATTTTTCTATTACTGATAAACTAGTAAGTCACACTACATGTGGTCCAGAACTTGAGGGTACCTAAGGCTGACACTTCTCTTCCAGGCTTTGTTGAGCCTGGCCTTATTTTATTACTTGTTCAAGATATAGGTTATCTGGGGTAAAACTATGATATACATTTGAAAGAGTAAAATTCAGATCTTCATAATATTGCATTGACTACAGTTTTGCAGTCCTTAGCCGAACGTGTCTGCTAAGGTCACTGCTTTTTTTTACGTAACTCGAAAAATGTAATAATAGACACAAAAAAAGGATAACCTAAATTTATTAAAGAGTGTTTATTTGCATTTGCCATGCATAGATATTCACCACATCTGGTTTCCCTTAGACATATAATAACACCAATAATTACAGTTAAAAAGTTTTTTCACATGGTTTTAATTTTTTGACATACAAGATCAATTACAGTAAAGATAATCCAATGCTTTGTCTCTCGTCTTATGATGTATGTTCATAATGAAGTGCTAAGAACAGTTAGGGAAATCTAAGTGTATGGTTCGCAGATGTTATAAGTGCATTAGGTTAAATGTAAAAGTGTGTCTCTAAATTTGTTTCTTTATCATACGAAGTATCTCATTTTAAAAGGTATGCTTTTTTTATCCTTTGTGTCTGTCTGTGTTGTTTGAAAGAAAGGTATTTCAAATTGTTAAAAAAATGAAGAGAAAACAATATCCATCTTAGATGGCTCATAAAAATCATCTAACACCTATAAAAAAAATTTTTCCATTAGAAAACAGAGCCCATATTTGTGTGCCAGTTCACACTCTAATTTGTAAATCGCCATGTGTTTACATTTTGCCTGATTCAAGTAATTGTAGGAAGCTATTATGTGAAGGGTACCACATGTAGAATTTATCTGTCAATTGAGGGCAAACTAACCATTAGGTTTAAAGGAACACTCAAGCATCTTAAAACCCAGGTTAGCAGGCTCTTTTACATCACTGAAGCTATAAAGAATATCGTATGCTCAGTGCAGACATGTAAGCTAACACCTTGGGCCTGATTTATTAAACGTCTTCATGGCTGGAGAGGATACACTTTCTTCAGTGAAGCTAGGTGATCCACCAATCCTGGAATGGATCTGGTCGAGGATTGAAAACATTTTCTAGCAAATATCAAATGTTGTTTAAGAAATCCATTCCAGGTTTGCTGGATCAGTTTTACTAATGAAAGTGTATCCTCTCTATCAGTGGTATAGTCATAAAAAAGAGGGTGCACGGTAATAGTGAAGGCTATCAGTAGCGAGTGAGCAAGAAGGACCTATTTGGGGGTCCCGAAAAAAGTGAGGGCTGGACGTACGGCCCCACTACACCTCTGCTCTCCATCTTTGGAGAGCTTTAATAAATCAGGCCCTTTTACTCTATATGAACCAGAAAAATGGTTGTTTATGGAATAGGAAGCTGAATATGCAACCCCTCAGGACATTGATACTACTTTAGAACCAAGTGTTTGTTAACTGCAACTTTATGAAGAGGCTTGCCCATTTTTTTTTAATAAATTAGGCCCTTAATGCTGCCTACTAATATTCATACCATGACTATTTGTACAGGCCACCAGACACAAACCACACAAGTTTGGTGGGTACTCCCAAAACTATGTTGCGTATAATTGCCAATCAAACCCTAACTGCAGTGGTTTGACTTTCCATTAACACCATGATCACCAAAACACCAATTGTATTTGTTGTTTCAATAATTAACCAATTGCAAGAAATCTCATCTTAACTGTCTTTATTTGGCACGACCAATGACTGCCACAGCATTCAGCTCTAGGTATTGTAATCCCAATATATACCAAAAAGTACATTCCATTGGCAATCGTCTTTTTATTTTCTTTTGTTTTTGCACATAATCCTATATTCTTACTTGCTAATATACTTAATTGCCCCCACACCCTATCTTTGTTTCCCCTATTTTGAATGAATGTGTGCCACAATCTTCTAGCTGAAGGCCAAACTGATCTAAACAATGGTGAAAAAGCACTAAACCCACAACAGATATTGCCCATCTTTATGCAACAATGACAACTGAGGGTATACTTTCACAAAATCAACAAAACCAACAATTATTTAATTTATAATTCCTCTTTAAAGAGTTTTTCCATTAATCCCAAGATTTCGTCAATTTTCCAAAACTCAGCAATTGGTACAACAATTCTTCCAAAAGGACTGTTTTTGCTCTCAAAATTATAGAAAAGAAATATTGGTTAATTATTGAAACAACAAATACAATTGGTGTTTTGGTGATCATGGTATTAATGGAAAGTCAAACCACTACAGTTAGGGTTTGAGTGGCAATTATATGCAACATTGTTTTGGGAGTACCCACCAAACTGGTGTGGTTTGTGCCTGGTGGCCTGTACAAATAGTCATGGTATGAATATTAGTAGGCAGCATTAAGGGCCTAATTTATTTTAAAAAATGGGACGTTTTAAAGGAACGTATTAGTGTGAATTATACATTCAGTTCATTATTTGGTGTGCAAACAAATTTTTAATATATTACAGCTGTGGCCTAAATTCCTCCTACATAGTCCAGTGTGATATGTGTCGTTTTTTGCAAATTCTAAATTCTTTCCTTCAGACCCCATTTTTTTGTTTTCAGCCCTGCCCAAGTCATGCACAGTAAGTATCCTTATATAAGAAGTGTACAGAACAGATTATTTAGGTTTGGAATCTGGAGATAAGTACTAATGAACATTGTCTTTATGTAAGAGGTTGGATGGATTTAGCACTATATAGACACTACTACACTAATAATATTTATTATAAAATATTATATAATTATATCAATGACAATGCTGTAATTTTTAGATGGATATTAAATTGAATTTTTTATAAATATGAACAACACTAGCAATATCAGTGTTATCAATGTGAGCACTTAAGTTTGTATTTTGTTTAAAATAAATTCACTGTTCCCTAAAATTTAGCCAATTAACTTTGCAAATTCTGATACAAGCAAATACATTTTTCATCTTTATCGTTTTCTAAAAGAACACATCATTCTCTGGCAAAGATTCATTTATAAATTAGTATCCAGTTTCTGGTAATATACTCTTAAATCACAATTCTGGCATGTAAAAACATGGAAATAATTTCTATATTATTGTGATTTCTAGATAATGTTAACAATTTAACATGTAAAACATACATATGTAAAGTGCCAAAACTAAGTAAAAAGACAAACAAAAAAAGATGATGATGTTAAAGTTTGGAAAAAATATAAGTTTTCCCATTGCTTGAACAAACCTGTTGATGTTGCCTAAAAATAACGTATGATGTGCTAGAAAGAAGATAATAGGGAATAGGTAAAATGTTATGTTTATTGAAAATGAAGTCATGTGTGGAAAAATTTCATAATCTTTCCTTGAGATGATATATGTGCTTTATACCACATGTAGGAAATGCCTGAATATTAAATCATGTTGGAACACAGGTTAATGCTTTCCTTAAGCACAATCTGTCAGACTTATTGTCATTTTGTAGCATATCACATCTTTCAAGGAATGTTATACAGATATAGATACTGTGGCCCTGATTCATCATTGAAATCCGCGATCGCGGGAAGCGCGATAATACGCGCGACCAGCGATCGCGGATTACCGCGGTCCGGGGCTCGAGTGCGCGCGTACACTCGCGTCCTGAATCTGTCGGCCGGATTCCTGCCATGCGCAAATACAAGATCGCGAGTAAAAACCTGTCGGATAAGCGCGGCTTCGTGCGCGAGCTTTTTCGGTTGTTGAATAGCGCGATCGCGCACGATTCCGGATCGCTAATACGACTGCGCGATCGATAATACGATTTGGCTTGATGAATCAGGGCCTTTATCTGACCATTAAGTACATTCTTGTATCAAACAATGATATTTAGACAGCATGATCTCCATAAGGAAATGAAAAAATAAAACTCAGCATTATTAAGGATCCTTTTTCTTTCTCATATTTAAAACAGATGATATTTTTGTGAAATATAGAGTGTTATATGTACCATTCGTAAAATTAGGTTCAGCTATAGCAATAGCTATAGATATAGAAAAAATAATATTTTCAGTAGTAAAATTTGTGTTTCAAATAACAATACAATTTATTACATTTATTGTGATATTTGAAGGATTGGCCCTTGCAGCAAGCACACAGAGTAGTTTGGGTAATGAAACAGTCTCTTTATTCTGCTCTCAAAACAAAAACAGATTCCTTCAGCATAATTGAAGGTTACAAATTCCTCAAAATGTATAAATCAAATCTGCAGAGATGAACAGCCACAACAGCTTTCCTTTGTAAATAGCACATTCTCCAAAGAGGATTCTAATTCCACTTCCTTATCCATGGTAGCAGACCTGTGCTCTTTTAATACCAGACCTGCAGTTTGCTGAAGACAAACCATTGGGTATAGCCGGGGTGGAATGGGATAGCCCATCCAATGCCTTCCTTTACATTCCAAAGTCCAGGGCCATGAAATTTTCTAAGACCCAGTCAATCCTAGAAGAGTTGCCTCCACTTTCTTGACTCTTTCCCCGGTGCACATCCTAGTTTCAAAGAGCCCATGCTCCATACCCTGGGGAAATATATCACCCATCAAGGACTAATCCCTGCAGTCCTGTAATACAGTGATACCTTGGCTAACAAAGATATATTGTTCTGGAATCACATTTGTTAGCCGAAATGGGATTTCCCATAGGCTTTTTTTAGAAAATAATTTAATTAGTTATGGATGCTGCCCACAATTTAAAGATACATTTTATAAAAATAGTATAAAGCACAATAAAATAGGTCATAAACTCACCCAAGGCTGGGATGAACAGATTCCCAGTTGGAACAGTCAACAGTTCCAATTGGCAGTGTGGTGTCATTTACTGTATAAAATCCTCACTGCGAGTTAATCATAAAGCAAAAAAAAATTATGGAGCCTGGACATTAATTTTTTGGAGTAAGCTGTGTTTTTTACAGTGTGCTAAAAGAAACAACTGCAGAGTTTGTCTTGGTCATTATGGAGTTACAAGGTATTGAAGAAGAGCTCACCTCCCTAAAATCACCCACAAATTCAGCTGTGTTTAGCAAAAGATTCCTTCTGCAAGTCATGCAAACCTCTCTCCCTCACCACTCCAGTCTCCGTCCTGCACACAAGCAGCAGGGAATTCTAGTTCTTATTTTTATTTTAATTTGTTAGCCAAGTCTCTTACAAAGTGAAAAAAATGTATATTACTTTATTCATTAGATAGAGTAACTGACAAAAATAAGTGCTGTTCAGAAATTTGTTCTGTTACAGCATGCCCTGTACAAAATCAGACAATCATAATCTTTTAGTTTATATTATATAACAAAAGGCATATCATTTTAAATATCTTATGCTTTAATTGCAAGACAGGTATTGGTGAAGTATATGTGATTTGGATGTAGATGATTTAGATGTAGATTATTAACACCTTTCTTCACATTTACAGTTACTACTAGGTGGTTCCTATGAAAATAACACTTTATATTATTATTAGTATGTCACAGGCTTTCTAATAAAATAATAACAATGCTTCCACATTGGTTACAATCTCAGTTATCACTTCATGTCCTATACAGCAGCTATGTGGCTGTGGTGATAAGGTTAGGAACATTGCCATATCAATACCATTTCTATTTTCATTGTGCGGAAAGGAGAAGGGGAAACTAAAAATCTTAACTTAAAGCTCACTGACGATTAAAACAAATACAGAGGAGTAGAGGTCACTGTCAGTATGCAATTAATAACTTAAATTATTATAATAAGTATAATATATTAAGTAGTGACAGAAAAAAAGTGCATATAGAAAAACAGGAGTTTAGAGAAATAATGTCAGCTTGATCACTGTACTTTTCTAAAACTACACAAAATATTAACAATAAAAAGCTGGTAAACCATTCAAGGTAACCCTTCCCTCACAATGGCCCTGATTTATTAAGATTCTCCAAGGCTGGAGAGAATAGACTTTCATCAGTGAAGCTGGGTTATCCAGCAAACCTGGAACGGATTTTATTCAGTACTGAAAACATTTGCTAACAAACAGCTAATGACTTTAAGGAAATCCATTCCAGGTTTGCTGGTTTACCCAGCTTCACTGATGAAAGTGTATTCTCTCCAGCCTTAGAGAACTTTAATAAATCAGGGCCATTGCCTTGATCCCAGTTTCCACTTTTAGGGTCCTAAGGATTAGAGGAGCAAGAAAGGTTTGTGACAAGCTCACTTGGGCAGGATTTAGCTGTTGCAGTTGCTGTGCATGTGAGTAGAATTAAAGTACTTTGTTAATTTTTTGACATTCAATGAAGCTTGATTTAAGGGTTCTGACCCCCCACTAATACTTGGTCAATGGCAGCAAAGCAGATCAAGAAGGAAAAGTGTGGCATAATATGTTTCCTGCTTATAGTGATGTCATCCTTGCTTCTTTATTAGAGATTCATGCAGATGTTTGTCTCATGTTGTAGATGTAGATGTTTATTGAGCTTAGAATCACACAACCCAGGATCCATGCAATCATAATAAATACTTTTCAAAGGTACATTTTACTGCTACCCCTTATGTGCAGACTAATTTTCTCACCCATTCTTCCTAACAGTCACTGTCAGATTCATACTAAAAAAGAGTTGCATAAGCATTGACTTCCTGGATTCATACAGTACTATATTAAATTGTGTCTAAATTTGAGCAGCTTTGGTTTTAATGAAGCCTAATAAATGTATTCTTTTGTTAGATCTTTGTAAGATAATTAATTGTCACCCAAAGGAATCATGTCATGCAAAACACATATTAGTATAGTTCTAGTGAATGACTGCATGGACTGGATGCCTGCTAATCGCAAATTTAGTAGTTTAACACTAATACATTTTCTTATTAAGTCAATTGTATTGGAATTGTTCAAAAGTAACAACAAGCTAATTCTGATATCAAATACCTTTTGAGATTTCACAGATAGAAACATTCCATACGTACTGTACAAACTCTTTTAAAATGTTGCATAGAATGAGATCAAAAAAATTCTATGAGCAATCCACTGTTACGAATATAATAATAAAAATGTTACATGATCAGATATAATGGATATAATAATGACAACTTTTCAGAGACTTTATGCTTTACTAAAGCACTTAGTAGAGAACAAAATGTTTTCCATTTAAATGCTCACGAAAGCACATTGCAAAACACACTTCTAGGAATGTACCCCCTTGAGTTTTTTAAGCTGAAAACAGATATAAAAAATTGGTTACAGCAATGAGTAATGATGATACTTTATAGTCAAGGAATAACAATGGTATTTCTATCTTCTGTGTATAAAGCTCCATCTTGTGGCAAAATGCATATATTCTGTCATTTATCATCATTTTGCTCAATTTAAAACTACCTGTGTTCTTTTTCAAGTTTGTGTATCTTAAGCAGTGTATCTCTTCTTTGTGCCATCTGGATTTGAAATTGGTAAAACTGGTAACCTAATTTACTGGTGATGACCTGTGATTTGCAATATATTTCAAATGAAGATCTCCATAGGCAGAGAGCCAGGAAAAGTGAAATGGGACTGATATTAGTACAGTCTCTGGCCTTTGTAGACATGTACAAACTAATAAACTATTTCAACAGGTGGACTTTACAGACCTATGTATAAAGCAGGTAAAGAATAAGACTCTTAAATACACATATCATATTATACATATGAAACAATAAGTGAATCTTGCAGCACTTGTGTTACAGTATGAATCTGTCTTTGTACAGAAAGAACATTTGCATTATTTAACTTAAATGTTGCAGCCTTACCAGATGATTGGACCTCAATGTGGATTTGCAAGGTCCAAAGGTGCAAGGCGAGGTCAATATGCATTTATGGACAGTGTGAAGGATTCCTTGTTACTCCCTTCAGGAAGGCAGATATAAGTTGAATGCAATAGTTACCATGGGTGAATGAATTAAAGGTCATAATGTTTTTGTTTTTTGTTTTTTTTTTTTGTTTTTTTTGCATTTCAAGCACTTTTTATGCCTCTATCCCCAGAGGATAGAGGCATAAAAAAGGCAGAACTGCAAACTTACCAGCTTTCCCACCAATTGTACATTTTACTGGAGTTGATATAGCTCTCCACTGATTGAACCCTACCATCTACCCTTTATTTTTACAAAAAGAAGTTATGCTATGCCCTTAATATTCCATCTATATAAACAACATATACATGCATCTAACCCTATAGGTATTCCCCTGGGGGACATTTTACTAAGATTTCCCTGTCTATGTAAAAACCCTCAAGTTCCCACCAATTTCTGGAATATGTACATTTTACAACCTTATTCTATTCAAATTTAATTACTATTTAAAAGTATCTGCTCACCAAACCTTTTTAATGTTCTATTCATACACACATACCCTTTTAGGTACTCTTTACTTTACCATCTCATTTCTGCATTCACTATATACCTCATCCCCAGTAAATTCTGTACATGGTTACTGATACTGATTTATCCAACTACCTTCTGATACACACTATATTAGCCGAATCACATATTAAAATATATAAGGTAATAACTGCACAAAGGTCCACAACCTATTTTATCTTTCTAGATACCCACATCTATATACAAAGTTATGAATATGTGTATACAAATTACTTTTGATTTTTGATGATCTTTGCTATGTCTGTACCTACTTACCTAGAGCATAAGTGTCCTGAGTATTACCTCTGAAGAAGCCAATAGGCAAAACGCGTCGGACTAAGAGTCCGGTGGCATTTTCTCTATTTTTAAATTCAACTATTATTATTTTCCATTAGCCATATTATGTAGAGAATCTATGTAGAGCTTACAAGGTCAGATGTACCCTGGTTATCGAATCAGGAGATGACCTCAATAACCTTTAAAATATACCATGTAAAATGATGCTTGTCCTATTGCTGATGTATGTTAATTTTGCAATGAGAACATCAATTACATGTGCCATTTTAAAACACCCCTACTTTCCTTTTGTTTTCTTTTGTCCTGCAGGGTTTAGTATATGTTTATGGCAAGTTTATAAAAGAATTACCACCATCTCTTTTTAGGGTGCTTGGTATTGCACTCAATTTAAATACCATAGATAAAAAATGTATTGGTACTAAATAAAAATCACATATAAGACAATAAATAATAATAATATTTATAAAAATGTAATTAAACAGTTTAGAAAGGCACAAATAGAACTCTTCTCAATCATAGGAAAGAAAAAAAAAAATTGAATGACTCCATGCACCATAGCTCCACCATTCTCGTTTATCCCATTGGGGGTGATCCTGTGTAATCCATTTATATGGTTTAACCTGGAAAGAAAGAAATCCTTTTATTACCTAAAATAGGACATAAACTATCCCTAAAGGATATTTAGCCTTTCAATGCCCCATACATATACAATTGAGCAGTGTAAATAAAAAAAATATATACAGATCCAACATTATATCTAGCTAGTATCAAAAAATACTTTAGGTGAAGATCATCTTTAAATCCTGTAGTTAGATTGTATTTTAAGAATAAATTCAGAGGAACTAAACCCAAAAGTCCCTAAAACAAAAAAAACCTACCTTCAATCCTGCAGGGCAGTCCCATCCATCCGGAGGTCTCTTGCATCCTGTCCCACGTCATCCTGGAACCTGTCCACGAGCCGGTGCGCTGACTGGTGCCATCTTGACCTCTTCTTCCAGGTTCTGCATCCTACATCACCCGACCTAGGCGGTCGAGAATTAGCAGGCAATGCTGCAAAAAAAACAAAAAAAATTTATGTAATGTATGTAAAGTGAACTATCGGAGTTTAGGTGCGCTTTAAGTTTTACATTTTGAGATCTCTTTTTATTGTAATCCCTCCAGTTAGCAGATAATTTAATAATTCAATATCTATATATATTCATTCCTCTGGGTTTTTGCCGTGATTGTTCAGGAAACTAGAGGAAAGGTTATATGACTTTAAACCTTTTCTGATATGCCCCTTATTATTCATACCCTGGATGTGCTGTTAAAATGAGATGAACATCTTGCATAGAGTGACAGGACTTTCATATATCCATTTTACATTCCTTTATCTGTGTACGTGTAGAACAAACTGTACTCTTTCTTGCAGAACTGTTTATTTAACTTACTTGCCTACACGTCTTAAATAAGGAAAAATGTCTTTTAAGACATGAAAATTGTATATTTTTTATGTTTATCTAATACATTAGGGACCAAAACATTTCTACAAAGTACTGTAGGTTTATCAGTTATAACGCCCAGCAAAATGTATACTATAGTAGTGGGAAATATTTATCTACAGATTTTTTGTGCAGAAAAAGCGGTTCGAAAATTTACTCATTAAAGCAAATGGATCATTTGTTTCTTTTCGATGTCTAACTTTAATTTAACCCATGCCTGGGAGAGTTTTCTCTTTATATAATATTGATCTGTCAATCTAGCTTTAACCCTTTTTTATAAACCATTGTTTTAGGACTTCTTCTAGCCCACAATTACAATGAATACGAAAAAAAATGATTTCCTGTCAACTAGTTAGTGTCCTGGAAATGCATCAATTAATTTCAGTTAATTTGAAGTGGTGTTTAAATGATTATCCCTAATGGTCAAAGTGTTGAACTCAAATTTACTAATGTTAAACATTTGGCCTGATTTATAAAGGCTTACCAAGGCTGGAGAAGATACACTTTCATCAGTGAACCTGTGTTATCCTGAAAACCTGGAATGGAATTTGTTAGCAAATATTTTCAATCCTGGACCAGATCTATTCCAGGTTTTGCTGGATCACCCAGGTTAACTGATGAAAGTGTATCTTCTCCAGTCTTGGGGAGCTTTAATGAATCTGACTAATTGACATAATATTTGCATCATCATAAAGCTAAAATATTACACAACCTAATCCTTTACAGAAACTAAATATCAACCATATAGCATCTCCAGGGAGAACAAGATATGTTCTTTAAGATAACTTGGGAATTCTATGTAATGTATTAAATGGCGAAACTCCATTGAGAGTTCTTCTGCAATTCCACTGCGATCCCGGGCACTAGAGGTTTATTAACCTCTAGTGCCCCGGGATCGCAGTGGATTCCCAGATCTGCCATCATTCTTGCAGCTTTCGGAATCCTGTTTGCGATCCCCGGCACTAGAGTATAAATAGGGACAAGTATCCCCATTCAAAACCTCTAGTGCTCACTGATTGGCTGAGGAAAGCTTTCCTCAGCCAATCAGAAAGCACTAGAGGTTTTGCATGGAGAAACTTGTAACCCATTTAACCTCTAAAGCCAGGGATCATACACTGATCATTGATCAGCGCAGCCCACAATCTTTTTTTTTATTTTATTTTATTTTTTAATTTAAGCTCGATCGTCGAATTTACACCGGCCATTCTCGCTCACAATTTCGGTAAGCGAGAATGGCTTACTGCGGCTGCATTCATTGAGAAGATCCCCGGGCCCTAGAGGTTAATTAACCTCTAGTGCCGGGGGATCGCAGTGGAACTGCAGAAGAACTCTCAAAGGAAAATCTCCTTTGAGAGTTCTTCTGCAGCTCCACTGCGATCCCCGGGCACTAGAGGTTTATTAACCTCTAGTGCCCCGGGATCGCAGTGGATTCCCAGATCTGCCATCATTCTTGCAGCTTTCAGAACCCTGTTTGCGATCACTAGACTGTTTGCGAGAACTAGAGGTTAAATAGGGAAAGCTTTCCTCAGCCAATCAGAGAGCACTAGAGGTTTTGAATGGAGAAACTTGTAACCCATTTAACCTCTAGTGCCAGGGATCGTACACTGATCATTGATCAGCGCAGCCCGCAATCTTTTTTTTTTTTTTTTTTTTTTTTTTTAAATTGAAGCTCATTCGGCGAATTTACACCGGCCATTCTCGCCCACAATTTCGGTAAGTGAGAATGACTGAATTCACCGCGAGATCGAGTTTTAAAAACTTGCTCATCCCTAACCATGAAACAAAAAATATTTGGACAAGTAAAAACAAAAAAGGAAGAATATCATTGGATTCTACTAATGGAATCATAGTGCATTGCTAACTTGTATCACATTTTTTTGCAAGGAAAGTACACATTAGCTGCAACAGTCAAATATGTCATTTCATTACTTCTTTTATAAAGCAATAACATATTAGACAGCATTTTGCAATAAAATGGCGCTGCAGATGACAGACCCGCATATTAGACAAGCACAAGCAATGACACAGAGAAGAGAGAAGGGGACCCTGCACAATAAAGCTTAAAAATATTATTACTATTAGGGTCTACAATATTTATTTGGCAAAATTGCTGGGAAAATCTGCATCTTCAGTTAGATATTTTTTTCTTTGTTTACTATTTTTTTTCTAATTTTTTCCAAGATTTTCATTGATCCAAAAATGTCCTTGACTCTTTTTATCACTAGAGGGCAGTAAAAGCCTTTCATTTCTTCCCAGACGTTACCATATTGCAGTGCATGCACATTATATTCATCTCTGGAAAAGCTAATGTTTTTATATGACTTTTACATTTTTAACATGTCAGCAACTGTGATTATTTATTTCATATACAGAATTGTACAACATCTTACTTTATCAGGGATTGTGAAAAGAATATCTGCTGAAGATATCCTGAGATAAGATCAGTTAGCGACAATAGGGTCCATTCCAGACTCACATCGATCCACAGCTTTCTGCCATGTGCTCAACTATGGTCCCAGCCCATCCCACTAAAGGTAATGGGTGCAAATCGTCTTCACACTAGCTCTCAATCATTGACATAGGACAGATTCACTCCCCGCAACATCACTACCAGTATAAATAAGTCCTTAGAAAGTCCTAAACCAAGTGGATTAGAAGAAAAGCCAGTAAATAGGTATATCTAAATGACGGTCAGAAATTGCAGTCTCATGATCTCCTTAAGAGAGGTTCAATTTGGCAAACCTGAAAGATGTGGATGAAATGGAAAACTACCATTCATATTGATAAAAGAATAGCCAAAAAGACAGACTCGGACAATGATTATCTCCAGGAAGATCAAATAAGGTAGAAATGTTACTTGTGAGTACTGTGACGACTAGAACACACACATGTGAAGCCAAAATATTGACAAGAAGCCCCGCAAAATCCCAATGTTGAAAAAAGACATGCTGAAGAGTTTACAATTTGCCAAAGAACACATTGACTGGCATAAAAAAAATGATGCAATATTTTGTGGACTGATGAATGTGACATTGTTCTTTTGGGGTCTAGAGGCTACAAACAAACCCTCAATTCAAACACTGAATTCAAGTCGGGATCACTTTCCGAAGGCAGGTCTAATCCTGTCCTTACAGGTAAATGGTCATTGTTTTCATTATTAACAATACACATTTACTTGTGTTCACTTTTGGAAAAAGGAATACATCACCATTCTCCAAAAAAATGTACTATCATGATGTGACATCAGGTTTACAAAGGTCTTGAGGATGTCTTTTTTTCTATTACTATTTCAGCACAGTGTGAGGGAGATTGAGGAACCTTTTTTGGGGGAAGAAGTAGATGATGTAGAGAGCAGCTCTGAAGTACAAGGGGGTGCTGAGAAGTTCCCGGCTTTGCCCAGAAAAAAGAGAGCCAGAGTTATGAAATAACACATTTATTCAACATATTCCCCCCTGAGACTCATGCACTTGGTACAGCATAGTTGCAGCTTTTCTAGGCCGTTTAAATAAAAGTCCATTGGTTGGGCCGCAAACCAGCATCTTTTACATCGGAAATGTCCTCAAAATGTTGCGCCTTCAGGTGTTTCTTCAAATTCGGGAACAGATAATAGTCCGAAGGAGCCAGGTCAGGTGAGTGGGGGGGGATGGTGGACCAATTGGAAACCCAGGGTGTTCAATTTGGCAGCCACAACATTGGACGTGTGCACAGGTGCGTTGTCCTGCAAGAAAGGATCCCTTTGGTCAACTTTCCAAGGCATTTCATCTTAATTGCCTCTTTCAGCTAGTCCAGGAGGTTAGCATAATACTGTCCGGTGATCATAGAGCCCTGAGGTAGGTAGTCCACCAACAGAATTCTGTCTTTGTCCCAGAAAATGGGCGCCATGACTTTTTTGTCCGATTTCTGGGATCGGAACCTCTTTGGTCGCAGCTGAAAGCTTCCGCATGTTCAGGACAATGGTGATAACAAACCCAATATGCTCCTGTGAGATGTCAAGTATCTGGGCTATCTTTTTTGCGGATATTCGCCAGTCCTCAATAATCAGCTCATGGACAGCATCACAGCTTGCCGGGTCAGTTGAGGTTGGGGGGCGCCCATTGCGGGGCTCATCTTCAACAGTGAAATGCCCAGTCTTGAAACGAGATATCCAGGCTTTGACAGTGCTGTAGGAAGGACTTCTCCTCCAGTATTTGTGACATCTCAGTGTGAATGTCCTTTGCTGACTTTCCCTGGAGAAACAAAAACTTCATGATGGCCTGTAACTCCAACGATGTAAAACTTGCTTGTGCCTCTGCCATCACAGCTTCTCACTAAAAGAAAAAACAGTTTTAAGAATCGCAAAGACCTGATATTTGCACAGTTAAACACTAAGATATTAGGCTGTCATATGCCCCACACTCATTTGTCTATTTCATCTGGAAGGGGGCAAAGCCAGGAACTTCTCAGCACCCCGTCGTGGAAATAAAATCCAATTTTGAACTTTACTGATTCAGGCAGGTTGTTATTGCAGGAAAGGGACCAGTTTCTGCAATAACACGTCTTCCCTGCCTAATCGCACAGGGGGATGTGTAAAAGCTGAACTGAGCATGCAGAGAAGAAGGAAGAAAGGTGGTGACGCCTAGTGAGGGAGCATGAATAGGTAAGTGCTACAGGGTTTTTTCTGCTTTAATATAAAAAAAACAAGAAAGTACTATCGTAACACAAGTGGTCTTTCCATTGGACTCCCAAAGATAACCTTTTATGTCTTCCTTAGAAAATGTAAATACTTTAGTGTGCCAGTTCTGGAACAGGATAACCTTAAAATCATTGTAGATCCCTTTAGGAAAACAGCACATTTATTTTATGAAATTACCAACATTTTCTAAGCTTGAAAAAAATAGAAAGAGGGCTTTTGAAAGCAGTGAAAATCTAGGGCTTACATGGCTAATGAAATTATGTTGTTAATAATAGGGCTGCCACAAAGAAAGACTAGTGCTCCTTGTTTGAAAGCAGTGATCCTTCTGAAGTTGTCCCGCATTTTCCCCCTTGTTGATTTGAACCTGTAGTTATCCAGAAATTTCTACTTAGTTACTTGAATTTGCCTCTGTTCGGTTCAAGTAATGTTCGGCTGAACAGAGGCAAATATTTAACTTCTGCTTCAAAAATGCCATATTTGAACCAAAGCAGGGCTGTGAGCCCATTATCTGTACACAGTGGGCAGTAAAATGCGGCAAAAGAGATTTTAGAATCCATTGATTGAAAGATTTAAACCAATCTGATATTATGTATTTTATTAAATATTAAGGAATAGAGCTTCTATCCTGCATGGCTGTGAATTTATTTGAAGGGGTAACATTATTCCACATGCATAAAAATATAGAGGTAAATTGGCGTCAGTAAATGATGTAGTTGGTATCTCATGCTTAGAATATGTTTTTTTGTGTTTCCTATTTTTTTGTTACTTCTCTTTACTTACCTGTATGCTGATCCCTCTCTCTTTTTTGAATTATCTTGTTTGGTTCTGTGTCATTCCAGTCTTTGACTTCATTCTTTTTGTTTTTTGTTTCTTGTCCTGATTATCACTTGGAATTTCTATCATCTCTGTATTGTTTATGGCTGACAATTATTGGCTTGGGGTCCTCAGAAAATGAAATCATGTTGTTTTTGTTGCAGGTTTCATATATAAATGTATGTGTATGGTAAAGCAGAGTTCAAACAACCATGATCTTTTCAACTTTAACACCTGGAATGAGTTTCTTTCCTGGGTTGGGGGAAAGAGGACATATTTAAAATGGAGGCTGAGATCTTGGGGAAGTACTTTTTGAGTATTCTCTGATTAGTGTGAAAGGAGGTTTATTAATTTCTGCAAATTTCTAGTCAGTATGAAATGTAAAAAATGTGTTGCTCTTTGTGTAGCCCAATTTATCACATTAAAATATTTGGCAACATTTTCTGGATTGTTCATTATTCCTTTACTTAATTGAAATATACTTCTGGCTAGCTGTGAATTTGTGTGCTCGTGTGTACCAACCTAGAAAGGTATTGATTACTTTCCTTGCATAGTATTTACTTCTCAGTATGAATATAGAGTTTTAATTGACTCTAATTTACATACAGCAACTAGTTTAACTATATCACAGCATCTCTCCCATCCCATTTAGGTTGTCATTTCTGCCTCTATATTGCCCCAGCAATTGTATGAGACATGAATGCTCAATTCTTCCAAACTCAGGAGAGAGTATTCTCTTTCAAATCATTCAAAATATGTTTTTTACAGTGTCAAACTGTTTTTTTTTTAAATACACAACGAAATGTGATCCATGATGAAATTAAATCCCATGATTTGCCCAGACATTGCAAATCAATAAATTGTGATCTGTTAAACATTCCCATTTCTGCCTATCTTCAAATCAATAAAAAGTCTTATAAAAAAAATTCATGCAGAAAAAATAATATAACTAACATGAACCAAAAAAAAAAATAATCAAATTTAGAAAAAAATAAAGTAAAATGTGAAATTAAAATGCTTAAAGGCACTGTCTGGAATCATTTCTTTCTTTTTCTCAGCTGTTTCTAGCAATTATCCAATTGTTTTAGACAATAATACTTAAAAGGTTACAGAAAAGGATTGGTCAAAGTGCTGATGCACGAAAACTGCAGGTGGACAAAAATAATAAGTCTTTCATCTTCAGAATCTATCCTATATTTTAAAAAGCAACATTTTGCATTTGATGTTGGCCTGTAAATCTATTGGAATATTAGTTTTGATAGCTGAGAACGGTAACTCTAATAATATCTATCAGTAGGGTGCATGACCACCACAGAGCAGTAAAAACACAAATATTTAATATTATCATTACTAAGGCTCAGAAAACATTTGTCAGGGATTAGGCAATGTGTAGCTGAGATATAAAGTTGTATCTTTCTATTGAATTAACCGCTTTTAATCAATTGTAATGGCTATTAAACAATAATTAACTTTCGTTTTTTTAAACCCAAGGACCAGCTGATCCTGAAAACTACTTTTTGTATATTTATATTATTGTTTCAGTAATGCACACATTTTAGATGTAAACAGAGCAGGCAGACCTGTTTTTACAAGTTTAGATTTACCTTTGTAATGATCATCTTTCATATAGTAGATAAACCCTTTTGATTATTAAAAATATGCAGGAAAAAGCATGAGATTCTAATATACTGACAATGAAGGATCGGGTCAGATAGGGGCTTCTGGGTAGGGTTTATGAGTTCACTGGTGCACCTAGGAATTTCAAGCCCATAATGGACGGTATCCCCCAGCACACTCACACATATATGAATACATATGCAGTGGAGCATTGGCCTATTTGAAACACTTCTGCCCTTTAAACTATTTTTTGGTGGCTAATGGCAGACTCAGAGAAGGCAAGAACTTGGTGTCAACCCAACTAGAAAACAACGCCAGGAATACAGAAACTTAGAAACTTGGAAAGAGAACATAAGATAACCTAAGAAACCTATCAAGGAATGCCAACAGACAAGACCTGGAAGATATGGAAAGGATTAGGGGATCTTTGAACATTTTAGGCATATAGGAAAATGTTGCAGGCAATAATTTTGTGTTCAAATCATACTTTCTAGCTAGTAGGAAAATGTCTGGTTGATCTGTTTATATCTCTCTTTCTAGTAGGAAGTGAACTGGTGAACTTATGAATTTAGAGGTAGGCTTTGGTGTAATCCAAGGATGGGAAGGACTGTTCTATCTACGGTCAGCATTAGAAAAAGTAAGCAATGTCTCATTTAATTGCTGAAGGTTGCAATAAAGATTAAGAAAGCTACATGCTCCAAATTCCAAATCTGACATGCCTGTCTTAAAATTGAATTTTTTAATAAACTTCTACCTTTTATTTATGAAAAAGTTGTACTCAGAATGTAAAATAGTACACATTAAGGTGTAAAGTGACACTTTACAGAATAAAAAATCAAGTAGGTGGTTGTTGCTACAATAATCTATCTTACCTGCCTGATCTCGCTGGTGAGTGGTGAAAAAGCTGACCTTGCATGAAGGGGAAACCATACAACCCCAACTTCCCTTGAGTGTGACAAGGATGAATGATAAATGAACTCCCGTAGGTGCACAGCAGTTTCATCATCCTGGCATGGCCAATCAAGATACTCAAAGGAAGAAAAAGATGGTGGTGCTTTGTGATGGAACGTGGGTAGGTGAGTCACCCAGCTTTCTTCTCTAAACACCTTCCCATGTGCTTACCTCTCTTATAAATTAGATGCTACCCTGCAAAAATTGAGACAATTGGAATTTTTTTTTATAATGATTATATTTCACACTTTTATTTATACTTATATTAACACTTCTAAACCTGTATAAGTACTGTAAGTGAAAACATGCACTTTAACCAATTCTGTAAATTGTTGAAAACTATTTCAAGCACTAAGATTGCATTTTTCCACACTTAAGAAATAAAGAAAAGGAATATAGCGGATTTAGTGACATAAGAGTAGTAAAGGAATTAAAAACAGTTTTGTATACAGTCTACAATAAATACATGTGGCTGAATATGCAGCATCATTGTAATGTATCTTAAAGATGAGCAGAAAAAATATTATGATATACATAAAGGCACTGAGCAGAGGGTATTTGAATTTGTTCAGAGAACTGTAAAACTTAGAAAAGTAAGTTTCTTTCTCCCTTTGTGTCTCCCAACAATCAGTGCTTTGTTCATGCATAGAAGTATTGTCCTTTATGACCTTGCCACAAGCACAGTCACTGCCATATGACAAGCTGGAAATGCACGCATATAATCACAGTCTGTTTCGTGTCTGAAGTTTACTCTTTGAGAAGGAAACATAGTTTTGCATATTTAAAATTCCCAATTCCTATAGAGTTACACAGGTGAACATAAAAAAAAAAAAAAATTAGCAAACATGTCATTTGATGTATTTATGGAACATTATTTTTTTTTCTTGATCAGATCAAAAGTCCATGGCAGAAACTTTTTAGGTATAACCTCTAAAGAAAACAATGTATTTTGCAAGGCACAACGTGTTATATTCTAATTACCGGTAAGCATTAATATTATTTTGTATGGTTGCACAAACATTTTTTATACTTAAACAGCTGGGATACAAATGGAGGTCAATGTACACTGGATGTAGTTTGGCAAATGTTCAGGCCCTCTGGGTATTAGTTACTAGTTTCATTGATGTTACAGATTTTTTTCTTACATTAAAAAAGTGTTGGCTTTACATAAAACACAGCACCCCTAATCCTAGCTTGCAGACATGCCAAATGGTGCTTGCTGTTCTGCAGATTCTCTGTGTAAGTTTAGCCTAAGTTGGACTTTCTCAGTAATAACTACAAAACAGACAATTTTTTGAAAAGTTGATTTTCTGGTGAAAATCCTATTTATCAAGAAAATAATTAGCTTTTTTATCATTATGTGAATTTATCTTAAAACCTTTACAAGTAAATTTCAAAACTCCTGAACTCGGTACTGTTACAAACATTACTGGGTAAATGTTGTCTGGGGGCTGTGGAAATATGTCACAAGTAATAAAATAGCAACAAAAAGTAAGTAAAAGTCAAAGTTAAAAATATGGTGACAGGAAAAAAGAACATTTTTAGGGTACATGTCAACTTGTCAATGTAATTGCAAAGCCACTTCCAGGAGAATAAAATAGAATGGTCGTATTTAGAAGCATCCCATCTAAGCTTTTCCATACCCCTGTTGGGAATAGCACCTTGATCTGGGGTTTCCCATTCCAACTTGCTGCTGCCTCTTGTGTGACAGGTTGAGGAGTGTGTTGATAAAGAGATAGGAGTGCTGTAAAGTTCCTGGCTAAGAACATTGATGCGCTTAGTGTTAAGCATGTGGGCAGCATCGACTGTGCCTGCCATCTTGTGTGAAAGATGTTATTCCTGTAAGCTTTTCAGTGTTGTATCCTGATTCAGTAGCACTCGGGGGGCTCAGCATGCTTCCTTTGTGACCTACTTCCTGCACTATAGGCTTCCTGCATTTGATCATGGGGAAGAACAAACTGATGTACTGTCTCTTATACAGTTCTGCTATTTAATACTTGACCAACTAGAGCAAAGACAGAGCCACCCATACATCTACCGACAATGCATTGCTATTTCCCCTCAACATCCTCCCCTGCATCAGACCACAGAGGACCTCAAATTGCCCATTGTTTTTATGCAGCTTGCTTACCTTCACCAACTTCCAGGGATTTTCAGTCCTGCCAGTGGGACTTAGGGTCCGCATTGGACCCCTCAGCCCACCAACAGGTGAATGTTCATGATGCAGGAGTCCCTGCTGAGCTCTGAGCTTTGTAGGTATACTTACCTTTGACATCTGACTTTGCAACCCATTGATGGACATTAGAAGCTTTTAGGATACTATCTCCACTTTGACCCCAGACATAATAAAAAGCACTCAATGTCAGTTATTCCTAAAGGATGAGTGCACACCCAGGAAGATTCCACCTACATCACCCCAACACACCCAGATTCATCTCCAGCTGGAGGATCTGTAATCAGAAAAACCTATTTATATCAAATGTTTGCCTGAGGTTATACCTCATTTCTAGGTCAGGGAGACTGTCTTGGCTATCTTTCACAGCCTTTTTGACAACTCTGAAACTGAACCTCTCTCTAGTTGGATTCACAAAGCCCTGGAACAACAAGCTTATTTGCCAACTAGCCTGGGTGATGTTATTTGTCGCACACACTTTTTCACAGTCATGGAGAACATTCCTTATAGGGCCTGGGACAAAAAACCTAATAGACTTTCATGGGGCTACACTTCAAATTCTTCCTGACTTGTCAAGTAATACTTTTCAACTGTGAGCTCTGATGTACCCTCTCCTGGACTGGATCAAGTATGCTGGAGCCACCTACTGATGGGGGTATTACCTTCACCTCATTGTCCACAAGGCCATGGTCGAGACCAAAATTGCAAAACCATTGAACCTATTTTAGCCACCAAACTTGCATATAATGGGAAAAAAAGGGGAAATCACAGGTCTTTGACTCTATGATGTAATTTAATTTTTCATCCTTTTGTTATCTGCTGATTGCTTGTAACTGGTGCACCCTAAAGTAAAGTAAATGAAGAGGAAACATTCCATTTACATTATTATTATTAATACACAGTATTTATATAGCACCATCATATTACACAGCGCTGTACATAGTCCATAGTCGTGTCACTAACTGTCCCTCAAAGGAGCTCACAATCTATCGTCCCTATCATAGTCATATGTCATTAAGTCTAAGGGAGTTAGTCAATTGTTAGGGAGAAGCCAATTAACCTCACTGCATGTTTTTGGGATGTGGGAGGAAATCGGAGTACCCGGAGGAAACCCATGCAGACACGGGGAGAACCTGCAAACTCCATGCAGATAATGTCCTGGCTGCGGATCGAACCTGGGACCTCGCAATGCAAAAGCCAGAGTGCTAACCCCTGAGCCGCCGTGCTGCCCAATGACAGTCATTCTGTACTTACTCACTTTGTCCAAAAATTCCCCCCAAAAAATGAAAAGGAATGTGTGTGTGTAAGGGGCTCTTCTGCTAATTTAGTTATATTATATTTGTTCTTTTTCATTTTAATGTTTACAATAAAACATTTAACATATGCAGAATAATATATATGTATATGTAGTTCAGAAGTAATACATTTGGATAACTTAAATGCTTTTGACCTTGACAATCACTTATGTTACCAAATAGAAATAATGTGATCATTGTATTTTGCAATCACATATGGTTGATTTTTATATGCATGTGTAAAGATGTGGGAGTTTGTTCAATTAACATAATCAGAACAAGTCCTATTGTGAAAAAAGAGCTAATTCACATGCAAATGCTGTCAAGCTGTATATTTTTAGTGTCTCTTTTCAGTAATTGGCTATGCCAAAAAAGTTTTGAAAGGAATATTATACCACCCCCCCACTGATAAGCATGATGTTTTTAACTCTCCAACTCTTGGTGAATTGTAATAACGTTTCTGCAGCAAACCTAGAATTATCCTTTATGGCTTTTGTTTTATGAATACTTTGACTAGCTATCCTTAGAACATGTTGGAACTGCAGTCAATGAATGATAATGATGAGTTCCTTTTAGGTCATCTTGGCTTGAAGTAAGTTTATATATGTACAGTACATATACCATACATAGGGCAATAAAATAAATCGGTCACAAGAGAAGCATGTGAATTGCCTTCCTGCCCTTGGAAAATGCTAGTTGCCTGGGAATTATGCTGATCATTTACCTTTAGTATTTTCTGAGTAATTGATCCAGAACAAACAGTAAGTCAGAAATGTTCATCTATATTTTGTTTCTGATTTTTCACCTAGACAGAATAACAGTTGGGTAACTGTAAGGCCCTGGTATAGCACCAGTCCTCACCAGACACCAGTGCCCCAATCTAATGCTGCACTCTTCACCTATAGCGAGCCCCCACTCAGCCTCGGGAGATTGGATACATTTCCCAGCACACAGTTGCATCCCGGAGTTAGGTGTGTGCAAGGGATGGTGTCTAGGGAAGGGCTTGCAGAGAACCAGGAGCACACAGATAAGCAGTACCAAGATTCCAACACAGACAAGTCCAGAATACCAAGCAACAGGTCATTGACAGGTAATCCGTCCACCAGACGAGGAACACAAGGGCAAGACACAAGCAAAGTCGGGGTCACAGGCAAAAAGTCAGTCCAGGCAGCATAAAAGCGATAGGTCAGGAACAGGCAATGGTCATCAGCAGTAAATAAAATGAATACATAAACAGCAGCAAGTCAGCCTAGCTTAAGTCTACAACAGGCACTGGTGAATGGGAGCAGGGAAGTTATAAAGCCCTAGCAGCCAATAACAGCGCAGGATAAAGCTACATGTCAGTCTGCAGTTAAAGGAATGCAGGGGATACTTCTATTTATTTTTTCTCCTTTCTGCTGCAAGTGACATTGCTGGACATAATAGACAGTGTGGGGTACTGCAGTGGCACACAGCACGGAACTGCCGGCCCAATAAGCATTTCCTAACAGTACCTAACTTTTTGATTTAGAAGGAGAAATCAGCAATGTTATTCTTAAAGTTTTTTCCCACAACAGGATTTCTTTAAAGCTCAATGGAATTCAAAATAATATAGAGAATTATTGGAAAAGGCATTGTCTTAACAACCTACAATTTTATAGTTTTAACTTCATTTTCCATTATAGCCATTGTGCAGGGATTGTGCAGACCAGTAGGAACCAAAGTTTACCTACGCTGCCCAGTGCACTCTAACTGATTTATCTTACTCTTCAGTACAGGTTTATGTGAGGTCATTTGTGATGAACAGTATGGCCATTACTCATCTATGTCAGCTTTGAGCACTGGAAGGGACTGATGAGCAGAAAAAGCACAAAAGGTATTTGAAGGCATTTTCAAGTTAAAACAAGTAAAAAGAATACCAAATTTCAATACAGATTTAAATAGACTGTAACCCTATTTTAGCACTTTCACTTTTTGAAAACTTAATGTTTGCAATGATGGTTGGAAAATTGACACATTTTGCCATTTTTTTTTCTTTTCTTTACACCCTGTTTCAATTTGATTGTATTACCTATGGGTTTGGTCCCTAAGTAAGAAGAGGGAAAGTTCATGATTGATAATGTATTGTATCCCCGAGGGAGGTCAGTGAATGACCCAGATTTTACTTGTTTGAAACTGTTTTAATTCAACACATAGTATAAGGTGTCTCATTGTTTAAATTGACATTATTTCATCATTCTGTCTGCTCTATAAATTTAGGAATCAAGTCCTTGTCAATGGGATATGTTTATTCTTTGAGAAACCTAAAACTTTCTTGGGGTGGGGGCTTTGCCAAGTGTCAGGATTTCTTAAACATAAGTCCAGTGATTCTGTTGAAAGTCAAAGGCTGCTTAGTATGTTGTGCTTACAATTTAGGATGTTTGGGATATTGCTGGGACATGATAAAGCCTACAATCTGCTAAAGAGTCTGTAGGTGACTAGCAGAGTAAAAAAACACATTATTTTCTATGGGTGTCACAACTGGTTTATTACAAATATGTTATTTTGGTTAAACTAACTACAGCAGAAAAAAGTCTCTACATGATGACAGTATGAGTTACAGGCTTCACTGACTGGTTTTGGTGCAAGGTGCATAGTTTCAGGGCAGATGGGCATCACAGTGAAGCAAAATCTGATTTAACAAGAAGTGTTTTTCTTGACTTCTTTTCAGTTGCGATGGCAGTTTTTGTGTGTGGAGAGGAGACTTTAGATAACTATTCTGTTGTTTTGTATGCCAATATTAGGGCAGTGGTTACAGCTATCCATAAGTTGATGGCTCGCTCCCAGCCGATAGTGAATTTAGGCAAGCAATTTGTATTGTTTTGTCTTAACTTTAACATTTTTGTTCAGTGCTTTACAGTATTAACACATTCAGGCTAAATATTATTTCATTTAAGTAGAACTAAACCTCACTATACTCACCCATCCCTATTCAGGGCACCCCATGTTCTTCCTTCTCTTCCTAGGTATGATCTTCAACTATCTTGATTGGCTGGGTTGGGTTGACACAACTCCCACACAGGAGTTCATTAAGTCCTGGCAAGAGCAGCAAAATCCAGAATTGCATGCATAGACTGTGTCTAGACTCTAAAGAAACAAGAACAGAGATGTACTAAAGACCAACCTACCAGTCTTTATATGTGGTGGCTGCATTGGTATTCTGTTTTGGGTCAGCCACATGTGTTAAAAGATAATATGGGCCAAATGTTTGCATATGACAGACTCCAACAATGCAAAAAAAGGTAACAAACCTTGGAATGCAGAGATATTGGTGTGTAAAAGAAATGATCTGTGTCAATGGGCTTTGGGCAAATGCAGCTAGCTTCTAGGCGCCTGCCATTTGTGTTTTAGATTAGGTGTGAAATGTTTCTGTGATTGTACTCTTTTTATTATTAGTTACTTGCATTTGCCCTCCTACATCACCCTGCTCAAATCTGCTTTAGCACTTTATTCAGTAGAACGTGAAGAAGGGGAGGTATGCCTAAAATTGTCATTCTTGTGTACTTATCGTTTGTACTCCTATATACATGTGAAAACTGAAAATGATTTGACCAGATTTCCAGTCTGATGACCACTTTAAAACTGATGAAGACATTGAGATTAATTGTGTTGTGACAAGAGATGGCTTTCTGTTAATGGGGATAATTGGTAAAAATAGCAAGTACGAACAAATGTAATTTTATTTCTATAGATATTAGTTCCACATGCTATGCCAAGGGAGTAATGGAAGCAACAATGGAGAAGGTAATGACCTAAACAAAACAACCAGTAGATTTAAAATTTTACTAATAAAACCAAGTCTGTTTCACAGTTTTATTTCATCAGATCACAGTGTGAATTTACTAATTTTAATGAATTTCCATCTGGCTGCCTTGAAGTGTGTAGAAAACTAATTTCTGTGTATGGCTGTAAAGGGAAACATATATTTAATATTAGTTGTTACATTAAACAATGAAATAAATAAAGTAATCAATTTAACATTTCCAGCTGTAGAAATAATGAGGTATGCATATTAATATAATACCACTAGCATAAAATTATATATGTGGATTTAAATTTATTCTAGCTTTTCTTACCATTTAAAAGATTCCCTTCCAGGTGAACTATATACATTGTATGAATTTAGTGAATATTTTGTAGATGTATACTTGACCAGGTCTAAGGTAAAACTATTTGTTTTACTTTATCTTTTCTTAGCTGAGTGGTAAGGAATGGGTCTGCTTTTAGAATACCATGGGAAATCTCAGGGTTCTTTAGGGAACATTTACAGTGTCTTCTTTATAAAAGAGTAAGCCTAAAATGTAAGCTACCCAAAAACATTGTATAAGATGTTTGAAACTTTATTTAAAAACTTAAATAGAACTTTCTTACTTACCACTTTTCTCTCTGCATTTTTCTCATATGAAAAAACATTTAAATCCCAGAGGGACCTTAAGTTCTTTTGTTGTACTTATGCAGCCTGGGTGGTTTTATTACCTGGTCTCCAGCATCTACCAAACAAGGACTCACCTTTTATTGTATCAGTGTATTATTATAATTAGCATTAGGTATAATCACTTATTTCAGTGCCTTGAAAAGTAGGACATTGCTCTCCTCAACCCATCATTATTAAGACCAGGACCAAGACTAAGTTCCTACAGAGGTTTCTAAGGGATGCTTGAACAATGAGCAGTTTGTCACTGTTAGGTCAGTTTAATGGGTACCAATAATCTTTTTGGTGTATGTAATATATATTTGCTATATGTAAGTGTGACATTCTTCCCACTGGCCAGCAATGTAGGATACATTCTTCCTACTGACCATAACACTAACGTACTGTGACCTGTGGATAAAGTGAATATTTCAAGGTAAAAAGTTATTTCAAGGGGTTCCCCATGTTAGGAGCACAGGAAACGCTGCATTCTCTGTTAATCAATCTCAAAGGCTGCTAGGGATTCCAAGTGGGGGAGGCATTTGTTCCACTTACCACCAACAAAAACGTTGTTTCCACTGATGGCCAATGTGATGAAGCATTTTTTTACTGACCATGGTATGGGGCATTCTTTCCATTGACCACCAATGTAAAGGGCACTAACCATAATTGTAAGGTGGCACCTCTGCCACTGACCATCAATGTAAATAAATAAGTTTTAACAGGAAACTTCTATACTATTATGTTTTTAAGTTGTCTTTTATTATAAAAAAAACAGCAACAACAGATCATATACAAAGTACCAAATATAAAAAAGTACAGAAAAACTAAATACAAAATGTGCTCCCTAGTAGAACAACATTTCAACAAGGGAAGACAGACAATAAAGACAAAAGAGAAAATAAGGGAGAAAGAGTGGGTCCTGGGGGCGACATATGTTTTTGGATGCATCTGTTAGCTTTTAAACATCTTGACGTCCCTGGTAAGGGTGAGTAACTGAGTGTAGCAACATATTAAAGTGGGATAGCAGGTAAGACTCCCAAGGAGCACACATTGCTGTAAACTTGTCAACACAGCCATAAAGTCTGACAGTAAGATGTTCAATTAGTTGAAGATCTTTATTCTGGGAATAAAGTTCGGTGAGTCAAGAAGGGGATCTTTGCCTTGTTCACCAATGTCAGTGAGTTATGCCCTGCTGAATGATGATGCACTTTGTTATCTGAACAGCTTAATCTAGTCTAAATAACCCTAATGTGCCTCTTTTGTCAAAGATGTGGCATTAGATGTTTTCAAATATTCTAACAGGATGTCACATGTAGATAAGAATAGAAATCGCAGTTTTCCAATCAAGTTAGATTCATGAACGGTGAAAAGCACAAATATACAGTAGAACCCTGGTTATCTGGAACTCAGATAACCGGAAAATTCATAAAATCGGCAACTGACAGCTCTGATTTCTTGATTGGCTCCTGCAACATCCAATACCTTTGTACCACAATTCTGCTAGGGCTGCGGGAACAATCAGGAGAGCGGCGCTGCCAGGAAAGCAGAGCAGAGCTCCATTGATTGCTCCGCTCCGTGATTGGCTGAGAAAAGGAAAACCCTCATGAATGTTCAAGCATCATCTGAGTTTCACCTTTTTCGCCATTTAGCACTAGAGGTGAATGGGGACAAGTTTCCCCATTCAAGTTTAGATCTGAATTGCTGAGAAACCTCAGTTTCAGAGTAACTTCAGTTAACCGGAAACTACACTTATCCTGAATTGGCCATTCCCCATGGGTGACGGATAACCGAGGTTCTACTGTATGTGGAAATAGGAATATATTCTGGGTGGGGTGGTGCCACTGTAGCTCTGGAAGATTATATTGAGTAGTGCGCAAAAGAGCTCTTTCTGCACCCGGTTTAAAGAAAATGCATACAGGTTGACAATCAAAAATCCAGCAACCTTCAGGCCTGAGGTGCACCGGATTTTCGAAAATTCCAGTTTTTTGAAGATTATACTTACCTACACACACAGGCCGGCCTTCCTCTTGCAGCACCAGCGGACATCAGGCATAGTTCCAGGGAGCAGGCAGCAGGGACGTCTCAGCATGTATTTAGTTTAGCAAGCAAGACCTAACAGCTGTTTTTGGAGAACAGTGCCATCAAAACATCAGTTGCCACACAGTGTACTACAGTCCCCATATTGAAAATGCAATCCGGAAAACTGAAAGAACTGCATTTTCGATTGTCCGGATTTTGGATTGTCAAACTGTACTAAATAATAATGCATTGGTACTTCACCCCCTGAGAAATTACTTGTTTTATTCCCTACCATAAGAACATATGTTGAGATGCCAGTCAGAAGTGGGCATCCTATATCATATATTCTGGAAATGTCTGGTCATAATTTCCTACTGGAAAATTGTTAATGACGTTCTTAGTGCTTTGATGTAGACTTCTATATCTTTGCATGCACTTACTGGGTTTGCTATACATACCCTCTCTATGTTAAGTAAGAAACCTTACTTTTGATGTCCTGACTGCTGCCAAAGTCTCTTTACTCAACATTGTAATTCAGCCTCTGATGACTTAAATGATTTCACCCATTCAACAAAGTGTAAGAAAAATCATGCCCTTTTACATTTCCTTGCAAGTAAATAGGTATTCTAAAATTTAAAAAAATACACATATATATATATATCATACTTTCAATTCACTTTTTATTGTTTTCCTTGTTTTCCTAAAGAATAAAACATTCCACATGCTTCACAAAACCAATTGGCACACATTGGCTTTTGCTGAACACTAATTTCGCCTAAGTTTCTTTTTCTGTTTTGGGGGGTTTTTTTTGCAACCAATTATTCTTCTTGAATCACTATTTCAGCTTCCCATTTATTGCAGCTTTTCATTTTAATACATTGAATGCTGCTCGTTCATAAATCGTCTTTTTGTAAAACCAGCTCCGGTGAAGATGTGGGAGAGACATTGAAAGCAGAACATGAGATTTATTATTTTTACAACTCTTTTGCAGCTGTGCGTTTGCTTCTTTCCCATTACTTACACAGCAGAATTAATGAAGGATATTGGAACATATTATACACACTGTAGGGTGAAAATCTGCCTACACACTGAATAATACATGAAAGAGATAAAAGTGGACTGGAGTGCTAACAGAAACATATCAGTATGTCAATTCAGCATTTTGCTTTTCATACATTTCTTTGGTATTAATATAAATACATATTTATCACACCCAAGTCCATCTTAACTTTTTATCATATCTTACTAGAAGTGTTCTAAAGATTGACTAAAAATAGTGACCACTGCAGACTGGTGACCACCTGATTCATCAGATATGAGACAAATATGGGGACTGCTATTACTGGACTCCCTATAAAAGTGTTAGATTCTAGATTGTTGGACTTCCAAAAGCATGGACATGAAGATCAAATAAAAAATAGAATTTCCAAACTATGTACTTGCCCGGGGTCAGAGCGTCAAAATAATGGAGTCAAATTAGCACATAAGCCAAGCAAGTAACTTTTAGGATTATCAGCAGCCTACATATTTTCTGCAGACTGTTTCCATGTCATAGAGGACTCACAGTAAGAAACATGGCCATGTAAACATGATGAGCCTGATTTATTTAAGTACAAAACTAGAGAAAATTTACTATCATGGGGGAACCTGGGCGATCCAACAACACTGGAATGGATTTCCTAAATACCATTTGCTTATATTAATATCCATTCCAGGTTTGCTTGATTGCCCAGGTTCTTCAAAACCAGTCTATTTTCAACAGTGTTAAAGATCTTTATTAATTTATTAGACCTGATTATTCTATGCCAATAAGTATTTTCTTTATTCTTCAAATTATCAAAGAAAGGCACCTGGTAAAAAAAATGTATTGGTCTCTACACATTAACAAATGTATTTACTGTTTTATCATTAACTCTAAGCACGGACGACACACAAGGGTCATCTGGAGTCATCAAGTCCTTGGGTGGGGTTGTTTTTCTGGTCACAGATACCAAAGTAGATGGCCAGCCCCTTGAGGATTTAACAATTTATGTGAGTAATGTAAGTAGTATTTGTAAAGTGTAAAGTGTAAATTTTGGCAGATTTAAAAAAAAATGCACATTTATTCTGGGTATGTTAAAAAATTAAATTAATGTTACCTAGTCCCACAGTCAGTATTAATTCCAGCTTCTGTATATCTGTAACCAAATGGACTACATTTCATTTCAGCCAAACTGTACTTTTTTTGTAGATTTTTCTGAATCTAACTAATAGAACTTGTTGCATGGGGGAACACAGTGATGACCTCATCAGCTATATGCCATCCCACGGTTATGTAATTGCCTTTGTCAAACTATATACCTTTCTGTATTTAAACTGCCTATTTAGCTGCTTAACCATGCTTACATTTGAAATAAATAGACTTTTATAATGAATAAGATCATTTAGTATGCTGTATTTAAAAAACCCAAAAAACAATAGAAAGAATGTTACACAAAAGGAGTTTCGGAAATTCTAACTAGTTCGGCTCTTATACTTGTATGCCCCTTATTGACCAAAGAAACTTTTACATTTTCAGCTATAGGTCTATTGTGTTGGCAATAACTTTGTCAAAATGTCAGACAATAATGTAATAGATGTACTGTTTTTTTTAAGTGCAAACAAGGCAAACTCCTTCCATGCAGTCTGTAGACAAGGACAAAATATAACAAAACAAAAAGCATCTTTTTTCTAGTTAAGTTATCCAAACACAAATTTGAAATCAACAAGCATTCCTGACAAAAAAGTACACTTTTTATTTTATAATTTAAATGATAGCAGAGTTATTTACAAATAGTGGGTTATTAAAAAAATGAATAAAATAATACTAGGAAAAGCTTTATTTTATTGTTATATATAGATGTAAAAAGATAATCCACAGAAAAATAACTTCTAAGGAAAAAAAAGGATGAATAGGTTAATAAGGACAGAATATGCTTAGCTAACAGTTACCAAAAAGGTTAAATAGGAATCTAGGTGTTTAATAATAATAATAATAATAGGGGCATATTAAAAATGTAAATAGAAAAAAATAGACCCACAGACTTGGTCAGGGTTGAAAAATCAAAAATCAAAAAAGGTGTTGCAATTCTACAGGTTTTTTTTGACGTTTTCATACAGGATATTTCCTTTTTCAACCCAAACACTGGGCAAAATTTAGGCAATTAGGTCTTCTCCAGTCGATTGACTGTCAAAATGTCAAAAGCACAGTACCATTTTTTTTTCTTTGTCAAATCCAAATGTTCTTGCCAAATTTAAAATGTATTCCACATTGAGTTTTTGAAATGACTATAAAGCCCCTGGACATTTTACTGTCACCAAACTTGCATGGGATGTGCCCTAGGTAAACAAAATGAAAACAAAAAATGTTTCTATCTAAAGTCTTTTAAAGACAACCAATGATATCTATTTGTATGGAAACCAAAGAACCGTTAAATACAAATAAATAAATAAATAAATAAGGTTAAATACAAAACCTTTGACCAAAATATTGTCACCAAACAAATCTGAAGGTGAATGTATCATAACTCACTGTTCCCTGTCACACCTAATGGGGAGCGCCTAGGAGAAGCAAACTGGTGACTTCTTTGCAGCAAAGCAGTTCAGGTGCCACTAGGGTCATTCTTTGCAGGGAGCGCTGGTAAGGTGGTGAGGACCAGGGGCCATTTAGATTGCACCTCAGGTAATCCAGTGTCATCTACAGGAGGGGGGGACGGCCAGTGACAGATGGATCAAGCTGACAGAGCATGGAATTAGGAATGTTTAAGGCAGGACAGGATTGAATTCAGGAACCAATCTGCTCATTGCTGCAGCACAAACTCTAAAAACCCCATTCAGCTGTCAACAGTCCCTCAAGTTCAACCAGGAGGGAAATAAACATATCCCAGATATAAAACCCTATAAGACATAGTTGGTCCAGAGGAAGGCAAAAAAACCCAGGTACAATTCGCTCCAACAGGGGAAAAAAATCCTTCCTGATTCTATGAAGCAATCGGATGTTCCCTGGATCAACAGTCACTGTTATATTTACTTTAAAGCCCTAATACCCATTTATAATATGTGCTTCTAGAAAAGCATCCAGCTTTTTCTTAAAGCAATCTATAGTAGTTGCTGAAACTACTTCCTGGGGGAGCGGATTCCACATTTTCACAGACCTTACAGTGAAGAATTCCTTCCTTATCCACCAATTAAACTTCTTTTCCTCCAAACACAAAGAGTGCCTTCTTGTTCTTTGTAGTAAATAATTGTTCTCTAAATGGAACGTTTATATATTTATACAGGGTGATCATATCCCCCCCTTAAACGTCTCATCTCAAGGGAGAATAGGTTCAGTTCAGCTAATCTTTTTTCATAGCTGAGCTGCTCTATTACTTTTATTAGTTTAGTTGCCCTTTCTGCACTCTCATCTACTCCTGTTGTTTTTCTGAGTTTGAAGTCTTCAGCCATCTTTATGGGACAGCTGGGGATGATATATCTCTTGGGCATGCATATGGAAGCTGCTTCATCTTGGCATGGGACTGTGCCATGCCAGTACACAGAAATGCTTATAAAACTGACAGATAGCTAGGCTGTATATTTAAACATTTTCTTTGTAGCAGCCCTATAGCATAAGTGCAGGAGCAAAATACTTCAGTACTAATTAAACTCCATAAAGACAGAAGCCTTCACTTTAGTATTTATTAATATCTCTTTATTGTCAGGCCAAATAAAGCAAAAAATATCCAGTGCTACAGTACACAAATGAATGTGTTTTGATTTATTTTGCACCCAACTTTGCAGGTCAAATCATGTCAACAATTACTATTATGCTTGGCCAACTGGGCTAAGCTATTGTACTTTAACTGGCCTTTAAATGGTTTTATCCTTTTTTTCTGCCCAACACTTGTACGTCTACCATGATTTTTCTATTTACAACCTAGAATAAAAGCTTGTAAAAAGCAGTACATGATATGAAGTCTACACATGGAAGCTGGATTCTGCTGATTTGCCTTAGGCTCAGCGTTAGAAGATTTGTAATTGCTGTAATGAATATCAATTATTCTTGGTACAATTATTACAAAGCTTGTAATAATGTTAAGATAAAGCAGAATGTCCAAATTTTGCTTCATTGATCTTCAAATAGTTGGCCAGTAATGAATATGTAAACGTTTGACCATGGCATTGAAAGGTATTTTTGGTAGTAATAGTCAAACCCCTTTAAAGGGTTTAGCATCTATTCTCCTTACCTGCTCAGGGCTAAGTGACAAGATATTTCTGCTGTAATTAGGAGGAGTGTTTAAACGTTAGGGCATTAGCATATTGATTGACTAACTCTGAATATAATATATTGGTGCTATGATATAATACCCAATGTAGATTTCCCCAACCATCGTATATATTTATAGCTGATTTAAAATAGAAAACATATAATAAAATAAAACCTAAAGTTGATATTAGGACATGTTCATAATTTAAAAGCTACTGAGACGTGGAAAGTTTCAATGAAGGAATAAAAAAGGACTCTCAGCTAGGCTAAGAATACCTCCAGGGGCTTCAGTGTATTACTCCTTAGCTTTGGAAACCAGGCAATTTTATCTATTTTTTTCTGTACACTTGAAATGTCACATAAAAAGGATTTTGGGCTTGATTGCACAAGATGCACATGCTAAAAAGGAAGCCTAAATAAAAAAAAATCAAAAAAGGGCAAAAAAGGACATTCCTAATGTTAACAAAAACAAGTATTTAAAAGACATAAGTTTGCAAGTTATAGTCAAAAAATACAGAAGAAAAAATATTAAAAGCACACAAAATAAATATTAAATCTATAAGTAAAATCAAGCAGCTACATGTTTTATACAACACAGACAATCACAAGAAAGGCTCATTATTTACTGTATTCTGTGACTTTTTTTTAGATGTTTATAAAAATGATCCTCAGAGAGAACCATGTAGATAGAATTTAACTGCTAAACTCTCCTTCTGAAAATGCCCCCTTAATGATGACATGATGATCTTCTAATTCCAAAACTGTCACTGACAGTTATAAGCAGTGAGTGAAGACACAATGGGCCTGATTTATCAGAGCTTTTCAAGTCTGGAAAAGATAGGCTATAATGGGAGAATCCGTGTGATCCAGCAAACATGGAATGTATTTGTTTAAAGCCAAATTATTTCAATCCATTGCAGGTTTGCTTGATCACCCCTGTTTAGGATTGAAAACATTTAACTAATAGCAATGACATTGCTATTAAAATCTGTCCAAGGTTTGCTGGACCACCTAGGTTTTCCATTATAAATTATCTTCCATCTTGGAGAGCTTTAATAATTTAGACCCAGTAAGTCTGGATGACCTGTACTTGGCAATAAGCATGTACATAAAGAGTGGCTAGTAATGGTGACCAAAGTATTTGTTTCAACATAAGTTTTCTCAACACTAGAAAAATTAAAAACATTCCCTTGGACAGCTAAAACAATCCTGTCGGCAAAGTAATAAAAAATCAAAGTAGTATTAGATGACATCAGAAAGTTAGAAGTATCTGTTTGTTGCTATAGATAATGTTTGACATACTATTAAAAATTATTTTATCTCATAGTTCACCTGTAGAAAAGTGCAACATGAAAAAAATATTGTAAATGGATGGGAAAAAAAACAAAATATAAAAATAGCACGCTACAGTTTGTAAGGTGTCAGAATCATATATTTAATCTCTAACAATGCTGTTGTCCCCCTACAACAAAAATACATTTCCAAGTTTCTGATGTGGTGCACCCCTCCCTCATCCTATAACACAGTACTTTGTGGGCTCCTGGAACACCTTTTAGAAGTTTTAGACTTAGTGGGAACAATTTGTAAGAAGTTGGAACAACCTTATGGTGGTCTTTTATTTATTTTTGTCTTTGTTTTTGTACCCTGAATGCTGAACAGTGGTTACTGTGAGTCGTCGATATATTAACTAATTTCTTAGAACTTTAAAAAGGAAAGATCTTTAATGTTTATTTAACTTAAACATCTGAAATCATAAAGGCTAAATTGTTTGGTGTTTTCAATGCAACAATCTCCATGGATATGATGGTATAGACAAAGGAAGACTTCATTGGGAAAGCAGTGGCTGAAAACAAACTTGAATGACAGGGACCATTGAACTCAATATGAACTGTTTTAGACAAAAGCTGCAGAGACCTTTATAAAGACAACATCTATGTAATGGCTAAACCCAAAGCTAAGATTTAATTTGACTTTCACCTACTTTTCTTTTGTGCTGATAAATTGTTTGCATGCTTTTTTGTTTGTTGCAATACCAATGGAGATTGTTGCTTTTAATGTACTAAAATCGTTGGCTGGTATGGTTACAGATCCTCCAGCATAATGGGCATCAATGCTTTTATAGAGCCTGACAAGTCATCCTTTTACCATTGACCAATTTTACTGACCACAGCTGAACAAAACATGCAGCTAAACTGGTCTACAGGAGAGCACAGATAAAGAAAAGATAATCGCTGTTGTTTTTTCATTGAAGTATGCAAAAATAATATTATGTTCTCTAATTATGTTGTTCACATACACTTGATCACCCCATGTACATTATTTTATTTTTACACAGTATTTATATAGCGCCAATATACTATGCACTATACAAACACAGAGAGAACCTGTAAACTCCATGCAGATAGTGTGCTGGCCAAGGTTCGAACCTGGGACCTAGCGCTGCGAAAGACAGAGTGTTAATCTCTGAGCCATTGTGCTGTATCCTAATACATAATATTAAAAACTAAATCCAGGTGCATCCAAAAAATTGGTTCTCTAATGCTTACTGTTGGTTACCGGCCAAAGAAAAATAGAAAAGCTTATTTCCTGCCAGCATTCTGAAGGAGAGGACTCTCACACTCTGTATGGAACCAGCAGTCTCTCTGCAGAGGTTGAATACACCTCCAGTTTTAGTCAAACTTAGATCTCTCTATCTGAAGAACTGTCGAACTCAGGATCCAAGCCTATGCCGACAGACCCACACGTATAACAAAGACCTGACTCTGCACCTGCTGGCAGGGGAGCAGTAGTTTTAATTTGCAAGTATTATATTGATAACAGGTCTACTTAGTATTACACGTATCACCTACAGAAAGCCCCTATTTTCCTTAGGTGGCTAGTTGTGTCGTTTCCCTGCACACGGTTGCCTCCAGGACTTCTGTGCACAAAGAATGGAATCTAGGCGATGGTCAATAGGAGGCCATACACTCTGGTGTCAGGAACCAGATGATGCCCAGATAAAGTAGTACAGTACAGGAGCAAATCAGAAAACAGAGCCAAAGGTCATACACCGGCAATCAGTCCATCCAACAAGGTAAAGACAAAGCAGAGCACACTAACTATCATTGCCCACCAAAATAATACTGGCTAGTGAAAATAACCCTCCCACCAGAGACCAGGCACCCAACATACAGTGTTTTGAATGCCAAAGTTTCTTAAAAGGACAGAAGTTAGGACTTACTGTCTGCAAGAGAAGCTACTATAAGGTATATTTTTTAGGGGTCATTTGTATATAATTTTTTTCACCTGGGTCATTTTAGACTGTGAAGTACCCTATTGCAAATTTTAAGAATTGCAAGATCAATAACAATGTTTTCTAAACATTTTGTTTTCAAAGTTATAATTGTTAAAGATAGCTTTTTAAATTTAGTGTATCAATATGAATGCCTTGTGGGGGTCGGGAAGTATTTTCTGCTAAAAGACAGGATTGGCCTTGGTTGTCTGGGGGTTGCTTTACCTCCCTTTGGATAAAAGCAACAAAGCTGAGGGTGAACTTGGCAAACACTTAATGAACAGGCTTCCGAGGAAGGAAGAAGAATGCAGGTCATATTCATTAGACCTTCCCAGCACCGAAGAAACAGTTGTTATACGAGGTTTCCTCTGATATCTGTGCTGTGTCAGAGCATGAAACTGCCCATAGACACAAGATTACTTGAACATATTACAATAAAATAATATAAAATACTCACTTCTCATTCATCATTTTAAAAGTAGCTGTGTCTAATTTCTAATTATAAAATTTAAACATAAGTTTATAGAGCTCACAGATAATGTCTCTCTTTTTTTTTAAACCACTAGGGGAAGTTACAGTAAATCCAAATGATAAATCCAAAACCCCATTGTGCCACTTACTTTTCCATAATAAACAGTAGAGGTATTGCTACAAGACAACAGGAAACACCACTTGATTGGCATCCAAAAGTCTTCCTATCAAATGAAAAATATTCTACTGGCTATACTATATATACTATACTGGCTATACTATGTGGCTCTCAATTCCCTACAGTGAAGATATTTGTAGACTATTTTAAACTAATAAATGGCAAAGTTAGGAGGAGTGATCTGGGCGACAACATTTTATTACAACTATTTCAGTGTAAAGTTGGGAATCTAAGTAAGGGAGGAAACTCCTCTCATGGGCAAATATTACTACAACTCCCCATAGTAAATATTTTCCCTTTTCACTTGTTCTGGTGACACTTTCAGATTATGAACTTTTCTTCCCTATTCTAGTGACGGAAATACTAAAATAAAAAATGAAACAGTCGTTGGATCACTGGATCAGCATACAGTATTTGTCTTCCTATTTTAATTGATGTTGTTGATTTATCATATTATATTATACTTTATTATTACATTGAAATAAATCAAAAGGTAATATAGGAAGAGTTGGAACTGCTGAATTTTAAACAAATTTCCTTTGATTTAGGGCAGTATTCTCTTGTCCTTACACAATACATTTCAGGCTCAGTGTTCTCTTTTTCCTTAATTTAAAATTTATGTGCACTACAGAGGTAGTAGACAAAAAATAAATGATATATTATGCAGTGTAATGTGTTTAAATATTTATTTTGCCTGTGATATTTATGGTTAATACATCTGCACATGGATTGGCAGATATCTACGCTCACTAAATTCACACATTTTGAGGAATCTTGGCAATCAGTCAGTTAGATGAAATGACATCCTGAGCTGATGCTGCTCTAATATCTGTTGCCCGTAGCCTAGAGACTTCACAGTTCACAAGCTGTGATGTTTCTTTTGTCTTGACCCTGTTGAAACTGCTGATGGCTTTGTAACAAAGTCATTTGTATTAGAACAGACTGAGAGAGCTGCAGGGGAAGGAAACACAGTCATTGCTGCCCTAAGGGACCCACTTTACAAAAATCTCATTAGTTAAATGGAGGAAAGTAGCATATATTAGGATATATTGGTTCCTTTGCTACTAAATACCACAATTAAATTCCATTACATCTAGCTGTCACATTAGTGGATTGAATAAAATATATTTTTTGATAACTTTTGTTTTTGCACCCCTGAAGAATAACTGGCATATTCTTAGTTCATTGCTATTGGACATCAAAATTGTTATAAAAGGTATAAAATATGTTACAATGTTTTTTTACTATTAAAAGAAATTTCCATTTTAACTTTGTGAGTTCCTGGGGCCATCCCCACAATGATGTAAGATTATAGCTGAGCTTGAGGCCACTACAAAAATTATTGCTGATCGCTGAGCAAATAATAACCTTCTTCCTACTCCTCTTTAACTCAATGCTAGCATTAAAAAAATAAAAACCACACAACTTTTTTTTATCTTTTTACCCAGCTATAACCGTGATTATGCAATGCTTCAGTTCTTTAAGAATCTTTCCTCCTACAAGAGGCGAGATCCTTGTAGAATGGTCACCATCCAATTCATCATCATTTAACCAAACGTTTCACAAAAATATGTAGTTACCAGTCCAAATTAGAAACTCTTTAGTAGAGAAAACCACTGTTCACCTGGAGTTCTGTTTGTTTTAAGTCTCATGTATGTGAGCACATCTTTGTCACTTTGTCAAAAATAGGGCCCCAAAAAGCACCAAAGGATCATGCATAATATCCAGTATATGTAATAGTATAGAATACTGTAAGAAAGGAGATGGCCAGGCAATCCGCATATGCTACAGGACTTACAAAATTAAAATAAAAGGGTATAAGTGACCAGTATAGCATTTACAGTCATTGTAAAATAAAAAAAGTTTAGCAAACTTTGTACTATGCACTTATCATGGCCCCCTTCGATGAGGGAACAAAAGATACTTCAGTACCAGGCTCTGAATAAAAGAGCCTTGACTTTTGCAATGCTGGAACTTTAAGACATGCGGGAGTAACCTATTAAACCTTTCTAGAGTCCAAAGCTTTCTGATGGCGGTCCTGCATCCTAGAGATTTCTTGATGTTAAAACTATCACCAATCGTCTGCTGTATAGCAAATCATGTATTAGTTTGTTTTCTGGCTGATAAATTATTACCCTTCTAGGAGTCCCTTCTATATAAAAGAGGCAGGTAGGCTTTAAAATGACGCCATATGATTGTAGATTTTTGTGAAATTTCAGTGTTTGTTAAAATGCATTGGCATCTATGCAAAAAGTAAAATTCAGTTGTTTTTTTAGGGTGCAATAGGCTTTAAATGGTTCCTTGAGTTCACATCAAGAAATACTGCACATGTCTTACTTTAGGGATGCCATTTCTTTTTATAAATGAAAGATGATCGAACAGCGCCGAATGGCAATTTTAGAAGCTGTTTTTCAACTTTTTTAGGTGAAATAGCTCACTCATCCTTTTTTATTACTTTACCCAACAGGGCAAGAAAAAGAATACAAAATGCCTGGAGCAGTAAAACCAAAAAAAATCAGAAAAAATTGTACTAAAGATAGACAAGCAAAGTTCTTCATGCTTTGTTCGTTTGGTGTCCACATTGTTTTATCTTATAGGTAAGATATTGCACTTGAAACAGGTTTCCCTTCATTAAAATACAAAAGTGCGGAGCAATAAATGAATATTGCTGAATAAATGAATAAAGGATGTGTCATTGGTATTTGGATCAACAAAACATTTTTAGGACATAGAAACATTTTTACGGTAAACTAGATAAGATCATCATAAGGAACTTATGGTTTATATTAATGTTCAACACAAAACTATAGTCCAAACCTGACGCATTTCCCCTGAGTGGGCTTCATCAGGGGATTCAAAGACCTTGGGAAATCATAACAAATAAGTAAACAAATGATTAATACATGGTTACAATATCATTCATAGCTAGATATATGTTTGACAGACTTACTCATAAGTTGAAGTAGTTAAGAGAATTAATAGAACATAGGTAAGTATGCAAATTGGTTTGGACGCTGTAAACATAGAACAGAACGAATGTCTGAATATTTATATGATATTTTATAATATATATAATATAATAAAATATGATATGAGTAATGCAACCCATAAATGGAACAAAATATCACTAAATCATATTACAAATAAATAATAATAGATTATCTTACTTGGATGCCTATGATTATCAAGCTCAATAGGTATACGGTCAGTAGAGACTAGGAACTTTTATTGTTTTGTATGTCTAGAAAGATGAATACAAAAGAATAATATGAATATGGGTTCATATTTGGAAGGTTTAAGTATAGAAGATAGACAAAACTAACCTACAAAAGTGTACTTACACTTACTATAGTATGGAATTGTAGTATATGATGTTTAGGTGCAATATCACTTGGGTTTTATCTATAGTCAATTGTGTTAAAACAATAAGATAATAATATATTAATTCCATAATAAAAAGCATTGGTAACTGTAATAATAGAGCTGTCCACAAGGGGCATACCTGCAAATATTTATTTAAAGAGAAGCTGACATTCTCCTGCGTAGACCAGTTCTTGGTGTGACTTTCAGTGGTGTAACTTTTAAATCATTTCTCCTGATGAAGCCCACTCAGGCAAAACGTGGCAGGCATAAGACCATAATTTTGTGTTGAACATTAAAATGAACCATAGGTACTATGATCTTTTCTATTGTTTAATGTTTACAAATAAATGATTTTTTTAGTTATATTTTAAAAATTTGCTGTAAAAAAACACTTTCTTTTTCTTTATTTAGTTTATCTAATCGGCTTGGCAACTATTAGAGCAGTATTCAATTTTGTTTACTGTGGGACAGATCTCCTATTTTCTTACATACGTATTTTTAGAACATAATTGTACGTGACTTCCATGATGACCAGCATTACATATTAATGATAGACTTTTTTTAATATCTTTTATTGGGATGCAGAGGCCAACAAAAAACGCAATGTAAGTACAATTTAAAAGCAGTCAAAACTAATAAAGGACCTTCTACTTTTGTTGCAAGCGACACTGTAGCTTAACTCAAACCCCTTTTGTAATCACAAGTTAGCAGTGAATGCTCAATAGTGTGATCAAGAACTAACTAGTTTAGTAAAGCTCCCAGACAAGGTTTATATATGTCTAGCTTCAGAATGGGTTAAAAAGATAATTCACCTAAAATTACTGAAACAATGCTTTTTGGTACTTATGCTAGTAAGTTAGATGAAAATATAACTATGAAGTAGAAGACACACTACATGCAGGGCTGGATTTCTCATAAGGCCATCCTAGGTAGTGGTCTGTGGTTCCATGTTAATGAGGGGCAGCATTTCTCTGAAAGTACCCATTGCAGAGTAAGTGGGCATCAAGTGTAAGCAGCTACCCATAACTGACAGGATGCATTGTATGGTACATGTAGTTCCTGCTGATTGGTTCAAAAATGGTGAGCAGGTAGCAATATTTAGCCAGCCAGCATTGTATAATAGCTTAAGTTTTGTATCTCAAATGCTGTCTGGGGGAAGGAACACAAACTCCTGGCCCGGGGGAGAAGAAAAGAATGGACCTTTGAAAATGATTTGAATTTTATAGTAAAGTCTTGATGGAAAATTTAGGTGGTAGATAATACACATGACGGCAGCAAAACAGATCTCGCAGCCTACACAAACTCTGGCAACCCACCAAACCATACCAACCACCCCTTTCCCTTAAGCATTAAATACACCATAATTTTTGGTTAATGGCCTAAAGGCCTTTTATTACAACAATTTAAAAACTATTCAAAATATATAGCATTTCAACAAAAACTTCGGTATAAACCAGTGTTCATCAACTTTAGTGCTCCGCAGCTCTCTCCCCCGTATGAACACAATCGGTGGGAGAGTGGGCAGGTTCTAGCATCATGACATCACTCTAGGGGAAGTTTCTTCCCTTTTCAATGACCCACAGCTCCCCACACATGCGTGGTCCAGATTCTGTAGATTTAGTAGTCCGTCATCATCTTTTACCACAGACCACCACCATATGGTATACAAAACCACAATTCCACTGACACCACACCAAATGACCACTAACCGTCGAGGACCTAAATTGCTCAACCTTTCAAACACCATCCTAAGAAAACCTTAAACATAACCCAAAACAATCCCAAAAAAAGAAGGGTGGGAAACTTTCCTTTTACCCTCTCTAAGCTAATGACTTCCCACTTCCTATTCCTGACCTTTTAACATCTTAACCCCTCCTTCACCTTTGCCCCTTAACCCCACCCCTCTAAAACTTCTGTAACTAAATAATTACCCCTATCCTGGCCTGCTCTGTGTCTGCCCAGTCATGCCGGCCTTCCTCTATGCTCCTTTCTCGCTCGCTCCAGGCCTGACTATAATTCTAATAGTGATGTTTTCTCCTAAAAATCTGAGAGAGCAATGCAGAATTAAGCCCACTGACAATGGTTTTCAATAAACAGTCAGTAAGAACTGTGTTTGTCTGTGAGACGAATATTCACCCTATTAAAAGTATGGTGACAGTTTTCATAAAAACTTCTGAACCACACCTAAATAATGAAGTCCAAATCAATCCAGTGGAATCCAGTCCTATCAGAAAGAGAAAGTACAATTCAAAGTGCTATTGTACTACACATTAGCCAGAGAATTTAAAGTTCAAGATATCAGTGTACTTTCATTGGCTAATAACTGGGTAACTTACTGTACGTGTTCGTAATTCTCCTTGTTAAAAGTTTTGTGAGTTTTCTTAGGAACTTCCAAAGTTTACCATAATAATGAGGTCCAGTTCGATCCAGTGGCTTACATTGCTATGAACAATGGAAATAAAGTTTTAAATGCTTTTTAATTACACATGTCCCAGTAAATTAAGGACAAGATTTGAATCTAATGTCATTAGGTAATAATGCATTGCAGATAGGGGGGCATTTGAGGTAGATGATATAACTTTAAAATGATTGTTTCTTTTTCACTTAACTGCCATAAAGTAAATAAATATTAGGTAACATATATAGTTAGCAAAATATTGGGATTGTTATCATGCACAATTAATGTTTACTGACATTGCTTAAAAATGTGGCCTCTATTTCCTTGCTTTGGAAAACAATCAAACTCAAAACAATTACCCAATCATTCCTATTTTTGACTTAGAAATGAAAAAAGCCATTGGGCCTATTTATAACAGCTCTCCAGGGCATAAGAGGATACACATTGATCTCAAATGACTTTGAAGAAATCCATCCCAGGTTTGCTGTATCACCCAGCTTCACTGATGAAAGTGTATGATCTCTTGCCTTGGAGAGCTTTAATAAATCAGGCTCAATGGCTTTATTAATTTCTAAGTCACAAATAGGAAGGAATGGGTAATTGTTTTGAGTTTGATTGTTTTCCAAAGCAAGGAAATAGAGGGCACATTTTTAAGCAATGTCAGTAAACATTAATTGTGCATGATAACAATCCCAATATTTTGCTAACTATATATGTTACCTAATATTTATTTACTTTATGGCAGTTAAGTGAAAAAGAAACAATCATTTTAAAGTTATATCATCTACCTCAAATGCCCCCCTATCTGCAATGCATTATTACCTAATGACATTAGATTCAAATCTTGTCCTTAATTTACTGGGACATGTGTAATTAAAAAGCATTTAAAACTTTATTTTATAATAAAAGTTTTTGATAATAATATGCTAATTTTCACCTTACCGCAAAATTTCATAGCCTATCTGGTTCCTTACCATGCTATTGTTAACACTCTGACCAAAATTTTGGGTTGGTGGAATATTGGTCACTAAAATCATATTTAAGAAAAGCCTTTATCTAGAACCAGCAGTTGGGACACATGCCCTGACACCTACTTCTCTACTAATCCTATTACTATTTGGTATAAATGCTAGATGCTAGAAGCTTTGCAAATGGGGACATTTTCACACACCATAACTTTCACTTATGTACATATGGCCGCATTTATGGCCGCAAACCAGAGGCCAGATATGTCCTCAAAACTTTGCCCCTTCAGGTGTTTCTTCAAATTCAGGAACAGATAATAGTCCGAAAGGGGCGGGGTCAGGTGATTAGGGGGGATGGAGGACCAATTCGAAACCCAGGGTGTTCAATTTGGCAGCCATAACGTTGGACGTGTGCGCAGGTGCATTGTCCTGCAAAAAAAGGATCCCTTTGGTCAACTTTCCACGGCGTTTCGTCCTAATTGCCTCCTTCAGCTGGTCCAGGAGGTTAGCATAATACTGTCTGATACTAGAGCCCTCAGGTAGGTAGTCCACCAAAAGAATACCGTCTTTGTCCCAGAAAACAGACGTCATGACTTTTTTGGCTTTTTTGGCTATATATGTGTGCTTTTTGGTGGCAAGGTAGCCAAAGAACTATCACTTGCAGAAAGTGAAGTTAATTCCAGTTTTTATGTTTCTTACATTAAATATAAATTTGTGTGTGTCTTGTTCAATACATTCAATATGTAAACCTGAGCAGATACATTTGCAGATTACATTAAATACTTACTTTTTTTTTTTGATGTTGGTGTCATACCTTCTTATTTGTCTATGTATTTGACAAAGCATTTTGGCATTTTCAGTTAAGTGTTTCCTTGATGAACACCAAATATATGGAAAAGGTATTAAATTACCATATTGTGTATATAGGAGAAAGCATAATGCAACATGAAATATTTCTTGCTTTTGGGCTGCTGAGACAGCATCCTTTTACTCTTGATAAAAATGCTTTGCAAAGGTTGTGCCTCTTTGGATTTATCAGTATCAGCATGTGGCAGTGTTTGGGCTTCCAGCTAGAAAATTCAAATGGAATTTTACAGTACTTGCTTTGGGGCTTTAGTGTAAAACTGCTCTCTTAGCAGCTTCAAAGTCTTCAGAAACTCGGTCACTGAATCTTTATCTTTGTCACACCAATGTACAATCTTAAACCAGTCTCGTTGACTTTTCACTTTCAATTTATTTCCTTGATTGCATGACTCAGTTTTGACAAAACAATGGCAACAAGGCTGATGCAGATATTAAAATATGAATTGGACATGATGTCGGCTTACTAAGCCTTATCTAACATAGCTGAGCCTTTCTGTATACAAAGTCAGGTGTACTGGGAATTATATCTCTTGAATCTTACAGTCATGATTTATTTATTAGCATTTTTACATATATTTATTATATTTGAATATTTAAATTTTTATTTTATTTTTAGGGCTTGACGGAGAATAAAAAGCAGTTTAGGAATAAAAAATAAAAAAACACAGAATGTTATCTCTGTCCTTGACCTTGCGTAGCTCAATAACGAAATAAAAGTTACAAATTGGAACCACTGCTCATCCCACAAAATGCATGTAGTATGCAATGAATTTCAATAATTCAAGATTGACATCAAGCAGCACAAATCCTATTCTTACACATCCATATATAAAGTAATAGTATAAATTTGTTGCTGTACTATTTCTATTTCGTTAATAAAAAGCTGTCATTATGTTTTAGCCGAGTGCTTGGAATGAGATGCGATTTTTAGTTTGCAGTATGGGTCCACTTTTTTGGGGGGCGGGGGGGAGGGGAGGGTGGTAAATTTGCTTGGCTGATCTAATATATAGAAATATAAAATTTGCCCAGAAAATGGGATAGTCTCCAAACAGGGTGGTAATAGGGGGTAATAAAATATAAGTGGTAAAGTGCATCAAATCAGTTATTTGTCCTCATTGGCAAAGTAAGGGTTGGCTTTAAATATTAAATTAATGTAGCCATTCTTTTCTGGTTGGATAGAGAGCCATTTGGTTATTGAGAAGTAAATTACATGCTTCATGCTTGTTGTAGGCCTGTGGTTTTCAAGCCAGGTGTGCAGCAATGAATAATGTATACATTGGGCCTTATTTATTATTTATTTATATAAAGCTCTACAAGGCTGGTGATGATACACTTTCAACAGTGAAGCTGGGTGATTCAGAAAACCTGAAATTTATTTCCTAAAAGTAATTTGTTAGAAAATGTTTTCAATCCTGGACCAGATCCATTTCAGGTTTGCTAGATCACCCAGCTTCACTGATAAAAATGTATCCTCTCCAACTTTGGAGAGCTTTAATAAATCAGGCATATTGTATCCAACGCAATGCATGTGTTGTGGTAATCATATGTGGTGTAACATTGCATAGAAGTGAGTCAGGTGAAAAGTTTTCAATTTACTTAAAAACTGAATAATATTATACTTAAGAATACGAAAATAGAGTCAACCAAGAAAGCTCAATATGGTGCTAAATCTTCTAATAGTTGTCAATAACTAAACAGATGTATATTTCAAGATATATTAGATTCCTGCAACAGAACTCTATTTTTTAACTTGGCAAGTAAACGTCTTAAATTTGGTTGGAGAGCAAACTTCTTCCCAAGAGACTTGTTTTTATGAGCCACATTATGGATATATGCTATAAAATATCTGCCAGAGCTGTGTACAGCTCAGTAGGATAAAAGATAAAATAAAGAGAATGTGATATCTTATTGTGGATTTATGTGTGAAGAACAGTTAATCCTCTCTTCAAAAGCTGCCAATGTCAAAACTTCCCCAGGGACAGACAATGATAGCAAGAAAAGGACAGCATCTTATTGTTTAATGGTAGTGCCTCTATGAGCAGCCATTACAAAAGAAATGGCACTGAACCATTAAAACTAGAACAAAGTAACACATTATGATTACCTAGTGTATAAAATCAAGACATTTATCCTAAAAATGTCCAAAGATGAAAACCTGCAAGTCAATAAACCATATTGTTACATGGGCAATAAAACTACCATTCATAAGGCAATGTAAGATAAGAATTGTTCATATAACATTTATTTTATTACTTATAATGTACCCTCAGGGCACACTTGAAACACTGTATAGAATATTATATGAATGATGAATTGAAGTGAAATACATTCTAAATTATTGGGGGCAAAGATTTGCAGGTATGCATGAAAATAAATGTATATCTATTTGGCTAAACAGAATTCTTTATGAAACTGAATTAGCATTTTAAATACTCAGACACATTCTTACATTTTTATTTTTAGGTTTTAAATGAATGTTTTATGCCTGGCTGATGTGAACCAATGCTGATAAGATTCATATATTATTTGGAGAAAGGTAGGATATAGTACAAAATGTGACAATTTAAATACATAAAGTATAAATATATTCAAAAGCAAATGATACTGTCTTAGCCAAATCAACAACAAAGCAATTGTTTGTAGCTGTAAAAAGAATGTCTAATAAACTGAAATATCCAGACACATATTCTTTTTCAATGTGAAAGTACATGGTTAACTGCCCTTTCAATATCTAGTCACTGGACACCAAAAGGCATTCTAAGGTGGTGTTTCAGTGTCTTGAAGCTTGTCTCCCATGGGATCCATAGTGACTGGAGAGCGGTATGCATGGCGGAAAGAACATGTTCAATGCGGAAAGAGAATGGAAAAAGGACAGACGCTGATCAAGGGACAGACAAGGCCATAGAAAAAACGTAATAAAAATGACATGTGCTGAAGTTAAAGCTTGCCTTAATGACCAAGTAATTTCCAAAAGCAAATCCAAAAAAAATAAATGCTTTCTATGTTTAGAACTTAAGACACTAGATATAGATAACATGATACATTTTTGAATAACAAATAGACATACTTTATTTGTCATACGGTTTTCTTGTAGGAAGTCTAGATCTAGATAAACTATACTGTGCATGCAACTAGTAAACAACTTTCTATATCAGTCTTATGCTTTCTCCTACTCCTAAAAACATTAAAAAAACAACTAAACAACTAAATAGATGTTTTTGCCACAGTTCTTTATACCTAAATTTTATTTTCAGTACTTTTTCATACAGTTTTTTAAAGCAGGCTTACTTTAAGTGGAGGAAATAACTCAGATTTTCCAATTTAACGTTATCCCACAGTTTTTTTGTTGTACTTGACTGAAATTCAATTCATTGATAAGCTACAAATTGGAGTTTTAGAGAACTATTTTGCATGAATAATTTTATTTATCTGAGATGAACATATTTGCTTTTAATACAACCTCCTCACTCCACATCCTTTAAGCTCCATAAGTTTGTTAATTTGTATTTTTTTTTTTAATAATGTGGCTTTCAATTGATTGAGCACCATCTGATTGCTGTGTTGGTATTATGACAAAAAATCGCAAGTAGTACTTTTGCTTAAAAAAGGTGAACAACGGGGCAGAATCTCCCTGGCCAAAGCATGGAAGTCCCCCTCCATATCCTTGGACCCTATACACACTAAATTGAACTGGATTATGATCAATGATAGATTGACCCACACTCTAAAGAATTTGTTGGATAAATTCGAAGATATATGGGAACCTTGGATCGTATTTAACAATATGTAATATATAGATTCAGCCTCCCTGGTGAGATAAAATATGCTAATGTGAACGGTCTGAACAACTTCCTCTTCCCTCTCCTCCCCTTCCAGTAGTTTAATTGTTCTTTGTTTTGTCTCTGTCTTGTTTTATAACTGGGACACAGGCTTGGTTTATTCTACTGTTTAATATTTCGCTGTGTATGGGTTTACCTTTATCAACAAGTTCAGATGGTATATCATGTTCCCTAATTCTTTGATCTCAGGAATTTATTCCTATTAGATCTACCAGGACTATAGCAACTCTGTGGTTCAGACATTGTATGAGTCAATAATAAATGTCCATACACGTACATTCATGCTTTGCCTTCCCTTGTTCAGTTAATCTTGTTAATATCTTGTATTTTATGTTGACTTAATTGTACATGTACCTATAAAATTCAATAAAATTTTAAATTAAATTTTAAAATTGTCTGTAGATTTTTATTATGATATTAAAGCATAACTAAAGGCTCAAAATGGGGTACAAGATATTTACTCTGTGGTATCATAATCTGGTCATCTGCATTTCCTGTTTTCCTCAGTCTCCTAAATCTGATGGAGATGTAAGTAGGTTCATGACCTTCTTAACAGGTTCACTAATTTTATAGTACCTTTTGACCCAGCTTTTTATCTATTACACGTGAGCTTCATCCCATTGAAATTCCCCAAACCCTTATTTCCTTATTTAAAAAATGCGGCCAAATCTTGCAGTCCTCTGCGTTGGAAACAGTGCTAACCCCCATCTGTGGGGATGTGATTATCAAGAATCCACAATATTATGCTAATGGAAGAACTGCAGACATGCATTGAACTCAAAACAAATTCTCCACTACTTAGTTTCATTGGCACCATTTTTTGTACACTCCAGAATACAGCCACATGGACCCTTCTACCTAACTACCTTCCTATGGAATACTTTTTAATTTGTATTATAGTATGTTATTTGATTGTAAGCAAAGACTATCTCTACTAGACCCTCAATCTCTATGGGCCCCCAATAAAAGGTTTGTGTTTGTGCTTATCTTGAGTATGGTATTATATATTGGTATTGAACCCTTGGGTGGGCTGATGCTTTCTAGTCCACTTCACAATGAAAATCCTATTTACTTATGATTGCTATTCCTATCCCATTTTTATGATGTTCCCTTGCCTTTGTTAATGTATGTGTTTGCTAATTGAGAAAACAAACAATGCTAAAAAAAAAAACAAAAAAAAAACGAAACTTTAGTCAAGTTTTATACCTAAGAATTGTTGATTACCTACAGTATGTATGTGTGTGGATGCACTCTTTGGACACAAAATATTCTCATTTACTGTAGGTCTAACACATTTTTTGTCTGTAAATGTAACTATTTGATGTATGTTTTACAGGATAATCACATTACCTTGGAATTTAGTTAAACATCAGTAACATAAATTATAGCCCTTGGTTTTGAATAGACACAGCACATGAGACAACACACCGGTGTGTGCTACTGTGCACACCCATGTGCGCCAAAGTAGGTGTCCCCTACAGTGATCACTTAGTGCAATGTTATAGATATTTACAACATTTCACTTACAGTAGCAGTCA
>NC_092859.1:106988328-106998227 GCF_032062135.1 Pyxicephalus adspersus
AAAATAAGTTATTAGACATAAAAAAGGGACAGTACACAAAAATGAATATACGTAAATTGATAAAAATATAGGAGAAGAAAAAGACGGCTTTTTTGGCAATGTTGTAAAAGAGTTAATGTAATTATTATTAGAAAAACATAACTATTTACAATTCCTCAACTTAACATAGTTCTCCTATGCTAGTTATTTTCTAATGAGCCCATGTTTACATGTCACATAGGGTCTTGTCTCAATTCCACAGACGCGTTTCGCACAAAGGCTTCCTCAGGGGATTCACAGACCAAAGCTAATATAATACAAATCAAACAAAAACCATATTAAATGTGAGTCTCATATTTTAAATCATAGAAAAGAATGATAGAGCATATAGGGGTGTATAGGGGTCATAAGGATGTATGTAAACTGGTGATAGAGTATGTTAAGTGGTCACATCAGCAAAGGAAACATATATGTATGTTAAGTGGTCACATCAGCAAAGGAAACATATGGTGCAATGTAATAGTAGTAAATTAAGTCTTACTTGATATGCAGTAATGGTTGGTTAAATGAAGTAATATGGAACCAGATAGTTGGGACACTAGGTCTTCAAGTGTTGAGGTAAGGATGGCTGCATAAGATTACCGTCTATATTAAAGAGGATAATAATTAAAATTTTACCAAATTTAGGTCCTGGTAATTTTTAATAGAAGAATTAAATCTTACTTCTGGGGTGGCCCTGATAGTGTAAGTATTTGGTTGATCAAGTGGATATTCCTTTGGGTTTACTACAGTGGTAAGTGGTTATTTCTGATATGGTAGGCTCCCTACCATTTAGATGTAGGAATCTATGTAATATTGGGTTTATTGAGTGTCAGTTAAAGTGTTCAAAGATATAGAGTATGTCAATGGTGACTTTCTTCCTCTTGGTCAAATACCACATATCTTAGATATAAATATATTTAGAGTTATTGCATATACATAGGAGTGAAGGGTCATAAATACTTAATTAACCAAATGCTTAATGCCTAATTTGTTAGGTAAAACCCTTCTGGTTACAAGACGTTATACCTATTTATTTTTCATTAATCTTGGATCAGGGATCCTCTGTAAAGTTACAAGGTCTCATCTCCTTTCCTCTCATGAAACGTTGAGTGGGAATGACCAAATCACTTGATTGATTTATGTTACACAGAATCATGTGATTTATATCTGTTACTTTGATTTAATACAACTGAGAAAAACAACACATTTAATTTTATTCCTGCACTTTTTTGTTTATACCTGTTATATTGTAACCTATATTGTAACTTTCTTCAAACCCAAATAAAAATATATGGAGGGTAAAAAAGGTAAAAAAAACAGGTTTGTTATCCAAAATACTTAATAAACAAGCCATGGGGAAATGTAAATATTGCTTTTGTCCATAGATTGGCGTATATAGGTACAAGAGCTGGAATGGTTAAATGTACAGGTAAACATGTGTCTATAGATTATGAATACAGCTGGGTTTATGTAATAGGGGCAGTAAAGGGGGCACTGACATCTCCTGGCAGTGGCTGCACAGATCAATGCTCTTAATGTTGCTAAAGTAATAATACATTGTTTTCAAGGCTTCTGAAGGCTACATCATGCTGCATAGTCTAATCTGTCAGATGTGAATCTTAAGGACTGGAAGTCCAAAGTGTATCTAAATAGGAAACTCAAAAATACAGTATATGTGAGTATAGCAGGTTTGTAATGCAAAAATAAAATAGAAAAAGGACACATCAGCATTGTTTTTTTTTTTTTTTTGTAAAATTGGTAGAAAATTCTTACCTACTATGTATAGAGTGAGAATGAACAAGACTGGGTGCTCTCCATTTTTTTGCAATAGGTGGAACAATTTCAAAAAAACTTATGCTTCAAATCACATTTACCCAGAAACACATAAAATACAAAGATGCCATTAAACACTGTACCATTATCAGCATCAGGGCATTGTTTTATGTGCAATACTTTAACATAGGCCTTTTAGAATTTGTCTTATTTAGATGGCTAATTTACAATTTTATTATTAGTAATATTTATTTTTTTTGCAATATAAACTTGTTAAAGTATATAGGGGATTTGTTGCATTTCCCATTGGTAGCCTTGTAAAGTTGCCAAACAACTCCAGGTTTTCTTCCTTTTTTTACTTTTGAATTGTGTGGCCCAGAATCTGTAAAATGAAAAAAGAAGCTTTGGCTGTAAGACTCATATTTTCTTCAGCACTTTCCCCCAGAGACTCTCCACTTCCAGCCACATTTCTTCTTCCAGGTTGAAAAATTAAATAATATTTTATAACCCAATTGTGTATTCCTAGTATGGTACTGACTGTTTTTCTAATGCAAACTGTGTCATACTTTAATTTTTCTGTACACTAACAGATCTTTAAAAATGACTAGAAATTAGTTATATTGCCTTTGCTTGATTATAGTGTGTGCAGCAAAAGTTTCCTTTTTTATGAGAATAGAATATTCTAGAAAAGTTAAAGCGCAGGGTAACAATAATTGTATTACTATCTGTATATCTATCTTTTCAACTATAGTTTGACTGTGAGCCACTCTATGACAATGTTCTGCTATGTGTCAATTATTTAATAATTATAATTTAAATAATTCTCTACGTAAGATGTAAGAACTCATCTACATATTCTGTTTTGTAATAAATTGGATAACTTGTGTGGTGCCATGGTTTTGACTATTAGATAAGGTAAAAGTTCCTAATTAAATTTTCATAAAATGTAAAACACAATTTTAAGTAACGTTCATTGAGGCGAACAACAAACTCCTTCTTTGCTGGTACATGGTGCTTGCTAGAATGGTTAAATGTAAGCCTAACGCCTCCGCTTTCTGCTTTCGCAGTTGCGGCACTGTTGGCACAATGCTTCAAATCCGATGGCAATGCCCTTGAATCAAGCTCTTTTGTACTGAGTCAGATTTTCATATCATCTAAACACTCCTCAATAGGGGTATACATAAGGACCCATTCGAGGCGTTCTTACTCCTGTGCCCACAGAACTGTAACAGACACCAGTTCAAGCTTCTAACGAATGTATTTACTGCGGCAAAGCACGCCTATTGTGGCACAGGTGAAAAAGAAAATAATGTGGTACTTTATACAGGAAAATATGGCAGTCAGGCTACAGGATAAAATGAGGGGCTTTTGTAACTTGTGGGCTCCCTGGGTATCATTCTACCTCCCTAAAGTCTTTGATACTTCTCTACTTACTGTCGAAAAGAGCATATCTGCTGGTCTTGGGCTGGATTGTATCTGTTGCCACAAGCTAGTGCCCCCCCCCCCCCTTATTTTTGTGTATACACCCTAGTCATGCCCATACCTAGAAACTGTGAACTGTGTGACTAATATTTTATTGTTTCATTGGAGACATTAGCTACTACATAAGTTACGTACTTTAGTGAATGTGTTTATAAGGCTCCTCAAGACGAGTTTCGAAGAAACTATAGCATGCATGTGGACCCTGGTTTAAATTAGTATGGACATGATATTCTTTGTGTAATGTTATGTGTACCCCGCTGTAGTAATCTTCTATTTTTTATGCATAATTGTTATATTTTGGAAAAATTTTATAAAAATCGTTAAAAACACAAACACAATTTTAAAATGGTATTAGCTTTTGTTTTTTCCGAGATGTTTTAGTAAAAAAAAAGTCACCAGCAGTCAATGGGACTAATAGATTTGCGTTGTATTGTAAATGGTGGAGAACATTTCAATTGGTTGTTGGTTGTTGGAAACAGATACTGCTCACTGATTTAGCGACATTTGTCTGTTGCAATGGGGGCAGTGTTCAATAGTGCAAGAACAATCTTCCCTAATTATGCTTTTTGAATACATAAACTCAATCATCCATTGTGAGAAAAACCAATACAAGTTTTTGTGTCCCACTACAAAAAAGTGTGGGATTACCAAATATTGCTACCTACATGAATACATTTATTATTGCATGATGTAGTCTGGGCAAATACAGTCATTTCATAATGTCTCAGGCAGGACATGCCTACAATATTCTTTACTCAGTGACCACTGTAATGTTCTAAGAAGTCAGCAAGAAAGCCGGGGGCTTATTTGTATAGGCAGCCTTAACCTAAAAATAGATCCTGAATGTTTCCTGGACAGAGATGGTGCTGTCGTTGTCTGGAACAATATTGTAATCTCTGTAATAAATAATCCATCAGTATTCATACATGTATATATGTATATTGTGGCTTTTGTATAGAATTCATTATCTCACTTCAGAACTGTACAGTGGTCCTAATGTATCAGAGCTCTCCAAGACTGGAGAAGATAAACTGGTCTAACCCAAGACTAAAAACATTTGCCAAATGATAGCAAATGGTTTTAGGAAATCCATTCTCTTGCAGAGCTTTTATAAATGAAGCCAGTATGTACAAGCAACTCAAAAGGAACCAAGCACTCGGTGGAAAAACAGTGGCCCTGAATCAATAGCTTGTTGGATTTTTAAGGCAGAGACCACTGGATAGGTAAGTGTACTGTATTTTATTTACAGGAAGGCTTAGTTTAATGTGGGTCTTATATTATTAGTATTATCATTATTAATAAACAGGATTTGTAAAATGCCAACATATTATGCAGCACTGTGTATTAAATAGGGGTTTCAAATGACAGACAGATACAGACAGTGACACAGGAGGAAGAGAGGACCCTTCCCTGAAGAGCTTACAATCTAGGAGGTGGGGAAGGTATCACACAATATTGACATGGTTACTTTAAAGGACTCAAAATACAGCTTGAGAAGTAGAGTCAAACCAGACTTTTACAAGTAAAGTCAAGATTTGCATAAAACTATAACATCGGGTATTCTGACCATTTATACATGCATTCATTTCCTAATATAACCTCTGCCTATTCCTTTTCTCCTTTATATGTTTGGCTAAGATTGTCCAGATATGTGTCTGGTTTACTTTAAGCACAAACAAACCAGTATTAAAGACTTTTAACGTTTTCTTCTAAAAAATTACTAATAATAATCCAGGGAAATAGTTCACTTATTTATCTCTGTGACATGCTGTACATTCACTGCTGTATATTTTTTCTTATGCAATATACATCATTAGTCTTGATTTTATTTTCTAAAACAAATCATTATTATCACTGTAAATAAAAAAATGATGTAAATAGATCAGCAATGTTATGTTCCTTATGCCCAGACACAGAATATGTAATGCCTTAGTTTTTCTTTTTTATGCAGTAATTCACTGGAGATCATATATAGCAAGCACAGAGAATGAGAGCTTCTGACAATCTGCTGTCTAGAGACAGCCACATGATCTGCTTGAATGGAGATGACTGTTTTGAATGAGCATTTTATTTTGTCTTTCTTTATCATCTGCCTTGCATCTGAATGAGATAGTTCAGTCACAATTTCCATTGGGAAGCTATATTTTATATTTTGTATTTGATCCACATGGAATGTTTCTTAGTTCTGAGCTTGATGGAATGTTGCTTTAGACTTTCTTTTATTTGAACGGGTCAGTAGTAACTTAATGTGTATTTGCTATGTTAGATTTCTGTTTGGTTATAAATAAAGATAAATTAGGAAAATGTCCTGGACCTTGTTCTTGATGTCCTGGAGATACTAGAAATGCATCTTTATGAAAGAAATCAGTTTTCCTAATTTTGGGTTGTTTTAATGAGCCTAATTTAATTGCATAAAGTACTTCAGGATGCATTAGAAACAGAGCTGCTGTACAAGTAAAAAGAAAAAAGGAAATATACAATTTCTTTACAAGATCTTCCTTAAAAACCTTAAAAGTGCTGTTCTTTGGGGAAAAATGCTATATCAAGCTTTTTCGTCAAAGTCCATCCTGATTGAACACCCAAAATAAATTATTTGCTTAAAGAACACATTTAACAAACCACGAAAAATGATCTCAGACTGTTTAGAGCATGCAAACATATATTAAAAAAACGAAAAATATAGATTTATACATGTTTATACATGGTCTATACACGGTCTTACCTGCCAAAAATATTTTTACAGAATTCAAAATGGGTACAATGATTTGGGGAGTAATGTCATGTTCCAACCATGAAATTTTTGGTATTTTTGGATTCCATGAGGAACTGCAGTTGAGGTAGGAAAGCTAGAATAAGCTATGGGGTATATAGTCTAAACCAAAGAATCCTAGGAATGAGAGTGATTAACCCCCCGGTGGGATGAACTAGAGGATTCACACCTAAAAATGCAATTTAGCCTTACAGTTTGGTCCAGAACTCAATTCTGACTAAACATGGAATAAAACGCAACAGCGGCAGCTGCAGGAGATCATCATTCCAGGGCGCTTCCAGTGTTGGTTAAAGAATATCTTAAGAGAGAAAAAGGGGCTCCTGTTATTATGTTTGAAAAATCATAACTGGATCATATGATATAATTTATGTTTCAATTAGCGGATTAACAGAGCTAAAGGGAAAACACTACAATTGCAATAAAGATTAAAATTGCACATATTTACCTTAGATTTGTTTTGGTGGATTCTCACTTGTGCTGCTGGAAAGAACTAAATAATTGGGATATAGTTGGGATTGGTGAAACTGAAAATGCCTCACCTGCTCAGTGCAGGATGTTGGGATATGCTGGGAATCCTGGCATCCCCCAGGGCTGCCCGGACTGCTTTTTCTGCAGTTTAGGCCTGCTGCTGTGTGAAAAGGCTGAGTGCTAACAAACATTCAGATGTTTTGTTGTTTAATGCTGTTGATTTGCTGTATGAAGCCCTCCAACATGAAAACTGTTTGTTGCATTGATGAATAGGACTGTCAAATCTCCCTGGACTGTCTCTGTGTGTTCTTTTCTTGTGCATGGTTTATTTCTTCCAATACCAGTTGATCCATTACCCGTGTAAACGCACTAGATGATTGTTGCCCGAGATGAACAATTATAATTGTTGCTGGCAAAAATCTAGCTGTCATCCACTATCACTCACTGATCCATTCTGGCAGATCAATGAATGACCAAGCAGGGACAATAGCTGTATTTTCCTATAAAGGACAGCCCGGCAGGGTGCCTCTTCTCCAATGAACAGAACAGCAGTGTGTGTACAGAGCTCATTTATACTCCTGTCACTAAAAAGATCAGGGAGAAGAGATAGCAACAGAAAACTAAACCTAATGTATGTGTACATATTTACTGTATATATACACAGATTTTTACCATCTGTTATTTTATGACCCTACGTAGGTTAGACTGTCAACTAGGCAGACAATTTCCTAGCTGTCAATAATTTCAGAAAAAAATGAAAGCACAAAATTGATATGCTAACTCTTACCCGACTTTAAGTTATAACTTAAAACAATAGCAGCTGTCTTTATATTAACATTTTCTACACACAAAAAACAATATTACATTGAGCTGAATAAATAAAAATGGTTGTTGCATTATACTGTTCAAATTTCTTGAAAATTTAAGCTGTCATTGACAATGAAATGAGAGCAGCTGCAAACAATACTGACTGGATGGCTTATGAGTTAGTGTGCATTGTTCGCTGTTAATAATTGCTACCTGTTGTTCCTATTGTAAAAGATTAAGAGAAAGACATTTTCTTCTATTAGCACTATCCTGTGGTGATGAAGAATTATAACTACTTCTATTGTGTTAAAAAGCAATGTTTTAAAATTAAGTATACACTAGGTTTATTACATGGTTCAACAACTACCCGCACAATACCTTCAATATTTCGAATGGTGGCATAACAAGTAAATTGTGATGCAAAATCATTTCTCCTGCTTGCAGCATTCTTTCTGACATAAATGAAGACTAATGAATCAACCAATTTGTATAAAAAATGAGTTCCTGCCTGCCAGTCTGTGTGACATGTCTTTTTTTTTCTCATGGGAACTGATGACAAAATGCTTGTAGGTCACAGACTTGACTTTTTCGAGTCATTATGGTACCAAGATAAATGGGCACTTGAATTTTATGACGGTATGTATCATTACATAAATATATATTGTACATATTATTTAAAATGCATACCTTTCTAATTAGATAAGCCCCTTTTTTAAAGGTCGATGTTTCTGCCACATTTTTGTAATGTAAAAATTTTCAGTGTGAAGAAAATGATAAAGCAGAAAATATCTGTCTTTTTGTATACACATAAAGATCAAAGACAAAAAGCAAATGTTTAGCTGCATCTTATGGGCATTTGAAGAGAATTTGCTGACAATAGGCTGGATGCATGTACAGAGGGTATGATTTTTTGGAATCTCAGACAAATGTTAAAAGCTGCAATACACAGTTTGACAATTTAAAAGTATATAGAGCTGAGCTTTTTCTGTTTCCAGCTCTAAATCTGAAACTGTTCTTAAGCCATCTACATCAGATGCAACATTATTAGTTTTTTTATAATGTTCAAGTGTAAAAGTGTATACCTGTATAAGTGTTTAAGTGTATATATTGTACCATTGTAGGATGACAATAATACCCATTGAAATTTTTTTTAAATAAGCAAAATACCCACAGCCTTAAAAAACATTTTCCCCTAAAAAGAAAACCAAACGCTGGGAGTACCTGGCAGATTACCAAGCTGGTTGCATAGCTTTAGAGTTTATAGAGTGTTACAGGAGACCCACACCCACTCATCTCATTCCCAGAGTCATCTTGTACTACAAAAATTGTAGGATCTGGAAAAAACAAACTTGCATATTAATATTTTGTTACACCACAAGACAAATGCAGACCTGAAGATGGTGCCAAAAGGCTGACCACTCCATGCCATTCTCCTTCAGCAGTGACAACTGCAAGTGAGAGCAACAAGACAGTTACAACAACAGAGATTCAGCTTCCTAGATAAGCCCATCTGACCACTTGCTCCCTCCACCAAAAGTCCACTGAAATCCAAACTCAAACTTAAAATTTGACATATGGATGCAGGTTAGCTGCATGAAGCACTCATATACTAAAAATGTGTGCAGATCCTGGCCCTGTTCCTGTACCAACAGTAGAAACAGTGGATTTCAGAAGCATTCTTACTTCCAGTAACCTTTCCAGAGGCTACCAGTATGTATGAAAAGTTGGGAGAAAGTTGTTTCTTACTCAACATGCAGTTCACTGACATCAACTGGAGGATTTGTAACTCTGTTCAGCTAATCTTGTGGTCCACAAGGATCTTCCTGCAACCAAAGTGTTAAGATATGTAAAATTGTGTATGCTGTTATACAGTTTTATCTCCCATACTGGACCTTTGTTATGTGACAATATTGTCTGTCTGTTATTGAGAATGTGTTTAAATAAAGTTTAACTTTGTTTAAAGTTGTTCTTCTCAGTGAGAGACTTCCTGAGGGAAGAGAAGCATGGTGTCTGTGTGCAGTTCCTACTCTGTCTAAGGAAAGCAGGAGTTCACAATATAAGATCAGAGATACAGGAGCGACTTTGCATATTATTAAAGACATTAAAATGTTGGTGGATGGGAAAAAGACTTCTGGTATAGCACTCAAGAGCGACACAGAAGTATGTCTGGCGGACAGTGAGGGAAATCGAGTAAAGGCAGTGTTACAAAACTCACTCTATATCCCTACATATCCCCAGGATATTTTCTCAGTTGAAGTGGCAACAAGGAATGGTGCATCTATTGAATTCCGGCAAGACAGCGAATTGGTCCATAAGAACGGTACCAAATTCATTATCAAGAAATTCAACAAGCTTTAATTTTAGAACATTTTTGATGAAAGATGAGATGGATTCACTAAAGGAGAATGAGACTTTTACATTGACCAGAGGGTAAAAATTCAGTGAGAGGTAGATGGGTCTATGCAGTAAAAGACAATGCAGATGGATCTGAAGTATACAAAGCTAGGTATGTAGCAAAAGGTTACAGTCAAATACTGTATAATAAAATAAAGGGAGTAAATTACATGGAGACCTTTTC
>NC_092859.1:106998872-107000953 GCF_032062135.1 Pyxicephalus adspersus
CAATGCATGCAGATGTTTAATAAATTAAAGTCTGGGTGCAGCTCAGCTGAAAAAAAAAATTCTATAGAGACCAAAGTTCACTTTTTATATATATGTATTTTAAGTACAGTACTAGAATACCAAAATCTATGTCATTTTTGTCAGTATCTTGAACACTGTTCTATATTTTGCTTACTTTCTATTTGGTCGACCATTGTCAGTAGGACAGATAATGAGTGTAAATCTCATAAGGATGCTCTGGATAGTAGTAAAATCTTACCAGCGTTTTCTATTCTTTCACATTCTATCCGAAACTGGTAGCTTAACATTTCAGGCTTTGTAGGAAGTTTGAAAATATTTTCAGGGGTAAGTAATGGATGCCACATGCCAAATAAAGTTGAACACAACCAGAAAATGACAAAAACTAAACCAGCATCAGCATCCAGATTTAACCTCCCTAGCGGTAACCCCGAGTGTGACTCGGGGTAGAAAAAAAGTTGCTAAAAGTGGTAACCCACTTACTTACCTGAACCGCCGGGGTCCCGCGCCGCCCAGCGCCGCGATCTCCGTTTTCTTTCTTCTTCCTGCTTCTGCATCCGAGTCACGGGGGGAGTTCCCGGAGAGGTCGGTGCGTGTGTACGTCCTGGCCCGGCAGGGCGGGAAATTCAAAATCCATTTGTATTGCATTTAATACAAAATACCTGTATTGAATGGAATGCATTTGATTTTTATGTGTAAAAGCAGTACATTGTTTTCAGGAACATTTATTTTACAGCATATATAATAGTATAAGTATAATATGTATTTTTTTTTATTAAATTTAAAAAAAATTATTTTTTTTTAAATAAATAGATTTTTTAATTTATTCAATTTATTATACTGTAAAATAAATTTTCATTAAAAACTATGTACCACTTTTAGACATATAAAACCGAAAAGAAATGAATCGCTAGGGAGGTTAAATACATGGTAGCAAAATCTCAGACAATAGGCCTGATTTATTAAAGTTCTTCAAGGCTGAAGAGGATACACTTGTGTAGAGGATACACAAGTGAGGTTGGGTGATCCAGCAAACCTTGAATGGATTTCTTAAAAGTAATTTGGTATTTGTTAGCAAATATTTTTAATCCTGGACCAGATTCATTCCAGGTTTGCAGGATCACCCAGCTTCACTGATGAAAATGTTTTGGAGAGCTTTAATAAATTAGGCCGAATAACGTAAACTGCTAAATTACAGCTTTCATTAATGTAAAGATATTTTCACAATAGCATACATGTAATTTATATCTTTGTGCACATAAGAAATAACAAAACATGTCCCAAATACTTTATGAGTTTTATGGTTAAAAAGAGGAGTTTTGTGTACAGGGACAAAATCCAGATACATCAACAACAAGTAAAATCATATCCCTCTCATTGGTAACCTCCACTAGGACAGCAAACCACGTGCAGGCAATCTTTTTTTCTTCTAACATAAATATCTGAATTAGAAATGAAGTGGTACAACAGTTTTTTTCTCTTTTTTTTCCCTACTTTTAGAAATTCTCTTGTGTTATGTTTGTGGTTGTCTTGGTTGTCTGACCCTTAGATTAATATTTATATTATTAATATTAATGACACTGTATTAAAGTATTATTGTCAATTAGTATATTAACATGATTTTAGAATTTGGAAAGAGCTCAAGGAAAATTAGTCTCTTAAAATGGATACTTGTTAATAGAGGAATTTTTGAGCACTATGTTAAAATATACTATGGACCTCACCTGTCACAAATATATTTAAAGTTTATTACCTTAGAATTGCACATATGAATAATCTTTATAATGGACACTAAGTGTTGGAAAGGTAAGAAATTTGTAAATGTTTGGTATTCTTAGATTGTGTTTGAATAAGCATGGGAGTATTATGGGAAATTTACTGAGCGTGTTTACTATATTTATTAGTTATTTTTTTTTCTTTTTGTTTTTTTTTTTCTTCTTTTTACTTTTTTTTGTAATTTTTGTCTGTATAGGCCAGACTAGTTATTATTGTATATTTATCTATATTCAATAAATTACTATCACTCTGTTTATTAGAAACTAATAATAAAAATATTGAAATAC
>NC_092859.1:107001553-107017123 GCF_032062135.1 Pyxicephalus adspersus
AAAAAAAACAACAAGCTTTCATTGGAAAATGCAGGTGTTTTTTACACTTTTGAGATCATTCAATATTGAATACAGGTGCAATTGACCAAGTAAAAGGATATATATAATTAACCAGTGGTTATGAATGTACAGCCATGAACATAAAACAATGACTTCTAATGTTGAACAATGTCAATGAATGAACAATGTTCTACCCACTACCCTTAAATGAACAATCATCCCCTTATTTTTGAGATTTGTGATGGAATGAGACATATCTTTAATAAACCTATAGAAGGCTCAACATCCTATGATATAAACAGTAAATTTAATGTTAGCCCATCTTACAAAAACCTATTCGCTTGAACATTTTTACTGTCAACAATATTTTATGCCGGTGCAATGCACTAAAAAGATCATCTATTTATAATTGTTAATCTTTCTGAAAAGTAAGAACAATTAAACACAAATGGTTCCTAATTGGCTACTATGGGTTAGTGTATTTTGTACACCAGTCTATGTCACAGTGAACATAATTGAGTTATGTTATTCCTATATAACCCCTGCATTAAATGACACCAGTTTCCATTTGCAACTCATTCTGTTTTTTCCCCTTCTTCTGCAAGAGAAACATTATTCCTCAGAGCACCATATTTATAGTAGATTTATGAAATAACATTGCTGCATGTTCACACACAAGGCTGATTACTCAACCATCTGTTCTCCTGACAGCCCAGATATGGAAAAATCATTAGAATGTTTAAGGATGAAATTATTGTGTGCTGCTAGTAGACCTTCTACTAATTTTAGATATGGCCTGTATACCCAGAAGTGATTTCATTATAACAATACATATGCTACGTTGACTGGATTCCGTGCTTACATAATACTGTGCAAAGATCAGATCTTTGATATGGAAACAGCAAAATTCCTGCTGCATCCACATTACAGAAACAACCTTTAGCGTAACAATGTGGCAAACAGAAGAGAGCTTTACAAAACAAGAAAGCTAAAAAATTGCTGTAACAAGACATTTGTTTATTTACATACAAGGTACTAAATATTGAATCTGAATCTGAATTGGAGTAACCTTAGAAATTTCATAGCTAACAGTCAGCAAAACTCTATATGAATCTCTATAAAATGCGGTGTGTATGTCTATTTGTCTTTATATTAAATATGGCATAAATTATATATTTGATTTGTGCTGTAATTATTGTGATTTTACCACTATATAGGACATATTTATAAATCTGTTAATATGCCATTAACAAAATATTCGCAGATTAATCCTTCTTCTTGTAATGTAAAGCCAATGCTCCAGAAATAAATATTTGGTAATTGTCACATTTACTGCTTTATTGTTACGCCTCTGCATTTATCAAGATGCTTATGCAGAGGTTCTAACCCGGTTGAACAGAGTTGATAGGTCAGGCTGGACATCATGGATCTTTAAATATTAGACTGCCCCAATTTATGCAGAAGTAGCCTATGGCAGAAGCTCTTCTTCCTGCTGTTATGGATATGGTATCTACTGTCATTTAAACCTATGAAAATGGTAAAACCATTTTTAGCTTATTAAAGCATACTTAAACTCAACATTTTTCTTTACATAGAAGGGTAGACAACCCGTCTATGTAAGGTAAAAATGTTGGAGTTTTTTTTGAAGTGCCACACCCTTTAAAAAAGAAAAAAAAAGGGGGTTCAGCACCACTCCTTTAAGCCTTAATATGACCTAGGTATCCCGGGAGCCTCTGGCTGCTCCTTCTGAAGGGGTATTTTTCCTCCTAGGGGAAAGAGATGCGGATCTCACTCATGTGCATTGAGATCAGCTCTCTTTTTTTTTCCCTTCACAGTGGCTATGTCACCCAATATCGCTCCTGCGCATAGAGATCAGCTCTCTTTTTGTTTCCCTTCTGAGCGGCTACGTCACCCAATGTTGCACCTACGCAAAATCAGATGACGAAGAAAGAAGACCGAAGATGAAGACGGAAGTAGACGGAAAATAGAATATAGAGGCTCCCGGCAACAGCGGCGATGGGTAGAAATTCCAGGTTTACATGGGACCACATCCTGGGAAGGACCAGTGCCGTTGAGGTAAGTGTGATTTTTTACAGAGTTTTTATAGACAATATTTTAATAAAACAAGACAAGACAAAATTTTGAAAAAAGATGAATATGGATGTATAAACTTCACTATCTTTGTTTAGGAACACTCAGAAACACTTCCTGGATCCTGTTGCTCCTCTACATTATTAAGTCAACCTGTAATGCAGATTCGTCTCCGAAGTTCACACTTCTGCCTGAGCCTTCACTTTGTGCCTTCAGGCATCCTTTCCAATTGCTTGGGTATGGCCATTCATCAGCAGATGTCAAAACATACACTAATTGCTTCAGCACCATTTATAATGGCAACTTGCTCTGCTTTAAAGTTTCGTGCTATATAATTTATTTGACTTTTTGGCGTGATTCTTCACTGTTTCTCTGATTGATTTTTGTTCAGTTGTACTAACCTCTCTTGAACTCTATCAGTTCTATCTTTGCTTTAATTCTTGACTACATGTTTGCTGTCTGCTCTGGAGCTAGTGCCCCTACCTTACAGCTCTGATAAAATAAAATTGTCACACTCAAAGATATATAAAAAATATTTTTTATATATATCACTGTTTGTATCAGCATTGTCCTGTGGGTAAAAGATTATCATACTTAAAAAAACTGTAAGTCTATGAAAAGGATATAAATCTATAGTTTACTTCCCACAGATGTAATTTGACAGAGCTGATAACAGCCATGGCAAGTGGTGATGTCTTGCTTACATTTATTTAGTACAAAGTTCACTGTAAACAGTCCGAAGAACTTTATTACTATAGGTAATCAATTATATGGATAAGCAGTTTAATTTCTGTGGATGTTATTTTGTTAAATATCTAGTTAAATCAGAAGGACACATAAAACATATTTGTTTACAAATGAGCTATGATAGCTGAACTAGAACAACAAAATAGCAATTCATAAGAACACCAAACCAGGCAGCCAGGAGATAAGTGATTCAATTACAGATTTGGAATTTATGAAAGAGGTTCATTTCGCTCAGCCTGTTATCCAAAAATCTGGTTGTATATAATCTTTCTTTTTTACAGAAGTGAAGGTGAAACCTTGCTGGAAATCATAAAAAACATTTTTAGCATACAAACACAGCTATCACTATTTGTTTAAGCAGCATTTAAGTATTTGTTGAAAGATAGGAATTAGGCACTTTTTATTTAGTTGCATATGTGTAGATTTTTTTTTACTGTTTATATTATAATGGATGTTGCACTGTGTATTTTAAAGCAGAACTATAGTTCTATAAAAAAAAAAAAAGTTTAAAATCAGACAGGTTCATTGGGTTCTTTCTGCAATGATGTTCTTTCTGCAAGAAAACACCCTTACCTGCCTAATTGCTATCTACTATTTTTAAAAAAACACCTCAGAGTATGATGCTGTCCCAGGGTTGCTGGGACAAAATGCCCAACCCTGCCCAATCAATCAAGGTGGTGGAAGTTCAGAACCAGAAAGGGAATGGAGATGGAGTGTTCGGGACAGAATGGAGACAGTTAGAGTGCATTTACAAAATTATTACCAGGCAGGTAAAGTTCCTTTATTGCAGAAGGGCATCGGCTCTCCCAATTATACCCATTAATTTGGCTTTCTTCAAGGGGAAGGGGGTATTCAAATTTTTTGTAAATTGTTTTTAGCTCAAACGTGTATAATGTATATGATATAAAAACAGAACAATAGTTTTATAATTAAGTAAATCTGCATACAAGATGGAATAATTCATCCAACAAAAAATGCTTCCCCACGACTAACAGTTGATCTCCATAATCTCCAATGGCTATTTCCAGTATAGATTCAATTCTGACTGTTTTTAAGATTGGCTATGCAACAAAAATAATACTTTCCTTTACAAAGGTTGTCTGATATTGTGACAGTAAGTTGCTCCTAGGAATATACCAAGTAGGGAGGGTGCTATAAAAAAGTGTCTTGTCCTTCAGAAATAAACATATTTAGTTAAAAATTTGCCTGTTTTTTGAAATTCTTTTACTGCCTTCAAGACCAGTTGCAAGGTTGTTCTTTGTTAAAAAGTGATGTGTGTTAATGAAAATATTGGCATTGGATAGGGCAGCTCTGAACTGGTTAAGAAGTCCTTGACTGAGAGTTTCCAACTGGAATAGCAACTTGCTAATATATCTTTTCATTCAACATCATATATTGTTTCAACACTAATGCTATAAGTATCATACTTTTAAGTTATTCAAAGATTAAAATAATTTAAAGTTTTAGCAAAATTCTCTTTATTCCAATTTAGTTCATTAAGTGTCATCCCTGTCCAGCCTTGTAAATTATACCCCCCAATCTATGGTATGTAGATGAGTGTAAGATGTTCTGGAGTTTTACCATTCTTCCTGTTCAAGGTAACAAAGATATTTTTTCATAGGTACAGTGAGGAAATACCGCCACTACAGTACTGAAAGAATGTTACTAGCAAGAACATGAAAAATATAAGTGATTATTTTAAAAGGGTGGTTTGATACAATGTAATATATAAGTGCTACATTACAGATGGATTACATTTTTGTTTTAGTTATATAACTAATAAAACTTAGGAAAAATTAATGAATATATATATATATATATATATATAGCTAGGGCATTGTGGATGCCATGTATACTGTGTGCAGAGCCTTGTTCATCATATGTGTAGAGGACAGTCAGCATCACTGAGCTGTTTTCTTTAGGTGGCCTTCAGGCAATATAAAAAGGAATATAAGAGATGAGACGAGAAGACAGCTAGTATGCTCATTTCAGAGACAGACAATTAGGTGAAGCCTGACAAAATCCGTCTGTGCGTGTCTCTCTTGAGGCTTAACTCCTTGCTTATTTCTTCGAATGCCTGCTCTTTATCATTGTAAAAAAATGAGAATATATTGAAGCAAACTACAGAAAAGTTCAATATTCTAACTGCCAAAAATATGTTGTTCCAGGTACTACATCCTATGGCTTCCCAGGTTTTGCTACATTACCTATTGCAGATCTAATCTGGTAATGTTTTGGTCAGATGGAAAAAAAAGCATGATATCCAATAGACTGATCCATGAGTGCATTAGGAAAGAAGCAGATTGACATAAATGTGTGATCATCATTAAGTTAAAGGAACACTGATGATAAAAGCCTAATTGAAGTCTTATACTTATTTAATTTTAACACTTTAACAATCATAACATGTTATGATTGGTGAATGATTTATGTTTGGTAATGGGTATTTTAAAATACCTGTATATCTGTGAGATTGTTACTTCTTGTCTTCTGACCCCAATGCTTTATATGGTATTGCTTGATCTCTACAGTCTACAAGTCATTGGTTACATTTTTGTTCTAAGGAGTGTAGGTTGGCCAACAGCCTTCTGATCAAATAGTCAAGGAGCAATAACTGCACATTTTTCCACTTGGTCATTTTTGTGCTCTTACCTAAGCATGTCCACAGTGTGATAGTGCCATGTAAAGGAATATTTGCATGTTTACGGGTCCCTTCTAAGACCAAGGCTTACTGATTGAACTTGCTTGTTCTAAAGTTATTTGGATAGGATGAATTATCCCAACTATTTTTTTTTTCACAGGTCAGCCATCACCCTGTTAGCAATTATTTATAGAGACAAACATGCAAAATCATACTTGCACACATTTGGAGACATAATGTCTCCATCTCTCTCTCTGCATGGTCTTTTAAGTGTAATCATGTTACCAACACATAGATCATTCGAATAGCTCTGCTTGTACTTGATTCAGCATCATTTTAATTTTCAGATCACTGTTCATCCTGCACACAGAGATGCAAGCTGTACTAAAATGCCAAGCTGTCTTCCACAGTTTGATCTCATCTTTATACATACAGTTATACTTGTCTGGTGTCTTGGCATCTCATCTATCATTGTCATTCCATTCCATTTTTTTTTCAGGACTTCCTGCCATGAAACAAATACCAATTGCAATCACTTATCAAGGAATAATCATAAAAATATAATCGCAATTCTGATTGAGTTTGAACTACTTTACAAAGACGGCTTGTCTCTCTCACCTAAATATAAATTTTAAAGAAAAAAATATGCAAAGTTTGTATTGGTTTTGGGTTTGTAAATTATTACACATTTACTTAAGACTATTTTTATAATGGTCTACCTAAAAATGTTTTCACCAAAGATTCACCCAACTCTTACACAAAATGTACCCATTTTTTTTTTACACTGTACTCATTTAGAGTCAGCTCAATAATTCATACATTTTCCTAAGTAAATTCAATGTAGAAAATGTGTACATTTTGAGCAAAAGTTAGGTGAGTACAGAAAAAACCCACTGAAGGTAAAGTAACTCCTGACCACTGTGTGGTGGGTGGTATGTTACATATTACTGACCACTAGTGCACTGAGCAGCTAAATGCTGCATAGTTCTGATCTTGCCACCCTGTGCAATGGGCTATATATTTTATAATCCTGACCTCTGCACTCTGTCTGTGGGGTTGAATGTAAAATACTAATAGCTGCGGCATTTTGCACACTGGGCTGAACATTATTTTAGTGAAAATACCATGTTCAGGGGCTTCAAAATTTGAGCAAAAAGAAAAGCACAAAACTAACAACTTTTGACAGGTATTATGCTCCATTTGTGGTGGCAAAGCACCATGATCTATCACTTTTGGACTTTTATTTAAAATTTTTATTTTCATTATCAAAGGTTATAAAAAATGGACAAAAGCAAACATTATACGCAATGGAATTTTTGTATGAATAACAATATGAATAAGCTTGAACATCAATGTGCTACTTCAGTATAAAAAATAAGATAAAAACAGTTCCAGTTCCAGGGGAAAAAAGAGTAGAGCAAATAGGAAAGAGTCTCAGGAGCATAAAGGGACAACACTGGATATATGGAAAAAAAATTGACTGTTAGAGCACATATTATTTACATGTGCAGTTGGCATTATTTAGCCAAGAGGCTCAATCTCCTAAAACAGGGTATTTTGTGCTATATTGCTGCAAACATATGCTCCTATGAACATTGAGTATTTACATTAACTACAACTTTAGATATTGCAGGGGAGTCAATTATTTTCCAGAGTCATAAAATATTTAACCTGGCTGCAAGCAATATGTGAAAAATAGGAGTTCTATGTGAGGGTGGGAATAAAGCTAGTCATATATGGAAAATTCCTTATTCTTGAGAAGGGTCAGTTCTGTAATTAGGTGAAAAATTTAATTTCAAAAGGAATTATCATTTCTACACTGCCAGAGAATATGATATGAAGGACCTGTGTCCCGACTTTGCCCCCAACATAATGTGTGTGTGTCAGAAAATAAAATTGATAATCCGTAGGTGCACTTCAATTTTTATATATACAACAAGATAATAGGACCCTCCATTTCTAATAAACCTGAAATTGGACTTACTAGAACTTGTATCTTCAGCTAAGCAGGGTCCATTGTGCTTTTTCTTTCTGCTTCTAGGACAGTTGTTCCTTATTTTTAGGGATAATCCACAGTACAAACACTTGCAAAGTGGGTAAGTGAGCTTTGCCATATACAGCATATGGTGGAGCTGACTGCATATTATGCAACATGAACATTCTACTGTCTATATGGAGACATTAGACATGTTTTTTATGGGGTAATCAGAGAAATATATTGATTTGACGATGTTGTTTTTTTTGTGTTGGAGTTCTACTGGCACCTCATTGGGGGACATTTCTGTTCCCCCTTACCCTCTCTTTATTTTTTTACATTATTTGTTTACCTCTTTTTTTGATTGGTACTTTACATCAATGATATGAGCTTAGTTTTCCTTTGTTAATTTGTTGTTTTCTATTATATGTTTGCCTAACTTTTTTACAAACCTAGGTATTGGTATGTGTCTATTTATTGGTACTTTATAAGCACTTACCTGCTCAGTTTTTTCGGAATTATTTCATGTATCCCTAGACTGTACTATTTTCTAAAATTATCTCTAATAAACTTGAATTATGTAAAAAGAAAGTAACTACTTTTAAAAAATGATTAAGAGTGGCCAGAATTTATCTACACTCTAGTTTATCTTCATATATTCAGTTTATCATCAGCTCATATAAATACAATTCTAAAATCTACAGTTTTGTACAGAATTTCTAACTTATATGATACCTTTTTGTAAACATGGTTACTGGTTCTTTCATACTTATTGAATTTTCATATTGAGCTTCACAGTCTTTCAAAATGCAAAGGGGGCAACACTATTCTGATAACTAGGATTATGGTTATTCTTTCCTTTTCTCCTATTTTGATTCCTACACTCAAGTTTTCCCACAAGTTTTTTATTTAAAAAGCATAGACTGATAAATAGTGTGCTACGCTTAACACAGCATGTTGTGGTTCCATTAAACTGTACTTTTTCTTGAACTTGAATAGATGAATTTACATGCTTAGAGGAATGGAATGTTAGTTCATTTATAATTATATAAAATAATACTTATAAAATGTTGTTTTTTTAGATGACAATATCCAGTTTTATCATACATTTTTGAAGTACTAAAGTCAACTCTTACTAATTTGTATTTATATACTGCCAACATGTTACACAGCACTATACAAAGTCCATAGGCATGCGACTTACCGTCCATTAGAGACCCTCTGAATATTTTTTGGCACATGTAACCTGAATAAATTAATTAGTGAATTACTAAATGTACCCATACTTATTTAAAGGGAAGCTAGGTACTGTATGTGCTCACCTGTTAGAGGGAAAGCTACAATCGTATACAACAAATAAAAGTTAATTTTACATAATAGTATTACTTGTTTTAATTTACTTTGAAAAAACAAAGTAATTATCCAGATGGAAAGTAAAGTGCATGTCACATGTCAAGTAAAGACTGTTTATGACAATAGCTGAAATGACAGCTTTTTGCTTTGCTACACTTCACTTTATTTTGTTCTAATCTGTCACTAATGTCAAAACATTCAAAGTGGAAATTGGTGATTTTTGGTGAATTAATTTGAAAAATGGTTTCAAATTAGAGTGACAGAGAAAATGGCAAAATGCAGTGAAATGGACAAAAATTATATCACCTTAAAAAGCTCTTTCTCCAGCTGATCTCTATTCAATCATCTAAATATGTGCAAGCAAAAATATATATATTTTTTATATTTCTTGATTTTTATTTTTTGCTAAGTGATATTCCATGAGGGTGTGTTCATTATACTTATCTAACTATGTGCAAGGAAACGTATCAATCAGCTCTTAGGAGGCTCATGATTTGTTTATAAAACATAGAAAATGAAAATTGAATAGAAATGAAAATTGGGAAGATGAAGGACCTCCTAAATATGGCTGACAGAAGAAAGGCTGTTTTTTTTTAGGGGTCCAAACACAACTTACAAAAAAGTTGGTTTGGATTTATTTACCAACTACTGACTACACAATAGCACAATGAATACAGAAGCAACTATCTTTATGCATATTTTTCAAGGACACTGCATCAACTGTACCATATTTTTCAGGTTTGAGAGTTTTCAAAATTGATATTTTTTACCTTTTTGCTGTTTATATAGATAAACAATTAATTCCAATTGTACACATGATGCTTGTGAGAGCACAGCAAAAGATGATTTGTCATATAATGCCTCTCTTTAACTGAATGACTATATAAAGTCCTCTGAACAGAAACAGGGGAATCCTACTGAGCTTTTTAAATAAAATACTTGATAAAATATTATTATCATGGCATATTATATAGTAACTTAGCAAGAAAATAATAGGATTCTGTAAAAATACTATTTTATTAGCAACTTATTCATATTTAAGTTAATTGATTGTGTTTCAATAGGAAAAACAGCCCAAATAAAATGTTGATCCCTTTCAGTATTAGCTGCTACACCAGAATGTAGTGATTAAATACAAGAAGATTAAACAGAAGAGCGAGGTTTACACGTGTCACGCACAGCCGAGCATTTTTTCATCTTTGTCATCAAGAAGAAGCCCCAAGACTAAATGCAAATGTTGTTCGCTAAATTATTATTAGCTTATGCGGTTGGCAAAATTGCTGTACCAATGCTCTTCTCCTAATTAATCACTGCTGCTATTTTCATCTATCCTATTATCACTAGTACTTTTCTGATCTGCAGGGATTTTGTAAGTTTTTTTTCAACACTGTCAAGGAAGAATGAATGCCTACAAGACGCAAGTAGAATGAAGATCCCTAGGCTCTTCTTCACTGGGGAATGCTTTTTAAAATAATTGAATAAAATAACGTTATATGTACTACATATTACATTCCACACTGTAAATCAGTTCCAAAAAATACCTCTCACTAGAATGCAAATCACATAGCATTTTAAGCACTATGTACTTATAACCCAATGAAAAAATAGGTAATTGTAAAACAGTTCAATTCAAGTTTATCTCATATAAAAACCCAACTTAACAGATTATTTTTGGTTTTAAGGGGTGTAGCAAGAAAGGGTTAGAACCAAGTTAAAACTCAGGGGGGTGTTAAGCAGTCTTTCCTGGTTCAATTCACCATTAAGAACCATTAAATATGACATGCTGTAGAAATTATACAGTGAAGATAAAAGTTTTTATTTCCAAAGGACGAAGTCTAATAACTTGGGTTATAGTGCATTGTTTAAATTAAATAATTGTTTAGTTAAGTCCTTATTTTTCTAAATGATCATAAATATGCTTCCAATCAAGAGATCGGAAATATGCTGTGTTTGTTTATAGAGCACACACCAGGAAGTGATGATCAGGTCAACCTAGTGATATTATTTTGAATTGTTTTGATTTCAGAACTTAAAAATGTATTCTCCTTCCTTTTATAAGGAACCCATGGCCTTTTCAAGATTCTTCATCATGCCTAACTTGATATGGAGAGGTGGCAGAAATATTTTATGTGGATCAACCAGAGGCAGAAACTTGACATTGCTTGTTCCAGGCTTATAGGTATCACTTGGTAGCCAATCACGCTTGACATAATGGTCTCCCATAGATTGCCTGTACCACAGGCATAGCAAACAGCAATATTTTGTTAATCTTCCTTGTACTTCCATCAGCAAGCCAATGACCTTTCAGACCCCCACAGATGTTCCACTGGTGTGTTTTATACTTGATTGCTTCAAGTAATAACTTCATGTTGTCATAGAACTCCTTCAGGTTAACAGAATGGGGAATCGGTAAACTTGGTTTGGAATTACCTATAAGCAGTAAGACTGCTTTCAAGCTTCTTTTAGATGAATCAATGAAGATACCTCATTCAGATGGAACAAGCTCTTGTGACAAACTGTTAAAGAGTGCATTTATATCATGACAGTAGCAAAGAACATTGTCAACAGGTACACCCTTTGCAAGCAAGTGCTTCTTTTTAAGCCTTGAAGCAAGAAGTTCTGCTTTGTCTTTGGAAAGATTTAAATCACAAATGAGATCATTCAGCTGTGCTTGTGTAAAGGTCTCTGGTTCTGAATCTTCATCAGCCGAGTACTTTGGATCAGATGATTCGGGGTTTTAACTGGCTGCAACTCCAACGCATTCCTCATCACCTTCTACAGAAGCAAGTCCATCATGTGGCGGTACTGGAACTGGCAATGAATCATCAAAGGGAACAGGCCTAATTACAGAATCGATGGTGGGATATACAATTTTGTGCTTAGTTTTACCTGAAAATACAGTTTTGTTGACGCAGCAAAAATAGCAGTCGATTAGATGGTCTTGTGGTTCTGTCCCCACCATATCCTTTTTTTAAGAATCCCAATGACCAATGCAGTTGTTCTTACTGGATCTAAATATTTGGTTGATTTTGTCACAAAATCTTCCCGGGTCTTCTCCACAATACAGAAGCTAACTTGTCTTCAAAGGGGTAAATAACATAAGAAAGGGCTAGAAATCTCCTACCAAGAGATTAAGCTGAAAAACAAAAATTAAAAATGGCCAGTATTTTATTATAAGCTAATAAGTGAAACTCCCTTCTTGTCACCCATCTCTAAAGTTTTCAAACAACATTTTATAAATGATATACATTATATAGCACTGAACACATTTACAAGGTACAAGGATACATTACTTAAATGAAATAATAAACCTGATGATTACTCTACTTACCCATTTAGCTAAGAAAATAGCTGCTATTCTGTTTTCTATTGATATGCAAAAAGTGTTTGACTCTTTTTTTTGTGGCTGTTTCTGCAACATTAAAGATTTAGCCCCTACTTTTTTAACGTTGGTACACTGTTATTAGTGTTAGTAAAGAATCTTATAGCCCTAATTATAAAACAGACAATCTGACATTGCCTCATTACTTGCATTGAAACACATGGACATGGAAGTTTCTCACAAGGGAATCTTTAGGGGAAGGTCAGATTCCTGTTTAAAAAATAGATCCCCTATTGTTGTTTTATATCTTATGTCATTGTTGCACCTCAAGATTGTTTATGAATATGTAAATAGATATGTATAGGTATATATATATATATATATATATATATGTGTGTATATAAAATGTATGTGTATAGGTGCAGCAATGTTGTGTGTAAACACGAAACCTGTTTATCTTGATCTGGTCATAGGGCCTTCCTAGGGGGTCTCCAAGTGCAGGGCTTCACAGAGTGACACACAAGTGATACAACAGCTGCCAGGAGACAATACCTAGTTTCCCAGGACAAACAGACCACCAATATGGCCTTCAAAGGGCAATAATCCATTCAATTGAGGAAACAGGAGATGGAGGTGTAATTGAACAGATGGACTGGGGTGATGACCCAGCTGAACATTTATAGACCCCTAAACATAGATTCCAGCTGGAGATTTTTATATCAAATTTAGTTGGGAGGTTCATCAAATGACAGTAACCAATCCCAATCTAGTGGGGTGTGTGCCAACTGATGGTCATTGTACCAATCACACCCACTAACCAATCAAGGAGTCTCAATGTTACCTAAGGGGACTTAAAATATATAAAAATGGGAGCTGGAAGTTAACAAGAGGAAAAAGGGAATGATGGGAGCTCTTAGGGAATCAGGCTCATGCAGTACCCATCAACATCCATACAGGTAGCTATTACACATTCTTGAATTGCATTCTATGTTATTTGATGTGTTGTGTATTACTTAGTTACTAGATTATTACAGGGGTTGCTACTAATAACTTTATGTTCATGTAATATATATATATGTGACATGGATTCAAGTTCCTATGTGTTTAAATATCTGACAATATGGTTGTGCACTTTGTCTTACCTTGTTTTCTTAATTAAACTGTTTGAGTGACTAGCTATTATTTGTGCATGAACCTTCTTTAATTGAATATCTATATGCATTGATAGGAATATAATTTCCATATTTATGCAGATAAAAGATAGATAAAATATACCTAAATAACAGTCATTTTGACAGGGTCTGAGAACTATGCAAAATGTTGTGGATAAATACAATGAAACTATATGAATCTTTTAATCACAAACTTATATTAGAAGGTAATTTTGACCTTACTGGGCTTAACATTTTAGAGAAGAAAATAAGAAAGTTTTAATAACAATTTATAAAAAAAGCACAAAAAAATATTTTGATAGTCATTACCTAAAATATTACATAAATAGTCAATCTCTAGGACAATATCTTAGAGTGAGAATAAATTGTTCAGAAGAATTGGATTTTAAATTAAAGCAAGAAAAAAGTTCCAGATTAAAGGAAAGCAATATATAAAAAGGGAGTTTTAGAAAGCGCTTATCATAAAACACAATTAAGTGATAGGTCAGAATTAAAATGAGAAAACAAGAGAAAGAATTAAGCAGACAAGTCAAAGGCAATTAGAATAATAACTCCATTTACTGAACAGTCTGATAAAATAAATAGGGTTTGACCAATCTTTGGCAGATTTTGTTAAGTGATAGATTTTTGTTTGAGGTGGTAGAAAAACGACCAAAGGTGACACAAAGGAGTGCCAAATCACTGATAACATAAACTTTGATAGAAAGTTATTTTAGGAACAAAAAAGACCCACGTGCTGAAAAAGGGACATTTAAATGTAAGAAATATGATTATTGTAAATGCTTTAAAAAAGAAAATTAAATTGTCCTATGTTCTAACAGGAGGAAAGTGAACAACACTGAATCAAGAAGCTGATTACTCTGTGGAGTTTGTACTGTACTTGGAATGAAATATGTAATGCTTTTTAAATTGGTAAAATGATCACTGAAGAGAGTATATAAACATCAAGTCAGAATATTGTCTGGAAATTTAGGAACAGTTTTAGGACGGCATTTTAATTTACATAATTGAACCACAGAGGGTCTGTCTGTCCAGGATTTAGATCAATTACATACAGATTCAAGACGAGATAATTACAGCAAGGATTTGTGTGTTTAAAAAAAACAATGTATATGTAGTTTTGCTTCAATCATGTTTATGTATGAGTTCCTGTTGGCTGTAGTGTGTATTGGATATATTTATTGTGTAAATACTGAGAAATTTGAATATGTATGTAATTGTTTTAGCAAAATGACCTGTATTCTATAATTGCTATTAATCAGAATTGTTTAACTGGCAACCCAAAAGGCATTCCTATTACTATAAGTTCCTATCCCTATAGGAGATAGAAAGTACCCATTAGAATAGTCTATGATGGAACCAGGAAATTGGTTTTGTACAGTTTCCGGGGTACTGGCATGGCACAGCAAAAACATTGTGACCCATTACAGGAAATCAGGCCCTCACTAAGCTGTCAAATCAGCAAAAGGATGCAGACTCCTTAATAAGTTTCGCCCTCCTATAGTAAGACGTAGCTGTTCTGGCAGTCTAGGACCTGGGACTGCTTTGGTAAGTAAAACTACTAAACACCAACATTAGGGGGGGGGGGTTACTGGGTCACTGTGTTTGGGCCTGGAGGTTACTGTGATGGCAGTTACTGTGTTGTCTGGGGGTTAGTGCGCTGGTTCAGGGAGGCCTGGAGCATACGAGAGAAAGGAGTATATTGGAAGGCCAGCATGACTGTGCAGACAGGCGGGGAGACAGCAGAGGGTTAATTATTAAGAAGTGGCACGTGCGGGAGTAAGAGGAAAGAGGAAGGGGGGGGGGAGACGCAGAGAAGAGATGAGAGGAGTGGTCAATAGGAGATAAAAAGGTCAGGAAGAGGCAATAGAGTCCTTTTTCACGAGGGACAGCAAGAAGGGTAAAGCTTTAGAGTCAGTGGGATATCTGCTTACCTTATGGCGGGGGTAGAGGAAGTTCTGGCACAGTTGAGGGTCGCTGCTGAGACCAGGCGGTCGCGGAGGAGTGAGCCTCTGGCGCACCTGAGTCCTGAGCCCCCTAAGACTAGGCGCCATTATAGGAGCTCCGCAAAAATGGCGGCGGGGCCTGCGGGCGCCGGCATAATGGCGGACAGGCCTGCGGGCGCCGGCATGATGGTGGCCGGGTCGGCGGGCGCTGGCTTAATGGCGGCCGGGCCTGCAGGCTCCTCCAATATGGCGGCCGGGCCTGCAGGCTCCGGGTCTGCGGCGGGCAGGCCGGTGGCCTGTGGGAGTGGAGTGCCTGCGCCAGC
>NC_092859.1:107017980-107021753 GCF_032062135.1 Pyxicephalus adspersus
TGCGGCCCAGGGAGATCCGGTGGTGCGGCCTCAGGATCGGCTGGTTCTGGTGGTCCCGGTAAGTCCCTTGAGGGTTTTTCTTTTGGGGGGCGTAGTACTGGGTTTGAGGGGTTTGGGGCTGGGGAACAGCAGGGTTTGCAAGATATTTTGGGTGTGCTGCGCTCAGCTCTGTTGGGGCTGGGGGGGCCGTCCGGGGGTGGGTTAGCTGTCGGGGGGATGGGCGGGGAACACTGGGAGGGTGCCCCTGCGGCTGCTGGTCGAAAAGGTGTGACCCGGCCGGGCTCGGTGGGTGATGGGGGAGTGGTCGCCGATAGAGAAGAAGGGGGCAGCAGTGTGGGTGAGGGCTTAGACGTGGAGCAGCGGGACCCCTTCAATGATGGTGCTGGTCCAGCTAGTGATCAGGTGAATGTGGGTGATGCGGCAAAGGGGGAAGTCTGTTTTTTTTGAAGGGCCGTTGGGGGCCTATTTGAAACAAGAGGTAAGGGAAAAGATTTGGCGGATTTTGTGGACATTTGCCAATTGGCTACAGGCGTTTGCCATCTTGGCTAGTGTCATTGGTGAAAAGGCGCCGGAACATTGTTTGGCGCTGTTTTGTTATTTAGACGCTATTGGTGAAGCTTATAGGGTTTATGGGGGTTTGGCTTGGCTATGCTATGATGAGCAGTTCCGGCAACGCAAGGCCATATGGCCATCAATCCGTTGGGATCACAGGGACATCAGTCTGTGGATGAAGTTGATGACTACGGTAAGAGTGGTAAGTTCGCCCTTTCTTGGGGGGGGCGGGGGTCAGGTCGCCGTGGGGTCCCCGGCCCTCAGAAAGAAGGGTGTGTGCTGGCAATTCAATGAAAACACTTGCCGCTTTGGCGCAGCCTGTCGCTTCCAGCACGAATGTTCCAGATGTGGTGGGGCCCATGGGCTTGTGCGGTGTTTCCGTCATGGTAAGGGGCGTTCGGGGGACTTTGCTGGAAAAAGGGAGGATGCCGGTGATGGTAGAAAGGATGGCTCCCTTTCTAAGTAGGTATCAGGACAGAGCCGTGGCGCGCTTGTTGGAGTCGGGTTTTAAGGAAGGGTTTCGGATTCCTTGTTCGTTGGGGGCCCCGCCGCCTCGGGCTCGGAATTTGAAATCTGCCCTGGAACGTCCAGCGGTCATCTCGGAAAAATTGGCCAAGGAAGTGGAGCTGGGCAGCATGGGGGGGCTTTTACAGAGCCACCTATAGAAGGATTGGTGGTGTCTTCATTGGGGGTGGTGCCTAAGAAAGAGCCGAACAAGTTTCGGTTGATATATCATCTGTCGTACCCCCTTGGGGGCTCGGTAAATGCCGCCATAGACCCCGAGTTATGCTCGGTGTCTTATGCTTCATTTGACTATGCGCTCAAGTGGGTGCGGCGCTACGGTAAACGGGCTCTGTTGGCCAAGGCCGATATTGAGGCGGCTTTCTGTTTGCTACCTGTACACCCGGAGAGCCAGCGTTTCTTGGGGTGTGCATGGCAAGGGGCGTTCTATGTGGATAGGTGTCTGCCTTTGGGCTGTTCCTTGTCTTGCGCACTTTTTGAAACTTTTAGTTCCTTTTTGGAGTGGGTGGTAAAAGGATGTGACCGAAGTTCCATCACTTATTCATTATTTGGATGACTTCCTGTGTATCGGCCCGGCTAATTCTTCGGTCTGCAGGGTACTGTTGGGTTCGCTGCAGTATGTCGCGGAGCGTTTCGGAGTTCCGTTGGCGGCGGGCAAGACTGAAGGGCCGACGTCGGAGCTGGCCTTCCTGGGCATTGTGATGGACACGGAAGCAATGGAGTGCCGGTTGCCTGAAGATAAGTTGCGTGGGCTAGTGGATGAGGTGGTTTGGGCCAGCAGGTGCAAAAAATTGCAGATGAAGGAGCTTCAATCCTTGTTGGGTAAGTTGCACTTTGCTTGTAGGATCATGCCGATGGGGCGGATTTTTGCCAGGCAGTTAGCAGCTGCGACTGCAGGGATTCGGCGCCCAACGCATTTTATTTGGCTGAATAAAGAGCTTCGGGCGAATCTGGAAGTGTGGCGAGAATTTCTGGAAGGATACAACGGGCGTTCGGTGTGGATGGATGGGCCGGTTGTCAGTGCGGAGCTCGAGCTCTTCACGGGCTGGTGGGGTTGGGTATGGTGCTGATTTGCAAGGGGAGTGGAGTGCAGAGGCCTGGCCGGCAGAGTGGGTCAAATCGGACTTGACGTCCAATTTGGTTGCTCTGGAGTTGTTTCCCATTGTGGGGGCGTTGGAAATCTGGGGTCCCAAATTGGCGAACAGGAAGTTTCGTTTCGGTTGCGACGATATGGGTGTGGTTCAGGTAGTGAACTCTTTCACGGCTTCGTCCGGGCCGGTAATTCGGCTGATGAGGCATTTGGTGTTGAGGTGTTTGAGACTGAATATTGCGGTGGGGGCAGTTCATGTGCCGGGTGCAACCAATAACATTGCGGATGCCTTGTCTCGATTTCAGTGGGACCGGTTCCGGCAAGGAGTCAGTTGCCCACCAGCGTTGTGGAGGATCGCATTGGATTCCTAGCGGGTATGGTTCGGCAGTCTGTGAGTCCTTCTACGTGGGCTGCTTACTCGGCGGTGTGGGTGGAGTGGTTACGATTTGGTTCTCAGTTTGGGGGTTCTGGGGGGGAATTTACTAGGTTGAACCTGGTATTGTATTTTCTATGTCACTGTTTTTCTGAGGGGGTGTCGGTTTCGGTGGTGAACCGCAAGCTGGCGGCTTTGGCGTTCTTGTTTAAATTGTTGGGTTGGAGGGATGTCACTAAGGAATTTGTTGTTCGTCAGGTTTTGAAAGGATATAGAAAGGGGCGCAAGGTGGGGGATCGGCGGAGGCCGGTGTCTTTTGCAGTGTTGTGGGCCGTGTTGGGTAGGTTGCAGGAGGTTTGTGAATCTGGGTTTGCGGTGCTACTGTTCAGGGTGGCTTTTGTTTTGGCATTTTTTGGGGCTATGGGGATAGGGGAATTGGTGAGCCCGGCGACTGTTCGCCCAGGGGGGTTGCAACGGCAGGAGGTAGTTTGGCGGAGGAATGGTGTTAGCTTGTGGATCGCTCGGTCAAAGACGGACCAATTCGGCAGTTGATTAGGGATATAAAGTGTGTTTTTTTACGGTTGAGGACTCGGTTTAAGCAGTTGGTTGTGGTCTGGTCGGATATGATTGGTAGGCTGCATTGGTCAGGGGCTAGGTCGGTGGAGCGGTTGAACAAGGCCAGAAAGAAGTTGAATAAGAACGTGGGCCGGTTTTTCGTGCAAAAAATTTTGAGTTCTGATGGGGTTCACTTGACGGGTGTGGGCTTGGATCTGTGGTGCCTGGCCTTACAGGACGGGATTCAGCGGGCACTGCAGGTGTGGAGGGGTGCACAAGAGTGAGGTGTCTCTCTTGTGGCGCTGTGGCGGTTGAGGTCCTCGGGAGAGTGTGTTGTTTTTGTTGATATTTATGTTGGGGGCGACCCATCTAAGGTATGGAGTCCCCGGTGTGGTAAATTGGTTGGTGGGCGTCTGCACGAGTAAGGGTCATGGCGTTCCCGAGCTGGGTGTATGGGCGGCTGGGAGCAATTCGTTGATAAGAGCCCAAGGTTTTAGAAGTGGTGGACCCTCAGAGGACCTGCAACTAGGGAATGATTATTCTGAGTTTTACTGCAAGGTTATTTGTTGTTGTTTATATTTGTTAAATAAATATTCTATATGTTCAGTTAAAATAATTTACATGTTTGTAATAGTTATGTATATATATTTACATATATATAGTTATAATTAATAATTTATA
>NC_092859.1:107021855-107037121 GCF_032062135.1 Pyxicephalus adspersus
GGGGGGGGAGGGTGAAGTTTAAAGATTAAGGGGAATTTAGTTTGGGGTGAGTTGACCGAGCTATGTCTTGCAGCAGTCATGGGTTATTGGGTGGCAGGGAGCTACTGTGTTGACGGTTACTGTTCTGAGGTTTATCATGACAATTGCCAATTTGCATTGTTAGACTTCATTATTAATTGCTTTAGGCCCAACATATATTAAAAAACACTTCACTTTCCTATCACTGGGGATTGTAAACCTCAAAGACGCCCTCAAAGTACTAGGATGTAGGGATGAGCGAGCAAGTTTTTAAAACTCGATCTCCTGGCGAATTCGGACGTTCTTGCCGAATGGCCGAATTTTTTTATTAAGTGTGCGGCCTGCGGCACTAGAGGTTAATAAACCTTTAGTGCCATGGATCACACATCTTCTCAATGAATGCGGCCGAGGGATTCCAGAGGGTGCCCCTCTCTGTATACGTCCTAACTACTGTACTGTTTACAGTATATATGCATCTGTTTTCTTGGTTTTATTATGATACATATTTGTTATGTAAGTATGTTACCTATTGTTTTGAATTGGAAATTGTAAAAACAAATGTTTGATTTAGATAAACTTGATGGAAATGTGGGCCCTAGGTCCTTTTAAGTTTGACACCAACTGAAAGTAAATAATTTGGTATTTTAAAAATAATTTAAAAAGTGTGTGAAGTGTATGAAGTAGTTGACATAGAGAAACAGCCAGAAACATTTATTGGTACAGAGGAATTTAAGGCATACCCTTAAAAAGGGGTTATCCCAGCAGAATATTGGGTGTTTTATTTTGCAGACTATACGACCTAGCACAAAGTACAATAGGTTCAGTGAAATACTGAACTGGATGTAAACTACACTGCTAAATGGTCGTCACATATGGATTATGTAATTGGAACTAAGGGCATACCTGGGATCCTGTAACCACAGGTATTGCTTTTACTAGAAAATTGTGAAATTCTACTGCATATAGATGGATCTTGCTGCAAAATGGGGTCTGAGGACACATGCTGAGCTGATTGTACCAAGATTCTACTTTAAAGATGAAACATGCTATAAATATAAATATATATATATATATATATATATATATATCATGATTATTAATGGTTTATTAAAATTTTGTGTTTTTTATTTTCTCCCTGTTCTACCTTCAAGATGGCTTGAAAAAATTAGATGCTGGTGTACCTGGCAGTGGCTGTGCGGTAGACCATTTAAAAGCTGTCACAATGTCAGGAGCCCACCTATCAGAGCATTAAAATTATTATAATACTAAACAGGGTTTATATAGCTTTAAATGAGCAAAAAGTAGGAGCAAGCCAAATAGGACGAGGAAGGCCATTCTAGAGAGGCAGCTCTAGAAAAGTCTTGGAGCTGTGCATGTGATGGGGTTATGAGTATCCACTAGGCCCACGTAACAAGACATACCACTGAGTACCAGAGCCCACTGGAGGAGCCACAACCATTCTGTATAGGATAAAGAGTAGCAAGCATGTGTGTTACCTCTCCTATCCATAAAAGGTCATCTGGGATCTGGTTCCATCAAAAAAGGAAGGGAAGTACTACAAAAATGTGACGCTCCCTCCCCAATTAGCAAAATACAGACCCCTGTCTTCCCCCAACAGTGGCAAGTGCATTCATTGGGGGAGAAGTCCTCTTCCCCACATCATGACTCCTGGAGTCTCGGAGTCTGACTTGAGTCTCGGAATTTGACTTTATTAAGATACCCCCAGATATCCATCCCCTGTGAAATCACCTTTACACTACAAATTCAATTTTGGGTGAACTGTTAGGGATGGCCAATTTGGCCATCCCTAGAGAAAGAGAGTAATGGGAAATTTCCTGTACCAGCTTTGTTCACAGCTTTGTTACAGCAGCTAGTGGGTGATGTGTAGCAGGGGCAGGTCCACAGACCAAAACAACAGGTTGTGCTACTTGAGCCATATGTTGGACAACCTAGATCTATCATGTGTTTTGCAACATCTTCACATTTATATAATACACAATTTACTATTTGGATATTATTTACCATGCATGTTGTTGTTTTTTTTCTATCAGTGATTTTATGTTTTTGTGTTAAAACAGAAAATCCAGTGTTTAAGATAGTTGGTCACTTAATAGTGACAAACGATGAAGGAGGCCCTTCTCTTTGTATCCACCAGTAAAATTTTCCCACCAATGTAAGGAAGCTCTACAGTGACCATCATAGTAAAAGGGCAATAAACTGACAACTAATGCGAAGAAATCCTTCTTCTGTTATCCACCAATGGAAGAGAGCATTCACAATGACCACCAAAGCAACTACACTAACTGACAATGTAAGAAGACCCTTCCACTATTGGTCACCAAGAGGGGGTATGTTCTCTGTTGAAAAATACTGTAGGTCACCTGTTGGTGTTTTCCTTTTAACTTGGACAACAATACTTTTTTTCTGTTTCCCAGAAAATGAGAACAATTAGTTTCCATGTACAGAGCTAATTCCCAACATATAGATAGATTCAACTGTTTTGCTTGTAATTATCAAGCTGTGTAAGGCCAAACTAATGTGAACTTGTAACATCACAATAAAAAATATAATTTCAGTCAGTTTGTTTTTAAAATCCATTTTCTATTAAAAAAAAATTGGAAGATGATTTACCTTCAAGCTCTGCAGAAATATGGATTTCATTATCTTAAACAAATACTAAAATAACAAATGCAAATAAGTTGATAAAATTCATTAAATTATTAATATGTGCCTACAAACTAAATGAGTTTGACAACCATAAGCCAAATTAATATTTGGATTAATTTATAGTCAGTTTTTATGCATGTGCTCTCTTTTAACATTATAAATGCTTTTTTAATTTATGATAGTAAGCGTTCATTTTTTTTAACTGTTGTGATTCTCACAGAACCCCAAAGACCTTTCAGTTTAAAATAAATTCTTGATCAGAAGCTGCCATTGTGAACTTCCTAGTTTACAAGCTGGTTGCCTGGCTGTCAAAGTGACCCCCTACAAGGAGTCACTAACCTAAAAAAGAATAGGTAGAATGAACATCTGAATTTACTAGTTTCTGGACATTTGTTAGGGTTCATTGGCCACATAAAAATTAAACTCTGGACAAATAACATGTAACTTGAGGGTTAGACTTATTGAATTCCTTTTTAGAAGCCTGTAAGAACAGTATTACAAACCTTAAAATAATTAGCGTCTCATATAAACTTGAATATGAGTTAATCAAATTTTTGGTTATTCTAAAACTGAAACATTCATATTCATTCCAGAGAAAAGAGGGTGGCCCACATCAAAATCCATCCAAATTCATCAAAAAGTGCAGACTAAAAAATACATACATAATTGACCATAGAAAAGCTTTAATAGATGATTCCTAAATTTTGTTGTAGAAAAATTAATAATTAGAATTGTAAACTTAGGAAGTGTCCAGAGGTGTACACCTGTATTTAAAAAAGAAAATGTATTTAATATTTACTAAACAAAGAATATTTCTATGGCTATTATCAGAATCATATTGTGATTTTGTTCCTTTTGTTTTTGTTTTCTATGTGTTTTCACTGAGGGAAGTGTTATGTTTCATCTATTTTTGTTTTAATTTTCACCTTCTTTGTCTTGTAAATTGTCCATAGGTTAAGTGCTTGTGGCTTTTTTTTTTTTTTTCATTTCTGAAGGTTATTTTCTCGACATCTATAATTATGCAGCAATTTCTCATATTGCATTAGTAAAACTAAATAGGTACTGCTGTTGATTGCAATGACATGCTAAGCCTTAACCTATATGCCACACATTGGATAGAAAGCACAACTCCATTCATACAACTGTATTATGTTTTCTGACAAATTAATACTTACGCTCATTTTATGCTATGTTGGTATTATTAATCCTGCTGTGAATTCATGTTACATTTATGTAGCAATGCGATCAGTTGAGAAATACATAAAAACACATGCATGTGACATTAGCAGAGTGTATTTCAAGCTCTCAGTTGAATAGGCAATTTTTTGATGGCTATTTGTGCCTATGTATATATTAAATTCTAGGCTGAATTCAAAAAGTCATATGCATGTTGCCCTGAAAAAGTGCCAAAATTACTGAATTGTACCTAGCCCTTTACCCTATAACTCACACGTGTTTATATTTGTTGTCACCCACTTATCTGTATGACTAAATAAAAAGATATCAAAGCTTTCACCTGCATACTCCTAATGTGTACTCCCTGGTGTTTATGTATTGAGCCAATTGGCTTAATGTTGTGTTATATCAATCTTTATCTTCTTTGTCACTTTTACTCTACGCAGCACTAAAAATTTAAAACACAAGTGTACCGCAGCTCCTAGTCTGTAGCCTTTGACTTCTTTTTAGTTAGTTCTTTTAATTGCAATTATTACTGGCAGCAGGAGGTGCTGTATATAAGCAATATGTTAAATATCACTTTAGTGTCAGTGATCAATAAGGAGGAGTAATATGTTCCTACTACTAAAGCAGCTCCAGATAGGCAAAAGAGACACAAGAGACTGCTCCAGGCAAAATACACAATGAAGAATAGTGAGTCACACTAAATGTACATTCACACTCCATCCTCACACCGCTACAAGTAGCCTCTCCCCGCAGTAGTCCTAATGGAAAAAAATGGGTTAGCAGTGATCAGTACCACTTACCAGCAAACGCGCAGATGCTGGTTCTTTAGCTACCAGCACTATGGTGTGATTGACTGGAAGCTGGACCAGATTGATTTTATAGTTTAATTTATTTCATTTAAGGGCCACTACATGCCCCCTTTATTGTAGTTTTAATGCTTAACAGAAGAGGAACAGGAAAACTCTCTGAATGATAATAATTTATTATATCCAGTATGAAATAAACAATATAAGAAGTCAAAGTCATGATGAATTCTCCAAAATGCATTTTTTATAATCCTATAATATGAAGATATAAATAATTCACTAGTATCCTGGCAAACACTGTTTGTTTTTTAAATCGCATGCTTTTTTCGTATGATATCTCATTTGGCATTGACCCCCTCAAGAGTGTTTTCAGGATATTAAAAGTTTGGGAATCCATCAACCAACTGTCCACTGACATTTCAATTCTGATGACACCTTGCCATTAGAAGATATGTAAAAAAGTACAAAAATTTAGCTCTTATTTCCAGCAACTCTCTAAATTGTATAGTCAATTGTTTTTTAATGTCAGTTTTTAATAATCCATGAAGGGGAAATCATATTTTTATTTTACTCTAATGTAATTGTTAGACTGGATCATAACTAACCTGAAAAGAAAGGCTAATAATGGAAAATGATACCATGATTTTGTTTGAAGCTTATTCCTTTAATGATATGATTCTTTCATCTAAATAATGTTTATATAAATAAAGTTGAAAGCAGCTATGTTCTAATATTCTAAGTTAATGATATAAAATATTAGTAGTCTATTTATAAAGATTTGCATGATACAGTAATTGCTCCTAAATCTCTGCAAAATATTTTATATAAGATCATATTAGTTTGACGTGTGATGTTTTAGTAGCAATGGAAAATCTTCGAACATTTTTCGGAATAGGAAAAAAGTAAAGAAAAGGTATGCCTCATTAGCTGGTTCCTTTTCCGCTGTTCCTTTATTTTATATGGTTATGGTTTATGTGATGTTTAGGATGTGGTAATCATCAATTAAAACTGCTAGCATAAAATGGAAGAAAAGTGAAGAGATCTGGGAAGTTTACAGAATTATCACTTAATACAAAAAGACAAGAATTCCCCACCTCCTGGATTGAATGCCTAATAGTGCAGGGTCCCCTTCTCCTCCTGTGCCATAGTATGTACTTGTGCACGTCTGATACATAATTTGATTTTCACATGATTAGACAACTGGAGTTATTAGTAATTAATATAACTTATTGTATTGAGTGATCATTCCCAGGATTCTACAGTATATCAATAGTTTAATAGTTTAGGTCTGTACTGTACCTAACCAAAGTGTTTAAACCTTTTCTAACCAAATGACTAAATATTTTTCTTTTTCAAGCACCAGGAATGAGAGAGCAATAAATAGGACAAAGGATTCACGTACATGCAAAGACATTATTACGGACAAAGGAACAAGAGCTATTGCTGTGCTCTCCTGAATATGGCTACTCAAGGTTGCCACACTGCATCTGAGTGTTCATAACTATATTGTTAACAACACAGCAAATATCACTGCTTTCATTAAGAAAGTTTATTTTGGTTATTTTGTAAAACTTGGTGATCAGGACATGTTGTGGGCTCCACATAAAGTATGCTGTATTTGTATTTGCATTGTTAGTGGCAAAGTTGAAAGAGGGAATATTCATTGGTCTTCATACTCACAAACTGAAAGATCAGCAGTCTGAAAAAAAATGGATGAGAAAAAAAAAGCAAAATAAAAAGGGAGTTGGTTCCTTGGTAACCATATGGACCCCAACATAGAGGCCATAATTCAGAACATGTTGGTGAAATTAAAAGAACTGGGATATTCAATGAACTTCAAGCTGCATTTTCTACACATTTGAACTACTTCCTGGAGAATTTGGGTGTGGTGAGCGAAGAGCAAGATGAGTGGTTCCATCAGGATATCAAAGAAATGGAAAGGAGGTACCAGGGTGGTGGAGCATGATTGCTGACTATTGCTGGGAGCTGCAGCTAGAAACTGTGGACAAAATATATATAAAAGAAGAAGCCTCAAGAGAAGTTTTGAAGGACAGCGAAAATGCCATTGAGTGCATGTGTGGAAATTTTTACTGGTTCTATTTTGAATGCTTGTCTTAAAAAATGAACATTATTCATAAAATTTAAAAAAAATAAATCATGTAAATGAAGATTGACTAAATTCTTTCTAGTGATCAAATAACTTTTTTTTCTTTGCATTTTGTGGGGAAAGCTTTCATAGTAGGAAAAAAGGAAGGTATTTTTAATCAAGCGCCTCAAAAACATAAGATACAGTTTAAATATATAAAGACTATTTTCAAGTCAATAATTTTTTCAGGCCTGTATAATATCTAAAGGGAGAAGGGGAGGAAGGAGTTGATTATGGCTGATTAGGGTTATCAAAGGAATAATAAGGAATCCATTGAAAAAAAACAAAACACACTTGATGTTATATGTACTGTTCAATAAGTAAAATCTACATGTGAATTATACAGTAAATAGTATAAAACAAGCCATTGCATTTACTCAGTTTCAAATAACACAGTGATTGAGTTTGTGAGTACATGCTCACATTCACTGATCAGTGCTGGAATGGGTCCCATTCACATGTGTGGCACCTACTGAGAACTACACACCTATATTCAAATCAGGCCTATGTAAACTCTTAGATTACATGAATATCCTGTAGTAAAAATAGAAAGTGGTTAAGGATCTTAACCTCCTATTACGCATCCTTCACTTTTTGTGCTGGCATCCCAAAGGTGATTCTTTCTGCTGTTTTGCTATGAATGTTAACACAGATATATGTGTGCACAAGAGTGGATTCCTGTGCATGTCTGATGGCCATTTAGGTTTGCATAAATTTTCAATATTTCAGGGACCTGCCCACTATTTCTAATCAAGCACAGAGATAAATGGAGACTGTCACACCAGCTTTAAAGATCGTTTATCTACTGTAAAGGTCAGATTAGTACCCTGTGTCTAGAGATGCAGCTCACTGCCTCCTGTGAATAGAGTCTAACATTAAAGACCTTACGAGTAATTGTAATGTTCATCTGCCCTCTTCTGTGCTAATTAAAACAAATAGTTCTAGTCTGTATTCTTATTTTTTCCTCTTATGTTAGTCAAGCTATAATAAAGTCTTTGCATATTTTTGACTGAATTTATATTTACATTTTTCCCATCTACTGGTGAATAAAGTGTAAAACATTGCCAAACACATCTTCAGAACTAAGCAGACAATAAAAAAATTTGCACCGCACAATCGCACCGGAGAAGTCAGTCAGGACAGAATGGGAGGGGTTTCATCTTTTTTTTTTAAATGGTGTTGCAGTAAAAAAAAAAATGTTTTACTTTATATAAAGCGGTTTGTTTAACCTTTTATGTAAAGTAAAAATTTTAGTTAAAGTCCTCCTTAAAGAGCATTTGAAATCTGCTGCCAACTGACCTTTTTATCACAAAACATAATTATTATGCTTGGTGGACTTTCACAATGTACCGTACTAGTGGTGAAAATGTATCCCATTGCACATCATTATACCATTGCTTTAAGCAAATCTTGAAATGATCACAGCTCCTCAGTGATACAGTTTGGCAAAGCATTTTGCCCTAGGTCCCACTGTAATGTAATGTGACACAAATTCTACATTAACTTAAAGCTTTTAAGGCTCATTTGAAAACCCTGTTCAGTATTTAATGCTTAGCACGTTAAGGTAACACATATAATATACAGTTTTACGTATCATTACATATTTAAAAAGAATCTACTAGCAGTTTCTAAAATTATTTAAATCTAACCTCAGGTGTAAAACAGCACACAGCAGATTCCACTGCGTCATTACTTATTTAACAAAAATGAAGCCAAATGAAAAATTAAGTACACCCCATGAACCAATAGCTTGTAGAATCACCTTAAGCAGCAAAATCTTGAATTAACCATTTTCTGTATAACGTTAATGGCTTCTGACATCACTGTGGGGAAATTTGGCTATGCGTCTTTATACCATTGTTTCAGTTCATTGAGATTTGAGTATGTTTGTTAGTTATAGCTCTCCTAAAGTTCCCCACAGCATTGTGGTCAGGTTGAGGTCTGAACTTTGAATTGGCCATTTCAACATCCTAATTCTTTTCTTCTTCTTCTGTTGTAGATTTGCTGGTGTGCTTGTGGTTAGTTGGGATTAGGCCTGTAGAGTATGGGCGTATCTCCTGGGTTTTTTTATAATCTTTCTGACCATTAGATGGTCTGAACTTAGGATGAATTTGATGGGACATCCATTCCTGAGAAGGCTGGCAACTATCATGCAGGTTTTCCACTAATCTTTCTCACTGTAGAATGGCAAAATTCAAGCTGTTAGGAAATGGCCCTTTAACCCTTTCCCAGATTGATGGGCAGCAACAATTGCTTCTCTCAATTGATAAAAACGTCTGCATTTATAGAGGTGGTCCCACTTGCTTATGATCATTTAAAAAATGCATTGATTAGCAGTACCTGGCTGATACCTATTCTCCTATTTTTCCAGGGAATTGGTTAAGATGCACGTACATTTACATAACATGTCTGCATTTGGATTTAGTCTTTGTTAAAATAATATTATTACAGTGTCATGTCTTGTGGTGTTATGTAAGTCCTGCTATGAAGAAGATATTTTTTTAATATGTCCTGATACATGAAACCTTAAAATAGGAAGATGGTGTACCTTTATGTTTTCATTACTATAAATATTTAAAGTTATATTTATTCAGATTGTTTTTGTTTTTACAAGTCCCCCCACCTAATGACTTTTGTTTTATTAAATATACATCTTAGTTTAGACCCACTGACTATATATTAGGTCTTTTCTATGCAATGCAGGCAGATAATGGCCGGCAGGATGGGCTGGCAGAGCGTAAGGGGGTGGCAATTGACAGTAAGGCAGGGTGGGAAAAAACTAGATTATGCTTTGATGCTATGTCTTCCAGACTGGAAATAAGGCAGACCCAATCTGACTTGTTGCAGGTTTTAAAGCAAACAGTGAAAAGCTTAGTGTGTGCAGTACATCACACATTACGTTACATAATTTCAGTACTAGAAAGAAGGCCCTATAAACGTGCAAGATGGAAGGTAAGGTTGGAGTTCGTAAAAAAAGCCAGAACTTCAAAACATCATGACATTAGGTTTTAACATGTATATAGATATCTGTTAGATACATTGACACAAGTGTATTTAGCTGCTCAGTCCTGGTTGCACTGAGATGTGTCTGTGTAGACTGTTCTCTGAAAGATGGTGACCAATGTATTAATTTTAAAAAATGACATTTTATCAACTTAATGGGAAAGGGCTTGTTGTGAACATGATACTAAATCATTTAGGCAAGCCCAGAGGACATTGTCACTGAGACACAGAGCTCTTGACAGGCCAATATTCTAAACAACAGAAACAAGACTTCTATCCTTGTGGCTCAATCACAATTGAAGACTGATAGAAAAAATGTAATATATCTCTTTTTCCTTTTTAATGTTGTTTCAGAAAACTTAAAACAATTCATTTTTACTCTGAAAAAAATCCGTATATTGATTCCCAAGGGTACATGCTTTCTGTTGTCTGTAAAGATATGCTGTAATTACTGTAATGTACTTCAATCAACTTTCTGAAGCACATTAATTTTCATAAATACCCAAGATTGGCATTATTGTTCTGTGGTTATGTGTAGGTTAGTGGAAGGAACCACTGAGTGATGTGGTAGGTCAAGGAGAGCAGCTTTTCATAACATGGACATCATGGATCATTCTTCCAGGATTGTCATTAATCACAAACCTCTTTTTCTCTTCTTTCATATACATGTACATTTATTAGGCATTAACCCTCTGATACAGTCTTTAAACTGCACTGCAGTTACCTACATAGTCATAAAATGTCCCCAGCCTGATACATGCTAGGAAAACTGAGGTATGTAGCTATGAAAAAAGCCAAAGATTAAATATGTTTCTAATAGGACCATAGAACAATTAGTTAAATGCTAAATGAACTACTTTTTTAAGTGCCCACCAATGCAGCACGTTGATGGGACCTGAATCCATAAGACATAAGGTTGTTTGACTTGTCCATGTGTTTGGACTGCGTTGGGCAGTTAATTTCCTAGACTTCTGATCTAATATACTAACTTTAACAGGACTGGTCCCTAGTAGTGTACTGACTGCTGAAAGCTTGCCAACTGCTTGTCCTTGATTTAGGCATACTTTGTGTTAAGAACAGTTACTGTATTGTTACATTTAACATTGCCATGCAGAGATTGGTCACTGGAATCTCTATAAACATTTTGCTATGCTGATCCCATGATCTGTAGTTATGCCCCTTAGCATTAGCAGAGAGAAAGGTATTCCAGCCAGCAACACAAGCAAGTAGGTGAATGTTTCACTTATTTCCTGTGTCTTCATTGCCAACCTGCCACCAGAAAAATTTAATTCACTTGAACATTTGCTTGACAAAAAGGTCATTTGTCCACTTCTAAATATTACTTCTGACTTTTACCCAACCTAACAGTGGTACAAAATACCTATGAGGGGTAAATGCACACTGACTACTTTATTACTGGCAAATACTCCATTCCTAGCAAGGCATACATACTGTCCTGCCATAAGGGAATATTTACATTGCAGAGCTAAAGAGCTGACTCCGTGCATACTCTTCTGATTACTACAGAGGACTGATGTCCATGAACAAGTTTACCAATTCTGACAGCTGTCCTAGGCTGGCCTTCAGGCTTTGCATGATTGTTCCTAGGGCAGATATCTCTCAAGTGTACTGTTAACTTTTGAGAAACTCATTTTAGACATAGAAGACTGTGTCCTTGCCCACTGAGGTCAACCACATTTTGCTTTATTGGATGTTTTTTTTTTCTTTGTATACTGTATGTTAGGTATTTGTATTGTTTAATTTTCTTTTTTGTATAAAGTTCTAACAAATTACATTGTATGGCATGATAAATAATACATGAGTACAATTTAACTAGCTCCAGACAAAGCAGTTACAAAATATATGACACAATAGAAAAAAGGGCCTTGAAAAGGATCCTCAAGTATTTGACTAACAACAAAATATCTTTATAAAAAGTATGTTTCTATGGTTGAGAACAATATATACCATTGGATTAGCTTTCAACTCTTTCATGTGTGAATTGTTTTTGTTAGTGTCCTTTTTTGTGGTATAACTTTAATGTTCTAAAAATAATTTTATCAAATAATTAAAAACAACCACAATAATTCATTTCTGGGAAAGATGCCCTCTTGACCCAGTGGAAATGTCTTGCTTGTAAAGTGCTGATATTGTTGTAGACATGTTGTTAATCACAGTCATGAGGCTATAAGATAATGATTTCTATCCTTGTAAGGTTTTAATCATAGTACAAGATCATAGTACAAACAGTAATAGAGTGATGATCATGGGAAGTATTAACAATCCTAAGAAGCATTTATTATGTCAAAATACTTACATAAATGGCATGGCAACACTTACATAAAAGCTTTATCAAACTGCAAATGTAATGATCTTCACTGATTGATCATTTGTAAAAGAGGGAGTAATGGCAAGAAATGATGAGAATTTATTTTTTAGTATTACATTCTAATAGTGGGGAAGAGAGCAGGCAGGTCATTTTAATGAGGTGGACTATCAAACATGTTACAATCCGTGGCAATTTTAGGGTTTAGAAGAAGGATTACACAAAATGAGATTATACTATAGAAATCCTAAAGACTTTCTTGAGAGGGGGTATTAAGTAAGAAAAGTGATAGTTGTTCAGTAAAGGAGTGCACAGATCAATACAGGTGAGATGGATGTCATCTGAAGGCAAAGCATAGTAACTGACGTAGTAAAACATAGTAGTCTCACGTAGACTGAAAGCTAGGTATATAAAATAGAGAGAGAGAGAGAGAGAGAGAGAGAGAGAGAGAATGTAGATTTGCTGGTGTGCTTGGGATCATTGTCCTGTTGCATGTCCCAATTTTGTCCAAGCTTTATCTGTCACACAGGTGGTTGCACATTTGACACTAGAATACTTTGGTAGACTTTGTTTATGATTCTACCAACTCTCAAAGAAGTGTTACAATTCACCAATATTTTTAATAGTGTGGACATTATGTAAGATGGTATTTTGCAGTTGTTTTTAACCTTGAAAAGAAGTTTTGCTTGTAACAAGAAAAACATTAGAGAGAGAGGAACAAAACATGCACTGTCAGCAGGATTAATAGGATGAGCCTGGTATACAAATTATCTGTTTTTAGATGCATGTTCATTACTAGACATAGCTCTGTATTGATGTGCTTGCCTTTGTTTCAGGTTATAATTCTTTCTGCTATCAATCTAGTTTCCTGTCTAAGCAAAATACTGACACTCCAGAAGCAAATACCATACATGGAATATAAGTTCAGAAGAAATATTAGTTATTGAAGGGACAAAAGGCAATTATGTTACACTCTGCTCACGATAAAGTTAAATCATTGACTTGAATTGAAACTGGTGCTGAATTATGGACTTCAGGGCAAGTGCATTAATAAAGCTGTCTATTGTGAGGGTGCATTCTGCTAATAGATCAATTGTAAAAAATAGATATTTTTTAACTGAACAGACAAAAGAGTTAAAGTACAAAGGTAAATCTTGATAATATCTATTTCTTGAAGTAGAATTTGGAAAATTCCAAATAATATTTGTTGCTTCCTCACAGCGTAAAAACCTATTAGGAATATATCACAATTCTAACACAAGTTTTATTGAAATAGAACAGTAAAAGCGTATTGCTTTGTGATATTATCACTTTATTTTTTGAATATTTATAGTGTATTAGGTGAATTTGTGATTACTAACCTTCTATACCAGTACTTAATAAACAATGTCTGAGCAATATATCACTGACAAACAGAAACTCAAGTGTATTTTCAGGGAATTTCTGCTGTTAGCATTAACAAATCTGCGCATGCGGAATTCAAGGCTTCACTTAAGTTAAAAAAAAAAATTAAGTGCCAAACCACATTGAAGTTTATGGAAGGTGAAACATTCCAGGAACATCCCTCCTACCTGAATGTTTGTATTTAGAGATCTGAGACCTGGTAGATCATTTATGCACATCAGATCACCATTCAGTTGCATATTTACTTGCATTTATTTCTTCTGAAGATAACATTTCTGCTGTAAAAATGGTTGTAATACCCCACAGGGGCTGTCTTATGACCTGCCTGAACTCACTGCAGTTGCCTGCTGCAAAAGAGGAATATTCATATCATCATCAAATAAACAAAGTCTTCTCTGTCGAGTACTTCTGAGAGCACCTTTATCATTGACAGATTCATGAATGTTCTGCAGCAGGCGTCCTGTTCTCTGTAAATTGTAGTTTCTATTTGAACTTCAAAGGATCCGTGCACAAAGTTCACATTCAATAATAATTATGTAGATGGCAAGGAGAGCTAAGTAAAATAGCCCATAATTTTTAATAGTAAAAAATTGTTGGTATGAAGGAAATTCACAATACATTTTATTATGTAGGCAGTTTCTGCAAATGTGACATTGTTTTTTGTGCAAGTAAAGTATCAACAAAGGTAAAAGAATGACAACTTTTTTTTCTTCAGACTACACAGAATACATAAGGACAACCCGCTGTGGCTTATAAGGTCACAGAATTCCCCAAGGTGTTCTGCTTCCCAGCAAAACATTTTCATTCTTCTGAAGCAATTATCAAAAGCTAGACAGTAGCACGCAGGCTTACCACCACTATGATTCACTTCACTAGAGACTTCTTTTAACTTGTTCTTTGCCACTAGTGAATAATGTTTTACCTGTAATCTTAATAAGCCTAGGAAGGATTCATGACTTTTTGGTGAAGGCGGCCCTAGTTTGCTCAAAACTGTACTGGTTTGATTTAATTTCGGGAAGGATGGATTTTTTAATCTTTACAGAAATGCTATACTGGTATTCTGTAATTGTTCAGGGTGCTATAGAGTGTCACATAATTTATTGAATTGTAGAAAATTGTACAATAGGTAACAAGATTAGAGATGAGCTGCAGATTTGCAAAAATTTGCTCTAATTTAAAAACTTTTGCTGGAGCTCTGGAATTTAGTATTGTTACTATATTAGGTGGAAGGAATGAGTCTGGGGACCTTATGGAACAAAAATTTAAATATATCATAGTTTTTCCTAAATTAATTTATTCAGACTGACCAAAGGCAAGGCAAAATCTAATAAAAATAATCAATGGTAAACAGAATATATGTTTCATGAGCAAAATTCCCTCTCATTTCTTGTTTAAGCCATTGGGAGGGTTAGATGTGACCACATGGCAGACTACATTTTTCAACTTCATTACAGGGGGAATCAGGCAGCTACAAGAGGAAGGGCAACACTTGTAGAAACGGAAAGAAGATAGTAAGCAATTACAATTGTAGGACTCCGTAAGGATTTGGAATTGTAGTAGTAAGGAATTGTAGGAATCTGTTAAGGAACCTAAAGGCACATGTGGACCTGGTTCTGTAGATAGGTGCACAGCTATGCAATAGATTTTTTTAAGTTAAGGTCCAAAGATAATATATAATTTACAGTAGGTGGGTTCAGTTAGGCTTTAATGTTTT
>NC_092859.1:107039354-107195110 GCF_032062135.1 Pyxicephalus adspersus
GCAATGTTAACAGTAGGGGATTTTCAGGCTTTGGCTACTACAATGCCAGCTGCTAACAGAATATAACCAGATAACCTTTTGATATGTTTAGGAAATGGTGAACAGATCATATTGAACAAAGCACATTCAGCAGTAATGGGTATAGACATTTGTGTAATCGTGAAAATCAGATCAAAAACTTTACACCAAATTTCTTGAGCTTATAGGCATGACCACCAAATATATACCAAAGAACCCATGTGACCGCATTCCCTGAAGCATTATGGAGTGAAGCCTGGAAATATATTTGCTATCCTATCCAAAACTAACTACCATCACAGCATAGTCTTGTAGTTTATTTCAATTAGGGACACATTAGGTGAAATCTTGGCCAAATTACTTGTGGTCTCATTCCAATCCTCCAGATCCCATTCCTCCGAAGATCGTATTCCCAGTATTAGCCATATTTGGAGGAAGGGGAGGAGAGTGCTGAATACAATATAGATATTTGACTTCTAGACCCCTCAACTGTTTTACAGGAATTTCAATTTGGGTCAGCATTCATAGAGGGAAAACCAGGGACAATTTAGATGACACAAACAAGTGAAGAAGGTGATATCTGAAAAACTTACATCGGGACATTTCTTTCTTTTGAGAGTCCATCAAAGGATTGAAACTCAGAAAAGATCTCCCAAATACTAACTCTGTTATCTGCATCAGATCAATCTTTTCCAAGGGCTACTATCCCCAATTGGATATCCTTCTTTTCAATAAATAATGACCAGCTACAGTTTCTCTTTCACATTATACATGTAATGTATTTTCACGTTATATATATTTCATAGCATAAGTTACTGTTATTCATTCAGCTGCTCGCCTTTCATTTTCATACTGCATCATTTTCTACCCCTTCATCTAGGGCAGATTTCTACCACTGTAAGCGACAACACTTTTTAATACTAATGTTGAAGACATGTCTGTGCACAATAATTGATTAAAACAATCTGATTTTTGAAAGTTAGTTGCAGGTTTGCTCAGCATATACTGATTTTCCTATATTGAGAATTGGGGGTAAGATTGGAAATCTGTGTTTTTCCCCTGTAAGTTCACTCACCTCTGAAATATTATAAAGTTTATCATTAAAAGATGAAATGTAATAGTCACTTTTTATTGTTATTTTATTTTGTGATAATAATGTTTCCTGCTTTAAATCTCCATCACCACTGATCTTCCTTAGAATCTTTCTTTATCTTTCCCATTCTGCAATTCCCCTTAACTGTCCTCTTCCTTTTAGATGAAACCATTGATCTTGCAGTAAACATTGTGTCTTGCTGAGTTAACCTTGCTAGGGAGTTTTCAGTGTTATTTATTCATTTGTGAATGTCAAGCGTTATATATAAAGTTTATCTAAAGACAAACTAAAACTTTTTTTTTTACATTTTTAAAAAGAATTGAGAATTATTTTTTTCTGCTGTGTCTTCTTGGAAAGAATGCTCTTGACTCCTCACATAAACAATGTCCCCATAGACACTAAAAGCCTCACTGTCACCGAATTTCATATTTTCTTCTTTGATCTCCTATTGTGAACTTTTGCCCCCAACCACAGGGACAGCCCCTCTCTGAACTTTGTCTACTGGGCTATCCTCAATCTCAAGTCTTTTGAACAAAATTTTCCATTTCCTCACTTAGATTGCAGTCCTGTAACTTTATTATTCAATCTTCTCTACCTGCACCATCCCCCTTTGCTAAGTCCCTTCTAATGCTTAGCAACCCCTAATCTATGTTGACCATCAAACACCCTCACTACTACAACACAAACTTAATCAACTGCCAGTCCTCCCACTCCCCAGATACTGCCCTCCTTTGCTCCAATACCTGCAATTTACCCAGATGTAAAATGTAATTCAAACTCCTAACCCTCACTTAGAAAGCTCTCTATAACCAGTCCCCTTCATAAAAATCCTCACTCATTTACAGAAACTGTCCCAATTGTAACCTTACTCTGCTTGTCAAACCCTCTCATCCTCCAGCTTGATGACCGCCAGAAATTCTTAGAAGCCCTCCTCTGTAACTCTCTTCCAGATCATGTCCATCAAGCATTGAGCCTTAATATCTTCAAGGACATATTTTAAATGTACTTCTTTCCACAACCATGCTTTCTATCATGGTCCTCTCTCAGGCACATACACTATACACATCTGCTGCTTTCTACAGCAGTTGTCAAAGGACTTACTACCTCCTCTGCTAGATTATTTTGTCAACCTACCTGTGTTTCCACCCCACTTCAAGAGTAGTTTCCTCTCCCCAGCATGTCTTTTCCCTGTTGTAGTTGTTCTTTTAAATGAACATGTATTACTGGACGCAATCAAACTTTACATTAACTGTGACTGTAAACACCCTCACTACTACAACACAAACTTAATCAACTGCCAGTCCTCCCACTCCCCAGATACTGCCCTCCTTTGCTCCAATACCTGCAATTTACCCAGATGTAAAATGTAATTCAAACTCCTAACCCTCACTTAGAAAGCTCTCTATAACCAGTCCCCTTCATAAAAATCCTCACTTATTTACAGAAACTGTCCCAATTGTAACCTTTCTCTGCTTGTTAAACCCTCTCATCCTCCAGCTTGATGACCGCCAGAAATTCTTAGAAGCCCTCCTCTGTAACTCTCTTCCAGATCATGTCCATCAAGCATTGAGCCTTAATATCTTCAAGGACATATTTTAAATGTACTTCTTTCCACAACCATGCTTTCTATCATGGTCCTCTCTCAGGCACATACACTATACACATCTGCTGCTTTCTACAGCAGTTGTCAAAGGACTTACTACCTCCTCTGCTAGATTATTTTGTCAACCTACCTGTGTTTCCACCCCACTTCAAGAGTAGTTTCCTCTCCCCAGCATGTCTTTTCCCTGTTGTAGTTGTTCTTTTAAATGAACATGTATTACTGGACGCAATCAAACTTTACATTAACTGTGACTGTTAGTAGAAAGGCTATAAAGTCCCAGCAGCCAATGGCAGGCAGGAAGAGGCCAGGGACTAATCTGCTTCTAAAATCCCCTTCATCTCTTCACAACCTCAGAGTATGTGCTGGGGATGGTGAGAAGGTGGATTTCTGGTTGTACAGCTACGCGGAAGCAGGAGATGTTGAGAAGAAGGCACACAACCAATTCCTTGATGCCATTGCTGCTACGGGCGATACCACAAGAGAGAATAAACAGGACATGAAATACTGCCCTAGCACACAGTACAGGATTGGCCAGGTAAGCATCTCTTGACAAATGTAAATTATGGATGGTCTTAATGTTTAGTTGGATTCCACAATGTTGTATGAGGAATCCCTTATTCCTTCCCTGCTTCCAGTTACAGGTATTCACGTTATGATGTACAATGCTGGACTACATGAGGACGACAAGAGCCCATTCCCCAATGTAACCCCGATCTACATATACCCCATGTAGGATGAGGTATGCCATTGATTAGGTTAAGGATCTGTCTGTGCTTTTTTTGATTGTGTGACTGGAAGACCAGTTAATTTTAAATCCTTTAGCACATTAAACAGATTCTATACCCTTTTTTTTAGGTATTTACCTGTGTGTTAAGCTGTTTGCCTGGATTTCAGCGCTAAACAGTAAGGGTTGAGTCACAGTTTAGAGAAAAAAATGTGTTGCCTGTTTCTTGTGTGTTACCACTCTAACTCTGTACTAAGCCTTTATTTATATTAATATTATTATTATTACTAATAATAATAATATACATTATAATATCCTTGTTTAAAGACAGGTAGTTTAGTAAAAAAAAGTAGTTAGGTAGAATTCCTAAAATAATTTTGTGGTATGTCTGTAATGCATTCACAGGGTTGCATTTGTAAGCTTGCTCTTTTTATAGGAGAAATATTTAATAAGAATAAAATTTAGAGAGCCCGGTGCATTATAATTAAGCAATAAAGACAAGAAGCATCTATGTATTTTGCATATGACCTTTTCATTATTTGATAGATTAGCTATAAGTACATAGGAATTTCATCAAGCAGAATATAAAAATGTAATCTTGCTTATAATAACATTTTGGGGAGCAGAAGTCTTCCTGCTTTAACTTTTCCTGATACAATTTTTATTTTAAATAGGATTTGTCTGTAGCATATGTCTGGACCATAATATATGATAACAGAAGGTATGAAAAAGGATTAAGATTTCATCAAATGAGTCAAAACCCAATCCAAAGCAGCTTTTAGAAGGAATACTTAGTATGGTTCTATTCAGATAAAATATAGAATACATTCTTTGCAAAAATGTCATTTCATAAGATACCTGAATGACTTCATAAATCTGTAGCATGACATTTAAATATATATCTGTCTATTTTGGGGCTTTTGTATAAAAGTAAAGAGTATGTGTGTGGGGGAGCTTGTTTTTTTCTAGATTAAATAATTCCTATAGATCAAACATGTACATAACTGGTTTAAGTCATTAAAGCCTAACTATGAGCTATGCAGGAATATTTTTCCAAAGGCTGCAAAATCTCCACGAGTGTTAGATAACAAGTGTCTCCATCTACATTACGCAAAAGTTTTTGCACACAGCAGCAAAAGATCTAAATATTGCAAATGATATTAAATCCACAGTATGGTTTACTTTTATGAAGCTGTTTATACCATAAGAATCTTTTTTTTTCATCGAAATTATACAGTCTATATGGAATGCCTGAACATTTTTTAACTTGGTTACTTGGTTTTCCTAATTGATTTACATTTAAAACTCAAGGAATGCACATTTTGCTAATTTATATGTTATATTTCCTAGAAATACTTGCACTGGAACCTTGTTTTATTGTTTAGCTGAACACTAGTATTACCTTTATTTTTGCACACTTGTGCCAGATGCTTTGAATTTGTTTCTCTTCACAATGTGACTTCTATGCAAATTAAAAGTTGCAGCAGATATCTTGAACAAGTGAAGTTCAATGAAGAAGCCACTTTTATTTAGAAGCAGAGCACATGGGCGATTCTGGTGTAGGATTCCTCACCTCCAACTTTGGGCTCAGAGGTTGTACTATATTTCTCTATAAGGATGGTATCTGGCCTTCTAGCCCAAAGAGAGTAACAAATGCTACTCCCTAATGAGTATTGCGTCTAAATATAAAGGAGTATCCATATTTAAATCCTTTAACTCACTCGCCCATTTACGCGTGGCCTGGAGTACTAACTGAGAATGCTAGAAAGAAAGCTAACAAGGGACTGAAAATTCTCCTAGTTTAATAAAAATGTGTTTATTAAGAGTGTTAATTTCCAGAAAACAATAGACGTTTTCTTATAAGCAGCAGATGCAAAGAGGTGGCTTTTCCCTGTATAGCAATTGGCAACACATCAAAAGGAGCCGTTATCTCAAATAAGCCTATTTGCACATTATTACAATACTCTAAAGCCAAGCTAGGACCAAGAAAGCAAGGAAATGTTTTGTATAAATCTACAGATCCAAAAAAGGGTTTTTACTGAAGTTGTATGTCTGCTGGCTCTAGTAATAAAATTCCAGCCCTGCCCAAAAGTGAAATGTAATATTCCTTCCTACAAATTTGCTTTTAAAGCTGACCTATGCAATTAGATATTTCACTTTCTTTCTATATACAACATTCTACTTATTTTTTATATACAAATTATAAAATGTTATCCACTATAGCAATGTTGTATTTTTTATTAAAGTGTTATTACCATAATCATTGAAGAAAGTTTATGGCATATTTTTTAATGTGACAATACAAGCAGGGACTTCAAAGGCGGACAAAAGAATTTGTGCATGTTTTTCTTGAAAACAGCAATGTTTGGACAAGAGAAGGTGTTCAGCCAGAATAACAGCAAGGAACCTTAAAGAGTGGAACACTAACAGATGGTAAAACAAGTAAAATTACAATAAATAAGGCACCCAGTGGATTAAAAGGTATGATAATATTCACTGCTTAAATAAAGCAAATAATGTTTGTATACAAAATGATGCACTCATGAAAAAGGGATGATATTTGTTTGACAAGTCACATGTTATAGAATCTTGATAGATCAGGGGTATTGGAATAATGTAGGAAAAGTGGTATTTGATTTTTTTCATATATTTTAATACTGTAAGTGGGTAATGTTTGTTTTAAATTGCCTAGTAATAAAATTCTGCATGTTTTTAACCAACTATTCAACATTAAGGTTCACATTTCAGGAGTTTTATTTAGAGAAGACTAGGGATAAGTATGAAGTGCTGCCAATGCAAGATTTGCATGCAAAGAAAATTTTGGTAAGTTCATACTTTAATTTTGATTTAGAACACTGCATGGTTAGGATCCAGGAAAGTGTTAGTAGAGTGAAAAAAAAGAGATTAGCAATATTTTGTTGAACCTAGATTTGCTGCCAAATGTGTAGATTTGTGTTCTGCATTCTAATTTTGGCTTGGGACAAAGCTGGGAAAATTGAGTAATACAAAATTTGATTCCTCTGTGTATTATGCCATCACCAGCAATGTTTGCATGGTTATTGCTTTCCCCCACAACTCAGGAACTTTGTTAGTTTTACAAAGGTTCCTTATTTTCCTGCACTGGATGGCTTTGTTTCATAAACAAACTGATTTATTAATTGGATCTAGTAGATAATTATGTAAATAACAAGTTGAAAAATGTAATGCAACAGTAACACACCCATGCATTAGTTGTTAAAAAGGCAAAATCACAGCAAAATCATCAATCAATCATAATGTTCAGTAGTCATGGTAATAAATATAACAGTTTTAAAAAATTCCGAAAAAATGTTTTGTTGAAGCCCTTTTTTGAGTCATTTGAATAGCAACCTAAAAAAATCCAAGTAAAAAACATTTTAAATTTACCTTTTTTATGCATTGTACAGTTGAATTAGTAAATATCAAATAACAGGAACATATGAGTCCCTAAATATTTTTCATGTTTCTTTTTTTACACCTCTTCTAAAAGACCTCAAATTACAACAAATTACATGCAAAAACAGTATTGTATACAGTTTATATAAACTATAAGCACAACACAAATAGCAAGGAACAATAATCAACAGAACCATCAGTTATACTTCTAGGATCCATGGCATATTTGTCATATTTATGGCTTTGTATTAGCATCCACATTTGATCAGTTATGACTTTATGCAGGCTGCATTAGGGTGGAGCTGGGTGTGGTGAAGCTTCTGTTTTGAACGTTCTGGAAAAATAAGAATACACTTGTGGATTAGGATTGTTCTTGTAGTTAGAGATAAAAGATGTCCAGTGAAAGTTTGGATAATTTGAGTCCAGATCTTTAATTTATAACTAGTGTTTGTCAAGTAGCTCACTATTCCATTGGAAAGCTATTCAATCGAACAGTGAGATATTGTTGGAGTGATCGAATCAAGAATTTGAACACCGTTGATGGGAGAATTTGAGTTATTTTTAGGGACTATTAAGGGCTGCAAGAGCAATCAGATTGCTCTTAAAGCCCTTTACTAGTTGTTTGTGTTCTTGGATTGAGTTTCTCTATTCAAGAACACAGGGAATCCTGAGTTCTTGGATAAATTAACTCTATCCAGGAACACATACTACAGGGCTGCAGCAGCTATCCTGATTGCTGTTGCTAGTAGTATGTGTTCTTGGATAGAGTTTCTCTATCCAAGAACACAGGGAACTGGATTTGATGAATGGGGAAACTTGTCCCCATTTAACCTTTAATGCCCGGCGATCGCCTGCAGTCACAGCTGTTACCGCAAGATTCCCACGCTCACTACACCGTGAATGATGAACTCTGCAGTTACACTACGATCCCCGCCGCATTACAGGTAATTACCTGTAGTGCCCGGGGGATGGCACACTCCTCTCAATGATTGCAGATGATTGCTGCAATCATTGAGAAGATGCCGGCTGGCAAGTATCTCAGTGAATAGGGCTAGGGTGCATGTAGCTGTACACAGTACCTGGTGTATGGAAGTTTAATTGTCGAACGCCATGTCACTCAAGTAAAACCAACTAGATTTATTATCTAGAAGAATATCTAGTGCTACTGCTTATAGAATATTCTACTGTGAGAACAATACTTCTGTTGCTTTATTCTACTAAAATTCTGCTTGAAAGTAGTCAAAATCTAAAGGATAAATTCACCTTAAATTTAGATTATGTAGACCTACATAATATGTGTCTGTGCCTCTGTCCTGATTCTATCATGATTCTTCTTAAAAAGAAGAAAAATATAAGACTAAGCTTTATTTTAAAGAATTGGCATCTCTCTCATGTTGCCCTAGCAGCCACAAAAAGCCTCTAGCAATGGCTATAAAAATTTGCCCCCTTTATGGTGTATTACACACATGTGGAAGTCTTCCCATGCATTGTGTTTGCATTTGGCTGCTGTACAAGCACTCCAGAGACCAAAATATGAACCATAGTGTTTCCTGTATTACCTTTAATGAGATTCAAAGTTGAATACCAAATTAAAATTGGGGTCAGGTAAACCAAACAGAGGCAAATACTCAATTCAACTATCAATTGCTTCTTGTTCTGAAACTTTAGGAAAGTTTTAAAATTTTGGATTTTCTATTACCTCCCTGTCATTGACAATGGTCAGTAGGAACATGTGGAGAAGCCTGGGCTTTAATTACTGCATGTAATAATTCAACTGAAAAAAAAATGCACAAACCATTGACATTTTTACTTTCTGAACACACAAACCTGATATTTCTTTAACATGAGCAAGGCACAGTCAGTGGTCTGGTCCCATTTTAATTTGACAACTCCAGAAATATATATTTTCTCTCCCATTCCTGTTTTGACCAGCAGTAAACAATATATGCTAAATCTGACAATAAAGATTGTTGTATCAGAATGTGATAATGAGTGACTTTCCTTAAGCCACGTAAAAAGTCAGAAGAAGTAATAAATTAGTGACAGCTAACAGTTGCATCTGTATGTGACAATGACAGAATATTTCTTAGCAGCATAAAAATTCAGAAGTGCTAAATAAATTGACAGCTAACACTGCTAATTAACTTGCAAAAGCAATTCTACTGTTACAGTCAATGTAAAAAAAAAGTATTAGAAATATTGGAAGTGTTAGTGGTGAAGATCCTGAGTGGCACTGCAGATATATTAAGTAGGGTTGAGCAGTTTTTTTACAAAGTTCATTATGCCGAAAAAGTTGTATTTTTGTGAGCTGAGACAATTTTGTAAAAGTTCTGTGAATCTTTGCTATTTTGCAATTTGCAAGTTAAATGCAAAGCCCCTGATCATGGAATTGTTACCAAAATTGCTGATGAGTGATTTCTGTTTTTTAAATCATGTAATTTTGCCATAAAAAGAGTTAATGTATAGCAAGGAAAATGCATTTTTAAAGCTGCCTGCCAAATTTGTAAATTAATTGAAAAGCCCCTAAACATAGTATTGTGGCCAAAATTGTTGGAGAACCCCAGGAAACATGTCCCAAGTAAGGACTGTTAATACAATAACATACCAATTTTTTCATAAATTAAAGCTAAAATATAGTTGATACATTTAGTTTTTGAAGCCAGCAGGGTTTTTTTTTTACATTTTCTATTAGCGATTTTGGCTAAAAAAAATTGTTCAGGTAATGCGTAATTAACTTAAAATGCCTAGCTACATTTTACCTATGTCTGATACTGAGCTGTAGGGATGAGTAGAAAGCTAGTAGAAGTAAAGGTACGAAAAATATTTACCTATAATAATATCAGAGTGAGTACGCTAGGCATTTTATGGATCTCTGATACCCTGTAGTCAATTCTCAGTCCATTCGATTGTACATTTTACATTTTTTTTTATTTTAGTAATAACAAAAGTATAGATAATCAATGTACCTATTCAATTTTACATAAAAAAATTATAAACATGAAAATACATGTGCATGAGGAAATTTTACCCAGATATATAAAAATGCAACATATGACTAACTGTCTGTATTCATTATTTTTTGGGAGGTAAAATGCTTGTTTTGCAGTTTTGTTTTTTTTACTAGTATTTGCTTTAACAGGACACACCAAAATCCCTGAGGAAACCCTTGTGCTTCCTGTGGTTTGAATATTAGCATAACATATTTTACTGATAAGTTCTTGGCATTTATCATTTACATATACTGAAAAAAACATGGTACATGAGCACAGCTTTTCAAATTCATTGACAAGAATTACGACTAATTAAAACCTATGTGAACCATGCAAATATTTTGTTATAGAAACTGGTGTAAACAGTGATGTACATGGGTAAAAGGAAAACATCCCTTTTATGAATTTAAAATACTGTGAGTATGACATAGTACAGATGTGGTCAGTTTTCGTAATGAATGAAGCCCTAATGTAATGCTTATGAAAGCTATCAGATAAAGCAACTATGCAACAAAAGATTGCCAATGACAATAGGTATTATAAGTAAGGGCTTCAGAGCGGACTATGAACATACCACAGAAGTTTTTGCAGACTTGAACGTGATAGACTGGGACACATCACATAAAAAGGCTGGGGATGGTTATTACAGCTTCTTTCATGGGCCTGACACTACACCAAACCCAGCCTTAACCTGAAGTAAAGCGACAGTACTTACCTGTTCCTGTTCCCTGTATGATCTTGAATTTTTAAAAGTGGAACTTTAGTTTTAAGGCCTGCGCAATAGGTTCCAAACCCGCATTTGGCCCTAAAGACACAGGTTGAACACCAAGGATCTAGCATCTGCAATGTATTCCTCAGTACATTGTGGTACCAATCATAAAAAGAAAAATGTATTAAATATGTTCTGCCAACAATTCATGCAATTTATCCATACAAAACATGAAAATATTATAAGAAAGAAAGAAGCATTTTCCTTTAGGTGTTGGGAATACTACTTTTTTATTTAGCTCAGTACCAAGCATGAATACCAAGTCCAAGCAGGGGTAGCTGGTGATATAAAATGATTTATTTTCCTAGCTTGTCTGCACTGTGGATGTCCAACATTGACAATGACACATTTTTTAGGAGCAGAAAGTTTTGGGGTTTTTTTGTCCCTCCAGTCTTGAATTACAACCACTTCTGGAAACAGATTATAAAGGACTATTAAAAAAGCAAGATGTTTTATAATAACTGGGTCTTTTATTAGTATGATAATAACACTGAAAAACATCATGGACCTCCACAGATCAACTCCTCTTGGAACAGGTACGCCAGATGTTATTGAAATGAGGGCCACAAGCATATGACCCTGGAGGCATGTAAAATCAATGGAAAAATAGGGCATACATTTTAACCATTTTTTATATGATGGATATGATAGCAAACCTGCTGATAGTTTGACCTATGGATCGGTCAAACAGCTGACTATGAAAGAGAAAGCATTGGTGGTTTTGGCTAAAAGGATGGGCAGAACATAGGCATTCTTCATTTATTTTTTATTTAACTTTTATTAAAATTATAGAGGGCCTGCAAACTATCATAGGACAATTGTTCTGCACAGGCACCATGATGCAGTACCACTGTATGAAAATGATATATGTAAAGTACACCTAGGACTCATCCAAGATGAACCAATAGGTAAAATTAAAATATGCTACCTGAAGCTGATTAGATTGATGTTTTCTACAGATCAAACATAAGAAACTGAGTTTGAGCTTTAAGCCATTCTCCTATATGACAATGCAGGTGCATCTGTAACAGATACAAGCATGGTCACATAGATAAAAAAAATGTGCTTTCTTTTTGGTCAAATTGCAGGTTTCTAGCATTCATATATGCATGGATTCCTAAATACATCGGACACAATTATTCCTAATATTAGTAACTCTGGAAAGCCGGACATACGGGTCATATTAACTAATGTAGCATACTAATGTAGCATTTTTATTATTTTATTTTCAATTTTGGCAATTTCTTCTGCAGGAAAAAAATAATTAGTGTTAGACTGAAGGCCTGTCTGATGAAATGAGAAATAGGAAAGACCTCACTGTCACATTCTGGGTTAAAGGATTCTAACACGCATTCCATTATCAAGGAGTCAGCACAAATTTATTGATTTGTTTAAATAGACATGTTTTACCAGATGTTGCATATACTTAGTGGTCTATTTTTTGGGTAAGCACAAACATGTTTATTTCTTTTTTCTGTAATCCTATCTACAATCTAGTATGACTGCTGTATTGTCCCAAGAATTTTGTAACTACTCAAATGTGCCAAGGGACCGCTTAAAATAAACTAAAACTAGTTCAGATAATTAGGCAAAGCTACCAATTTGTTTTTAAAGCATTAAATGTATGAAGATCAGTATGAGCCTCAGTTTTGGAGAACTTGCTGCTTTTAAATCCACTTCAACAGAAGGTTAATCATTTGCACAGTTGTATATAAGTAAAGCACCATTAGTTTGGTGTAGCAGCAACTAGAACTTCTTTTTTAGTGTTTTGCACTCTTCTGTAGCCTAATGTATTTTTTGGATAAATCTGTTGGAGTTTGAAGAGACTCAGATTGGAATCTTAACCTTGGGTGACCAATGACCCTATCCAATCACTCAAGATCTTTACATCTGATACAAGAGCAATTATTTTTCTGAATATATTACAATATGACATAAAATGTCCAACAGGTTTTTGTTATTCCTTTCTCCTCTATGTAATGTAGATAGAAAAGGACAGAGATGTTCTTCCTGGGTAGCACACATGGTTCTATCCATGGATACAGTGAAGGACTGAATGTAGCAAATGAGGGGTAGTTAGTGTGTTATTACCAATATCTCAGAGTAAAAATAAGGGTGAAAAAGTTCTCAAAAAAGAAAGAAAACTAATGTCACCAACTTAATCAAATGATTTTTGATGTTGTTTTTTGGTTTAGATACTTTTAGTTTTTTTTTCAGGAACTGAAATCCTTAAATGTCTCGTCACATGCTTAGTTTGTTGTATGTAACCATCAATAATTACTTGCAACCCTATGTGGCATATTTCTGTCTGGACTCTGAAATAAAGGTTGGATTTAAAACAGCACAATTAGGGAGAACTACATTTGTTTTGTTCCTAGATAACTCCTCTTGCACTTCTGGCATCAGGATGACCCAGTTTTCATTAACATCAATGAACACAGCTATTCTTGGCTTGTGTTAGGTCACCCGACCTATACATATGTGTGTAAAAAGGCATTTTAGCAGCTCACTAAGGTGATTCAAATGGCAGCACCCACTGGAGGATACTCTGAACACACATTGTCAAATCCAAACCCTAGTTTATGTATGTTTGTATTAAACAGCTATAAAACTTTAAAAAAAATATTGTGTAAAATACTAAGTTGTTGTCAGATATAATTGATGGAAGTTAAGCTGTCTGTTGTGTAGGGTGGACAACAGTAGATAAGCAGAGAAGGTCATATAAAAATATACATTGAAGAGATATGAATTGCAATATATTTTCAGTTGGAGATTCACACCTGATGTTTTGCTATCTTGCCCTTTCCCGAAAGTTCCTGCATGTATTGAGATTGTTTTTAGTCCAGACTGTGTACCACCACCAAGTCACTGTTAATCAAAATTATACAGGTATTTTTTATTATTATTATTCTAAGTTCCATTGGAATGTGGACTTTTGGAAAAAATACATCTTGCTGTTTGCCAATTTATATTGTTTATTATTCTTATATATAATCAGTTTTTATGCTGTTTTAAAGCAAAAAACAACTGACTAATTGTCTGGGAAACGCTTTAAAATGTTGTCTAGACTCCCCTGCCAGAAACTGATCCTTGGAATATAACAAAAGATAAACAGCAAGCATACAGGTATACATGTAGTCCCCAGGTTACATATGAGATAGGGGCTGTAGGTTTGTTTAATTTGTATGTAAGTCGGAACAGGTACATTATTTTAACAAATGCAATTAGCTCAGATGTTTGTCTCAACATATTATTAGGCAGCATGGTGTCAGTTACTGTAAAATCACTGTAAGTTGATCACAAACAAACGAAAAAAAAAAAAAAACTTTATGGAACCTAGACATTTATTAACTTCTGGGGCAAGCTGTGCTTTGATATGCAAAAAGAAGCAACTGCAGATTTTGTCTTGGTCATTAAAGAGTTACAAGATGTTGCAGAAGAGCTCAGTCCTTAACCTCCTGGGCGGTTAACCCCGAGCCTAGTTCGGGGTGAAAATACATGCTGAAAGCGTTTACCCCGAACTAGGCTCGCGGTAGCTAAAAATAGAATCAAGCGTTACTTACCTGGTCGGATCCCCTCCCCCGGTAGAGTTCTCTAGCGTCGATGCCCGTCTCCAGCATTGGATGCATGCGTCAGTGCGGGAAATTCAAATATTTTGTATTGGATTCAATACAAAATAGCTGTATTGAGTCCAATTCAAATAAATCTTCATATAATATATATATAAATATATTATATATATATTATACAAGCTACTGTTACGTTTCCCTATTTTTTTATTTATTTTTTTAACAGATTTTTGTGGGGGTTTTTTTAAAGCTTATTTTTAAATTTATAAATTTGTTTAAATATTGGACATATTTCAGTGAGTTATACCTAAGAATTATAGGCCTACAATGTAAAAATATAGTATTATACAGTATGCAGAATTATTGCATTTTTAATATTTTCAGTATTTTTTATTTATTTATGCATTCTTGTTTAGGCTGGTTTTTGTGTTTTTTATTTAATTTTCATATTTAATTTAATTATTTTTGTTTTACATGATTGTGTGTTTCAAACTTTAATATATTCAGGATATCTACTAGACCCTTGTTTGGATATATTTCAGTAAGTTACAGGTCCACAATATAAAAAAAAAAGAAAAAAAAATTCATGAAAAACAGTGTATTGCTTTTGGTACAGAAATCCAGACATCAGTGAAACGCCCAGGAGGTTAAGATCATCCACGACCTCTGCTGTGTTTAGCAAATGATTTCTTGTGCAAGTCATGCAATCCGCCTCCCATCAAGCCTCCGTCCTGCACACGATCTAGCAGGGAAGCCGCGTTCGTATCTAAAAGTCGTCCATATGTTGGATGTCCTTAACTCGGGAACTACCTGAATTCATCAAAGATTTTTGGTGAGGCTAGAACATTTAGACCCCAAGGGCAATGTAGAAATTGGACATGATTTATTAAAGCTCCCAAAGACTTGAGAAAATAGATTATCATGGAAGAACCAGGGTGAGCCAACAAACCTGAAACAGATCCTGTTTAGGATTGAAAACATTTGCAAAATAATAGCAAATAATTTTAAAGAAATCTATTTCATGATTGTTGGATCACCCAGCTTCACCCATGAAAAGTCTATCCTCTCCAGTTTTGGGGAGCTTGAATAAATAACGCCCATTATGAGGTATTATGTAAAAGGCCCTGATATGGGTCATATGTTAAGTGGCAGCATTTTGTACACACATTTTTTATGTACTTACCGGTATGTGGAATAAAATGTTTTCAAACTTACTAATGTGCCAGGAAAGTGACATTAAGATACTATTTCTTGTTATTTCTACAGATATGAAAAAGAACTATACAACATTATCACATTATTCTTCAACATCTGAACACCTAGTTTAATTTGCTGTATAAATGTTTCTACTCTAAGAAGGGTTGCCTGTTATCCATTCACTACTTTCATAAAGAACATGCTAACGTTACCAGTAACGTTAGCGTTAATCCCTGGATTTCTGGATCATCTAACATTTCTACTAAAATAAGAATTTAGTTGCAAGTTTGAGTCCATTCAGTTTTATTTTCTTCCCCACATTATTGTACACAGCTTGCATATTTCCGCAAGCACTTTTGTTTAAAATGTCAAAGGAATGCATTCAGCCATTCATAAAGTATGCCCTTTTAAATGTAGTACAGAGATTTCTTTGCCAAACTTTTTATTTTTTTTAAATATTACAAAAGCAAAAATGTCAACAGTACATTCAGGATTTTCTTTAACTAGAGGGATTGTAGCATAATGGACAACTGGAATCACCGCAAGTCAAGCCTAACAAAATAAAGAGATAAGTAGCACTGGATAGCTGAATAGCTGTAGGCTAGGAGTTCTGAATGCATTCACATCTCATCCGCCCTTTAGTTTCCCCACCTCAAATTAATGGGAAAATGTGGATCCTTTGCCTTTCACTGCATGTGGTAGGTCATGGATGCTGCAAGAATACAAAGAAGACCCTTCAATGTGTCAGTGCTCCTGACAGCAGTGTACTGAACTGTTTGGATACCTCACTTGCTATGACATATCCTTTATTATGTTTGCCAAATATAAACTTAACAGTTTCACAACCTAGTATCCTTACTCCAGCCTAATAACCAAAGCTAGATAATATGAAGGAATCCTGAATGAAAAAGAAGCAATTATATGTAGGAAATAAACTGACCAAATAGATTAACATCCTCTCAATTAGCAGGACATGCATCTGCTCATGTAATCAAAACTTCCCACTTTGTATTGGTATTACATTTATTCTTTACGGATTGCAAAAACATAACCCTCCAAGGGATGGGTATACCATCAGGGTTAGACACAGGGATGGTGATGGAACTGCAGCACATCAGTCATGCCCTAGCATTAATGTCCCTATGCAAAAGCTAGTCCATTTGCCCTTTAGCAGTGGGTGAGTGCATCAAAAAGGGGTTCAACTATAATGAGAGTGAGTTTAACAGTGCAGTGTTTATATCATGGGCCCCATATCTACAATTGACTAGACCATCATTTAATACACACAGAACTGAAGGTTTCAATGACTTATCCTCAGGCACTCTCTACCCGAGTGCAATACTTATTTGTACAAGTGTTGTTCAAAAACATTCCACACTCTTTTTTTTTTACTCTAATAATTTCAAAAACAAGCTAACAAATGTACTCAAGATAGTTCATTTAGATTAATGCAAATGGTTAGAGTATGCCACATTCCTTTTAGTCTAACATTGCAAGACACTTTGTTTTGGCTGGGTCATTGGCCTTGGGACTTTTAAAGAATATAATATTTTCTTGAACACCTCAAACAATATATTTAGAAATAATCCAATGATTTATTAATTTATAATTCATAAAACTTGGTTAGAAACATCACAAAAATCCAAAAGTTGGTACATATTAAATGCAGAGTTTAGTACATAATGAATAGGCTATTGGTATATCGACGCGTTTCTTAGAACAAACTCCGCTAAGTTGCTGATCCTTAGTATGCTCTCCTTGTGTCGTTTCAAAAACAAATTACATAACTTTTTTACATAGTCAGCTTTATTTTTCCCAGCATTGAACCAACATTTTAAAGCTATTAGCAAAATGAATTTGTTTTAAATTGCAGCCACTGATGCAAGGCTGCTTTCACATCATTAACACATGAAAATCTTTTCCCCTTAAAGATTCTTCGAGCAGTCCAAAAAAGTGGAAATCAGATGACAATAAATCTGGACTATAGGCTGGGTGTTCCATAACCTTCCACTTTAATTGTAAGTTTTTCCAAAGTATGGGCTGCAGTGCAGTGACAGGTGATGTCATGCAACCACACAAAAAGAGCATGACAAAATGCTGTTTCTGACACTCTCAGACACAACCAATTACTATTCTTCCTGCCCTTACGTTTCATATTAAAAATATAATAGCGTGGAAACTTTTTTAAGACCCCTTGTATTTTAATCTGAACTCCAGCCTTACCTTCTGCCTTGAATAATTGTCCAGGCTCTTTTCATGTACCAGAATTGCTAACCCATTTTACTGTAATGGGTAAACTTCTCATTGTGTGCATTGGAGGCTGTTGTAAGTTAGATAGAGCCACCTCATTCCCAAGCCCGAGAACATCTAGCATGTTCTAGTCTTCACTACCACTGCATACCTTTACAATCACTGGACAGTCTCTTATATTCATTTAATTTCAGTTATTTTAATCATGGAGTCTGATCAACACATGTAGGTGTTGGCTAGGATAGCCTGCTGATTTCAGGAATCTTTGTACATTCTCTCTTAGCTGCCAAAATCTGCCTACATTTAACAACAAAAATACCAATGAGAGATAATATTAGTGGTAATATCAGTGCTGCACTCAATGTAATGAATGCTAATTGCTGGCTGTAAAACTGATCATTTGGCTTCCATTCTTTCAGTTGAACAAGTATGCAGATAACTGTGTGACAACCTGGACGACAACTAGCTGAACACCTGAGCTGTATACTCGTTCTGGGTCAGTGATTCAGAAGGTATTAAAAGCAGAGGATTTGAACACCAACCAAGCAAACTGTATTTTTAGAACCAGGCCCCCAAAGGCAGCTTCCATGATCACTCAGAGGAAGGTCACCTTGAAGCATAGAAACCCAATGATCTGGGTCTAAAGTAAGAGAACTGAAAGGTATTAATGAAAAGTTCAAAGTTCAAAAGTTCAATGAAGGAGAGGTAGTTGAACCACAAAAAGCAAAATATAACCAGAATAAACTTGAGCATTAATAAATGTTCTTTGCTTACTATACTAACACCATTGTGCTCTTTGTGTTTGTATATATTTGTCAGTAAATTAAGCCTAAAAATAGACATAGGATATATAGTGTGTTTTGGTTTACATTTTGGTCGCATCTACAATATATACCAAGGCTATCATTTATTACAAACTAGCAGAAGTGTGTGTGTTCGCTGAATAGTAAAAATGTAGATGAAAAAAAAAATGAAGGTGTAAATGTGTATTTGTGCATTATAAACAGTATAAGGGTCTACTTCTGCTAGTCTATTTACATATATATGCTGTCAGTGTGGTGGAATGCATTCCAAAGAAGTGTCAGGATTGCTAAAAATGTGTTATAATGCAGCCACATTATTCCACTTTATTAATATACATGCCCTCCCCATTTGACTGCCGCCTGAAGTGTAAAGAATTTATTCTAACATTATTCTTCAGTAAGAAAGCAAACTGTACATATTTTATAAGTGTTACAGAGAAAAAAAAAACAGTGAAAGTAATTTTTATTATGTATAAAAATTAGCAGTGTATATTTCTATAAATGGTAAGAATGATTTGGAAACAGTATAGTTGTGTTACACAAACAGTGGTGCTAATACCTAAAATAAAGGGGAAAAAAATCAGTGGCATCGCAACAAAGTCAGTGCATGAAAATACAACTTTTCCACTTTTCCAAATCAATTACTGTCATTTTTGCCTTTTAATTAGCTGAAAAGAGCATGCACGCTCTGTGTTTTTAGATAAGGAATAAAACTTAAACATTCTTATAATTGCAACTTCTGCCAGTGCAAAAATATAACCATTCAAGTATTGAGCTAATTTAAAAGGGGAATCGCCATCAAACATGAAAAAATCCCTTTAATTTGGGACAAAGCGTCTTATTTTCATCTTGGCATTTATCTATCTATCTATCTATCTATCTATCTATCTATCTATCTATCTATCTATCTATCTATCTAAATTTATATATTTATATTCATAGATATATACAGATATATATCTGTGCTAGTAGCCCAGTCACCGATTTTCCTAAAACATCTTTTTCTAATCCTAAATCGAAATTCGAATCCTAAATCAAAATAAAAATATTGCCAGTTTGTTCACTGGTCCAAGAACTGCCTACCCTAAACCCTTGGCAGTTCTACTTAAATAATTATGTATGACAAGAAAAATAAATTACAGAATCACATACAAGAGGTTAAAAGACTAAACAGTAGTCATTGCAGAAGCCAGCCAAATCTATCTATACTGACTGCATTACTGTTAGTTTTAGAATAACACCCAAACTAACAATGACAAGGTAGAGTCAAGCACAAACTGCAATATGTTTTGAACAGTGTTTAAAGTTCAGTTTGGCTTTTTTTTATAAAAACAGCAAATAATATATTTATCAAACATTCACTGGTCAAGGAATAAACATTATCACTTGGATGAGTCTCCTGTAGTGAATTTAAAAATGCATTCACTGATTCAAAAATATGCCCCCTTTTGTCAAAATACTTTGTTTTCCTAATAATAAAACACATAGTAGTATAATGTAAATTGGTTGGACCATATTAATATATCAATCTGCTCTACTGTAAATAAACAATAAATAAATTTAATTTCAGATTGCCTATATTTTAACAGTTTACTGATTCATATGTGGGATCCCAACAAGGCACAAGAGGCGGATGTTGGAACAACACAAACCCATCACTGAGTGGCCATTCAATGGGGAAGAGAAAACTAAAGCTCTTTAGTGCCGGAAAAGGTGGCAGAAGCAACAAGAGACCAGCAAAGAGATGTCAGTGTTGGAGAAGGGCGACCTTGGATATAAGGCTGCCATAATGTGTGAGCATGTTATGCACACTTTCACATTATGGCAGGAGCATCTGCTGCTGTCATCACTACAGTTCCACTTTAAGAGCTCCTTCAAATCTACACATGCTGGTTCAATGTGTTGCTGCAGGAAGATTAACCATTTAACATCCCATCTATGGTATCTCACTGAAACCTATTTTGATCCTCAGTGGTGTGAATATTTCACAATTAGAATAAATCTGCAAATTGCACAACAAAAGAGCATCCTTGTTTACTCTCATTACCTAGCTTTTCCTTACCAAACTTAGCTCTTTTTAGCTGATTTTTTTTTTTTTAAAACCATTATTATTTTTTTCTTGTCCTTGTTTTTTTTCTATATTTTTGTAAATAACTGTATTAAAATGTATTACATGTTAACCCCCCTAGCGTTCTAATTCTGTCAGTTTTTTGATGCAAAAAGTGATCCTATTTTTTTTGCATAGAAATTTTTGTTTATATTGTGGGCCTGTAATTCCTAACTCAGGTATGATAATTATATTTATTTAATATATTATAATCATAAATTATAATATAATACATACTTATAAATAATAATTTTAAAAAATAATGAAATAATAGACAACAATGTAATCTTAAAATAAAATTAAAAATGTGACCACCCCCAGAATCTGCTATTGCTGCTCGCATCTGCAGTGAGATGTGAAGCACAATGCAGAAGTCCTGCATTGTGCTTCGCATCTCACTGCTGATGCGAGCAGCGGCGTGGCCGGGACCCAGGTGGTATTTAAAAGCAGATTACTCAGTAATCTGCTTTTAAATTTCCCGCCCGGCCACGCCCCCCGACGGACCGGCGTCCCGGCTTCACAGCAGGACCATCCGATCGCCGCTGGAGCGCGGGGCAAAGTTAACGGGGGCTCTTAAAATTACCCCGAGTGTGACTCAGGGTTACCCCTTTTTGCATGTAAAAGCCACCCCGAGTCACACTCGGGATTACCGCTAGGGAGGTTAAGCAGAATTAAACCCTATTTATACCTACATAACCCCAATTCTCAAGGGCATCGTCATCTTCTTCTTTTGTATCTTCTTCGCTGCGATATTTGATCATTTTGATTGGCTGGGCTGGATGACATAACTCCTACACAGTTGCACCGGAATTCATTCTTTGCCAGCTAACACAGAGGAAGCTGGGATGTACCAGGTATTTAGACGTTGAAAAGAGCATTCGGACAGGTAAGATTTCTTATTGCAGAAGGGACATTGCCTGTACCTTTTTGGAAATATGTGCTGCTTTATTGCCAATATTTAAAGTGGAGTTTTAGTGTTGATAAAGTAATTTAAAAAAAAAAATGGGCTTTAGTGGAAATGTGAAAACTACTTTGGTTGGTATCATTCCTTATTTGGCACATTAACATACATTGGTAATGCACAATCACATGAAAACTGGAACTGTAGCTTGTTTTTAATGTAGTGCAGAACAACACCTGGTTTGTACAGTAGCACTTTGGTGCAGGTAAATCCTTTGACATTTACTTAGTTGAGCTTCAATTTTAAATAAATGGCTCTCCAACACACTTGATGAGATTTAGCACTGTAATACAACATAAAACCTATTGGATGGAATGGAAGATTCTGATTCATAAAACCAGTCATGTGTTTTATTGTGTAATCAGTTGACGTTTGGTTTTAGTTAACTTGTTATAGAAAACATTAAACAATGATTGTAACTGTATTGATGTAGACAGGTTTACTGTTTGTCTTTCATTTTATGCTCATTTCAAACATCTGATTTTTTGAAATTATCATTGATTGATCATATGCATGGCATATTATTCAGTGTATACATAAACTGATTTAGAGCCATTTCAGAACTGTGGTGAGCCGAAGCATGGAAACAGGTAACCGACTCACCGCAGGTGCCAAGTGTTCAGCCTTGGTCATTTTGGACTAAAGAGTCATTTCAGACCTACGGTGACCTGTAGCATTCTGCCACGTGTTCAGCCTTAGTCATTTCTAACTATAAAGTCATTTTAGACCTACGGTGACCTGTAGCATTCTGCCACGTGTTCAGCCTTGGTCATTTCGGACTATAGAGTCATTTCAGACCTACGGTGACCTGTAGCATTCTGTCACGTGTTCAGCCCACCTGTTAGGAGCCATTTTATTGCACTGTGACAAATCACAGCTCCGTTCTCAAAAGCAACATGTTGTTCCTGCTTGTGTGGCAATAGTTTAAAGATTTGTGATGCAGCCATGTGCAAGTCTGGTTTCCTCTGGTGTGGTTTGCCTCTCCCAAACATACCGCAGTTTACTGTTCACCGAGGATCTGCCAACCACAACGTTTCACACAGCAGAGTGAAAGTGCCCAAAAGCCTGACAACTCATGGATTGATCATTACCTCTTTATATTAACCCCCACACATGGAAATGACAGACTAATCAGCAGCTTTTCAATAGAGTTCCATATAAAGATTCACATTGCAGTGTTCAGTTGAGCTAACATTCTTTTCTCCTTTCTGTAAGACTAATAAAGAAGAGACCAGAGCAACAATTCAAAAACACTTTTCAGGGTAAAGATTATTTTCAGAGTTCAATAAAGAATCAATGATTCCCAGATGCCCTGAGCTCCAATATTTCTGTTCACAGTCTGTGAAAAAAAAAGAACTGGTATGTCAAGAAATAATTTCAACTCAATGTCATCTTTTGTTCCACAAGAAAGCAAATTTATTTCAATTCTCCTCATTTTGTTCCAGTGCTGAAGACAAGAGATTTTTTAAATATATATTTTAACTTTTCTTTCCTTCTCTTTTCCGAGATACGGCTCTAAAAGGTTATAGCTTTAAAGTTCTGCTATCTGCATTGAGGCTTTATTTTCCTCCGGTTACCTGTTTCCATGGTTGCAGTTTTACACCTCAGACTATACAGACACTTCTGCTGCTTCCTTCCTAAAACAGCTAAACTACACCAAGGAGCTCCTGATTTTTTAACACTGTCACTGCTGGCCAAGCGTGAAAACTTACATTCTGCCATCTGCAAGGAAGCAGTTTTATAAAGCAATCTCTGATTTTGTTTACTGGCTCGGATAATATATAGCAACACATATCAGCAATTAAAAAAAGAATTTAAAGTGACCCTGTCACATACCTGAAAAAAACTATAACAGAATTATGATGAAATAATGCAAAAAAAGAGATTAGGTTAGTTGAAAATAATATGAATTTGATACAGATATAAAGACAACTGAACTTTTATTTAAAGTCAAGCTCCAGGGATGTAAATACACTTGTTAATTATATACATGAGCTGTTTTATTTGTCCCAGTATTTCTGTCCATCCATTTCTGAGATTTACACAGTTCTTTCACACAACGCAGTAAGGTGGATGGCACCACTTCCAAATAAAGCTGATGTGCAGGAAGATTTAACAGATATAAATGACTGCAGCCTTGTATTTGTTTTGTTTACATTTTTATTAGACAAGCAGATTAATGACATTTTCAGACCAGCAGTTTTGTAAGTGGTTTTGAGTGGTCTTACCCAAACATTTAAAAACACTTGTGCAAACATTTTTAGGACCCTACAACTAATCTGAACATTCCCTATCTGACTTGGCACCTGACTTGATATCAGCCTCTTTTAGCATCTGTACAGCAGTGGTCACCAACCTTTTCGGGACTACCAACTCTAAAATTACAGGCTCCGTACTGCGCATGCGGGAGGAGCCGTGTGCCACTCAAAGGGGAAGAAATTTCCCATAGTGACGTTGAGATGCCAGAAACCCGCCCACTCTCCCATCGCAGCCTCAGACCACAACCTGCCCACCACCCTGAGCTTGCAATCCGTACAGTGGACATGGTCCATGGCTCTGGCTGGCGCACACCCTCCAGCGGCACACTGGCCAAAATTGCGGACCACCGGTTGGCGACCGCTGCTGTACAGCACAGGTTAGAATGCAAGTAAAAAAAGAGACCCTACTAGGATCTACTCTGATGTGGTGCAGAGCTCATGAACTTACAAAAAAAGGAGAACTGGAGGGGAAAGTAAAGTGAAAGAGAAACTGGGCTTGATTTAATAAAGCTCACCAAGGCTGAAGAAGATAAACTTTCATCAATGAAGCTGAGTGATCCAGCAAACCTGGAATACATTTTTTCAAAGTCAAATGCTATTTGCTAACAAATTTTTTCAATCCTGGACCAGATCCAGTCCAGGTTTACTGGATAAACCAGCATCACTGATGAAAGTGTATCTTCTTCAGCCTTGGTGAGCTTTAATAAATCAGTCCCACAAGCTTATTCTTATGGCCAAGGATGTTATTTGCATACATGCTGTGACCCAAAAAGTCCTTCTCCAAAAGTTGTGAGGCATGTTTCTAATGTAAGCAGCAGTGTATATATATTACACTGGGAGATGTTGGCTCTTCCCGTGTAACCAGCAGTATGTTCCACTATTGTCAATGTGGAAACTGTCTGATGTTGAACAGGAGGGTTCTAGATCACTGTGGTGAACAGAGCACAACACCTATTTGTCAAAAACAGCACCCTAATTAGTTTGTACTCCTCCTTCATTATCATCTACCTATGTTTTTTATTTTTTATACTGAACTGCAGAGTAAACAGGATACAAGTCTGAACTTCTGAAGGTCTGAAGTTTTGCACAATTTTGTTGGAGGTAAACAATTAAAAAAAAACTATTGAAACAAAACTGTAATATAAAAAATAAACAAGGCAAAGGAAAAAATAAACAAAATAAAGTTCTTTTTCATTCAAAGGCTAAACACCACTGTTTTCTAACAGGCAGGTACTTTTTGCACATGCACAGAAATGGAATATAACAGACAAAAAGGAAGAAAATGGAAGATTTATTTTGGCAGAAGAAGGGGTGAAATTATATTTCCAGGTAATGTCTCTTTCATTTGCCTACAAAATGTGTTAAGTATTTTCAGGACAGCACTATGACACAAAGCGTACATAGCTTGTTACAGCTTTTTAGTCCCTAGCACACTGTTACATGATTAGACACTGCAGGGGGTTATAGGGAGTGACTAATTGCTTGACTCCAGCTGTGCAGCACACTTTCTGTGTTTGGAGAGCAGGGAAAGTAGTTTAAAAAAGGAAGTAGAACCACTTCCAGGCATATATTATGCTTACTTACAAATGATCACAGTCATTTTTCAAGAAAACTTTACAATTCTTCTTACATTCCAGGCGCTCTCTCTAGGCATGCACTTGCATATCTTCCAGCCCTATATGCTTTGAATGCTTGGAAGCATGCTGGAAGACTGCCCATAACATAACAGGTTACTGATTCAAATGAATGTACCTTTACAATGAAATCACTTTGTATTCTCTGTTTGTGTTGTGTGTTTTGGCAGTGTTTCTGTTTTCTGACCCTTGGCTTGTGACTTGAATTTAAAACTTCATTGACTGCCCTGACCTATGCCTGTGACTTTACACTGATTCAGTTAGCCATCGTTATTAGTTCCTAATAGAGAAATGAAAATGAGCATAATTGTATCCTGAATCATCTAAAAAATATAAGCTTCTTCTGTCTTATAATTTATCATATAAAGCATATTGAAATAAAAAAGAAACCATGCCCTTTTTCAAGTTAGTGTTGTAGCCTGGCAACTTTTTTCTGTAGTATAATATCTAGTTTATGTATTTGTGATGTGTATTCTACTTTTATTCTTCTTTTTTTATTTTTTATCCCTTTGTGAAATTGCAATTGGTGGTATGTGGCCGCATGTCAAGTGGGACGGGCCCGCCAGAGTAAAGTCAGAAAATTGAAAAAGAAAAGTGCAGCTGCATTGAAACACATTGGTCCTGATTTATCAAAGTTCTCCAAGACTGGAGAGGATAGATCATGGGAGATTCTGGGTAATACAACTAACCTGAAATAGATTTCTTAAAAATTATTAGCTATTTGTTGGCAAATCTTTTCAGTCCTGGACTAGATCCTGTCCATGTTTGCTGGATCAATCAGGTTCTCCCATGAAAGTCTATCTTGTCCAGTCTTGGAGTCTTCAATGAATAAGCTCAATTGCGTGCCAACACTCCTCACTGGCAACAGTTATGCTAGTTCTGTCAGTGATCAACTGCCCGACAATTACATGAAAGTTCTGTCTTCTGGTAGAGAGGCTGAGCAGAAGCATATTGGAAGAAGCATTGCAGGACTGGTTCAGTTAAACCACTGAACACCAGTGTGGCCCTTTTTGTTTATTGCAGGGATCGACTGCCTGCCAAAGCCATGTCTGCCTTGTTGATGAGACCCACACACTTCCTGGAAGCCATGGTTGTTCCATAGGGGTAAAAAAAGGATTTGGTGCACATGCACACATGTGCACAGAAGCATTTTGGGGGTTATCTTTACAAATGCTGTGTAGACCCAGGCAAGGCAAAGTAAACAATGGTAGATTGAGGTAAAGGTAAGTGTGTTACTGGGTGGACTGGACTCAGAAAAGCAACAAGAATTTAATAAAGAAAAACTTTGCAAAGGTACAGATGACATGAGTGGTTCTATTACACCTCCAGCCCAAGATCTTCTGGATATGGCAACAGGAGGCACAATAGCTGCTGAGCTAAAGTATATGAATACCTATTGGGTACTTCAGCCAACAGACACGTTGTCAGTCTGAGGCTATCATCCAACAATGAGCAAGGTACTAAACCTAAAACAGATGATAAGGGATAAAAGACAAAATTTTTAATGTGTGGACAAGGAGGTTGAGAGCTGGGAAACATGTAGGCAAGAAACAATTGGTAAAATGGCAATGTGGTAATGCTGCGAACCACAACTAATTACATGTAACAGAAGTAACTCCAACACAGAGACTATATTCTCCATGAGGATAACATGCAGCATTTATACCATAATATACGATACCGTGTGATTTGTGATACAGGTAGCCTGCTTTGTGACCATTTACAATCATGTAATATTAACCACCTGGGCGTTACACTGATGTCTAGATTTCTGTTCCAAAAGCGTTACAGTTTTTCATGAATTTTTTTTTTTTAAATTGTAGACCTGTAACTTACAGAAATATGTCCGAACAGGGTTCCAGTAGATATCATGAATATAAAAAATGTTTGAAACACACAATCATGTAAAAAAAAAAAATTACTTTTAATAAAATTAAATAAAAGATACAAAAAATCAGCTTAAACAAGAATACATAAATAAATGAAAAATACTGAAAATGCAATAATCCGGTATACTGTATATTAATATATTTTTCTAAAACACCTCCCTAGTGTCCGTCACATACCTATAGACAAAACCACATAAATATATTTTCTATTATTTTGTATTGGATTGGATGCAGGACTTTGTATCCAATCCAATACAAAATGAGAGTTTGAATTTACCAATTACATACTTTGTATTTATTTTGAATTATTTTGTATTGGATTGGATACAGGAGTTTGTATTCAATCCAATACAAAATGTGTGTGAATGAGTTTCAGTTTGAATTTCCCGCACACGCGCCGATGTCATCGTACGCACCGACGTACACGCACGGAGGGCCGGCTTCTTCTTCCCGGAGAGGACACCCGACGCTGGAGGACGACGCTGGAACACGACGATGAATGACCGCAGCGGGACCAGGTAAGTGATCGATAAACCCGAACTTTTCTCACTGTATTTTCATACAGTGAGAAAAGTTTGGGTTTATCGATAATTGTAACTTTTTGAAGCCCGTACCAAGGTCGGGCTTATCGCTCAGGTGGTTAAGCACTATAGTTTTTATTTAGGAAACACATCTAGTGTATTTTCCTATTATTTGAGAAAGTAAAAACATTTTATTTCAACATCCATGATAGACAGATCCCACACAGTCTGATCAAACAGTCTACAAAGTATATTATTTTACAATAGAAAAACTTTTTAACATTATATTATACTTAGAACTAAGGCTGGCTGTAAACAAGCCTTTTGGTTTACTTATAATTGATCTATTAGATCAATACAATCCACTAACAACAATTTAGTATGAGGATCTCACTGACTGAATATAAATTGATTGAATTAAAGCCTTGCACTACATTGTTCTAGGATAATTGTACAATCCATATCAGTAATTTTCAAACCTGTGTTTATGCAGTGAGGTTTCAGTGTAAATTTCTCAGGCATAAGATAAAATAAGTATGTTGCTGCAGGGCTTATATAAGTATAATGGATAGGGAGGGAGTTTTATTTTAGGGCTTAGTTTAGGTGTTAGGGCTTTAGTAAGCATGATGTTGGCATTACTCCAGGCATTTTTTCAAGAAATGTTAAAGTGGAACTAAAGTTCTCTTTTAAGTTTGTATTCTTAAGCAGGTTAATATTGCAGAAAGGGGCAGGTGATGTCCCTTCTGCAATAATGTGTCTGGCCTGATCATTCCAGGTTTCTGGCAAAAAACTGAGCTGCGCTACACAGTGTCCTTGCCAGCAAAACCTGGCATTTCCAGAATCCCTTGCATATACCAGGATAAATGAACCCGCAGGTGTATGGGAGTTTCGTCATCCTGGCTTGGCCAAACAAGATAGCCGAAACATCGTCTGGAAGAGGAAAAATAGAAGCAAGATAGAGCCTCAATGCTGGAACACAGACAGGGGAGTCGCCCTGGGTTAAGTTAGCTTTTAACTATAAAAACAGCTAACTGGGCTAGAATAAACCCACCAACAATTTTATCATTTTGTGGATTTCATACAACATCTTGGTGATAAGCTGAACTGATCTGTACAAACAAACAAGGTCTTCTCTTGGCCATAAAGAAACTTTTCCCAATGGCAGCTGAGACGATTATACTTTGGAGGGATTTTATTTATTTCTTGTTGTGTCAATAGGACAGGAAGTAAAGAGATTTTAGTACAATGAAAAGCTATACTGAAAACAACAATTTCTGAGTAGACACATGTTTCACTCAAGTAGGACATACACTAATAAAATGATGTCATTTGTAATGATCAGGTTAAACCTTTAAGACCTATTGGTCATCACACAACACTGCAGCTCAGGTATCTGCTTCATACAATTGACCTTGTTAGTGGACCTTTAAGCAAGGCCAAAGATTTAGTTCTTTGCCTGTTTCAAATATTGTCTGTTAGTTCTATGTTCTGGATAGAGGTCTATGAGTGTTTTTTTTATATTTTTGTTCCTGTAATATAGCTGATACCAGTGGATTTTGTAGACTAGGTTCGTGCTCAGCTTGTCTGTGCCTATCCCAATGACTGCCAGCTACCTCCACTATTGTCAGTCATTGCTTCATTTACATGCATGAAACCTAAACCTTGTGCTTTACTTGGTCATCAGTCTACTGACTGCTGTCTACTGTTTGCACTAATTATTTGTCCAAGGCCACTGGCAGCACAGACGGTCTAATGAACCTCATCACATTATATTTTCCCAAGATATCTTTGTATAAAAAGGGCAACTGGTTTATTTTGAATTCATCTTCACAACTGTGTACTTATACATAAGCAGAGTTACAGCTACAAACTCAACTCAAAATAGCTGGAATACTTCTCGTTGTTATGGAGGAGGATCAGATGTCTTGAAAAAGAAATGAGAACAAACAAACAGCTTTCTAATGAATATAGAGCCCCTAATTGAGAAGTGAACAATCAACAGTGTCAAAGAAAACACACAAGTCCATTGAAATAAGACCATGAAACTGACCTTTAATTTAATAACCTGGATATCATTTAAAACCTTGCTGGAAGATGGCTCTGTTGAGTCTCATCAGGGAAATACCGACTGTAGTTGTTCAGAAAGGTCACAACAAGACAGTAGTCATTATGTAAGAATCAAGATGTGCTGGAAAAAATATCAATAGCATGTGCTTGATAAATTCAAAAAGAGATTATTCAAAGTATAAAAAGGAATGTTAGTAAAGGGATACAGAGAGCAGAAAAGATCTTGTTGAGTCGGGAAACCTGGAACTTAGAAAATAACAGATTTTTGCAAGAGGTTTCATAGATTGAGATATCTGAGGCAATCACAACAAGTAGATGTTATTTAGTATGATATTTTGCCTAACCTGTCTATGCTTACCTTCTATTACTTCACATCACATCATGATTTTTTTTGCCTTCAGATTTGAACTGTTTGCAAGAATTAACTAAATTCAGTTAATAACATTAGATTAAATACATTTATTAGGAACCAGAGCTCCATTGACTGCAGTTTCAAGCAGACAGTATGAGAGTCCGCAGTCCCTGGACTTGTAACCCACCACTAATCCCACCGACGTAAGTAAATCAACACCATAAATGTAAAGTTCTGAATATTGTATTAAAGTGTAGATCAATCATAAAAGTGGGTTACCTTCAAAACTGTCCTGATGACAGATTAATATTTTCTGTATTTCGGTGCTGGATCCAGTGCAGACAACCAATCCTTTTAATTAATATGTTCTTATTTAATCAAGTACAATAACTCTTTCTCTTTCTTGCAAGTGACAAGACTTTTATACCTAAAACTTTACTGTAACATGGATAAACTGCGTCCATTGGCTCTTAGGGGCCCTAAAATCCTAAACATTTTTTTAGCACAAATTAAAATACCAGTCTTACTATAAAATAGTTCTTTGGCCCATCCTCAAAACCTCACTATTGATCTTTGAGGTCTGTGATTACATCCCCCCTAGATTTCTAACCTAAAGCAGAACTAAACCCAGTTTTTACTCCCTTGTTCTCATTCTGTCAAGGGAACCACCATCTTCTTCCTTATTATTTTCCTTCTTCTGATCTTTGGCCATCTTGATTGACTGAATCGGGATGATGTAACTCCCGCGCAGGTGTGCAGGAGTTCATTCATCCCCGGCAGCTGTAGGGAAAGCCAGGATGTATCCCAGCAACCAGTTGAAGGGAGTGATCAGGCAGGTTAGAATACTTTTTTGGAGAAGGTATATTGCATGTCCCTTTCTGCAATAAAACCTTGCCTGATTGCAAATTTTTGAAGTGAAACTGTTGTTCCACTTTATCTGTTTTTTTCTTAAACCTCACAGGATGCTCTACTTAAGGCTATGTACACACGTGCAATAATTTGTCATTGGAAAGGATCTTTGACTAACAACTGCACGATGCATGAACGAGTGCTGTACATACAGCGCCATTTTGCTCTATGGAGAGGGGAGGGAGAGAACGACAGAGTGGCACTCTCCTCCTTTACTTCTATTACGATGAGTGCTGTACACAGGCCAGATTCTCTTCCGATATCGTCCCTGAGCCGATTATCGGACGATAACCATTACACGTGTGTACCCAGCCTAACATTGTACATTTAAAAATATTTTGGTTTGTTTTCAAAAACGTACTTTAGTTTGTTGTGGTTTATTTTTTTAATCAAATTGCACATTATTATTACCTAACTTTTACTATCTAGTGACTCAAAAGTGTTTTTTTTTTTTTGGATATAACATGAGAAAACATGCTGTGAAGAAAAGCTTGAGAAATAAAAAATTGAGTTAGGGCCAGTATGTTTCTCAGATAAGTTTATACCAAGGACTGATTCACAAATTGCATTTAGCTGAAGTTAGGTTAACAGGGTCTTTCCGTTACTACCACCCCTCGCTTTCCATTAGCCCCATTTGTTTATAAGGTCTAGTTTAATTAAAGTATATATCATCACTTCCAGTACATACTACCAAGGAGAGTTTTACTAGTTTTTACTTTCCAGAGTCTTCCTGCATTACCAGCCATGTTTATCTTAGTTGACTTTACTGTTTCCTTTAACAATGCTTGTTACAGAGTGAATTGCATGTATGTTCCTTTAAACGTAGCAAGGAATGTAGCAGAAAACATATTCCCAAACCATCAGAATGCCACTGTCGTGTTGTAATACTTAATACCTAGTAATTTATGTTTCTCTCTGTGTCATTGGGGCTGGAACTGGTAGTATTTTTTACAAAGGGAAACTGCCCACAAAATGAGAAAGGTGCAAAAGTAACTTCGCAAAGGGATTATGCCTTTTCATTGTCCAAAGCTAAAAAGCTGGAGTTCCATTTTAGGTTGGGAAACACATCTATGATTCCTATTTTCTATCTAAAAAGAAAAATACATACTTTTGCTCACCATGGCTCCATACATATTCTAAAAAACAGGCAAAAAAAAAGCCTATATATTGTCTAAATTGATATATACTGTATAAAAAATAAATTTCAAGAAGTAAAAATATTCTACATGTTAGAAACACACACTATATTCCTTCTCATATTTCTTTCCCAAGGACACAGATGACAAACATTATTAGACATACACCTATCCAGATCAAATGTTATGAACACATAAAAAATGCATAAATAAACTCAGAGATGCATAACTGAAATAGGGCCCTTTGATAACATTGAATTATGCCCGCCAAAATGTGATCTGAACTATTAAAGCATAACAAATAAATCAATTTTATTTTCTATAACAACACATTAAATATGAAAGACATAATTATTGCTTGTGTTACCTTAGTAGTGACTCGGTTAAGGGGGTTTCTGCTGCTTAAATTATCCAATCCCTTTTTGTGCCTAGTTATTTAAATATGAAGGGTTCCGCATTGTACGGGATACAACTTTTTATGATTTAATTTATATATTGAGCTCCCCTCCAGTTTTTTACACTTTTCCTGCAAGTTGCTGGGACAGCAGATTACAGTAAAAGAGGAATTTTGGGTATAATAAAAGTGCTTTTATGATATAGTCTGTCAATAGAAATAACACAGCAGTTTTTGTTTTTTGTTTTCTACTAGGTGTTCCCCTTGTAACATACTTTATGACCTGTTGATCCTGCAAAAATAGTTTTTTCTACATCATTTAACAGGCAAAGCTGTCCATAAAGTAACAATGCTGCTGTCCAAAGGAGACAACACTGCACAAAATATACAGTACAATGGGTGGGTGTTGTCAACCTAGGATAGGAAGTATGTTACTGGCAGGGGGCAGGGGATTTAAATAGACTATTGTAATTTTGACCCACAGGCATCATACATTTTCAGAGTCGCAGATTGGAAAGAGTCAGAAATCTTGTCTGCATACTTATTCAAAGTAAATGCCTTAAAAGAAGTTGGTTTACTAAATGAGTTTTAACTATCCACTTATGAATGTGAATTATGGGACGAAGCACTTAAATAGGGTGAAGCTCTGCTGACTCTGCTGTCCACTTATGGGTAAGAATTTTGTTTTTTTTTTTACATATCATTGCATGTGATTGTGTATTCTTTGCAAAGTGATTTTTCACCACATTCACCAAGCTAAGTGAATTATGTTGCAGATTGATAATTCACTTTGCTTAGTGAACAGCCTAAATCTTTTATTAGGTCAACCTCAAAGTATTGGAGCCAAAGATTTAATATGGCAGCCATGCAGCCTAGATAGGTACAGCTGCCTAAAGCATATACAGGCTTTTGGTCTGTTTCTGTACCTGTAACCCTTTTTGCTACACAGTATTGAGAAGACTCCTTGTATTTCTGTAGAAATAACCTAGATGAATGCAAAGCCACCTGAGCCTACAGTGTCATGCCCCTATTGTTTTTGGCTCACCAGCTTCTATTTGAAGCCTGAAAGAAAATAATGTAATCCCTACGCCCCAATCTGCACAGTGAGATTATGAAGACGCCCTTCTTTGGAAAAATGTTTTTAAAAGCCTTGAACTATATAAGCACACATGCACGTCACATGTGCACACAAGCAATGATACACAAAACATTTTTCATTTTCATTTGCTTTAGCCATCATTCCTGGGCTTTTATTTTTGGTTATCTCTAAACGATGGTCTGTCAAGGTATTAAGGCATCTTCTACTTACATTTACGGGTATTGTATATTTCACCATTTATGAGAAAGCGTTGTATGAAGAAGCTTGAAATACTCGGCATTTATTTATTTCAGAAAATTGAAAGATTTAAACATTACATTTGTGTGGGCAATAGGTAAATATGAAAAACAGCTGTGAAAATATCACACAACATAAACTAAAATTGCAACTGACAGTATTTTTTCTAGAGATTTTAAGCATTTTACAAATAATGCTTCAGAGGTTTTAAGCATGTTTTTGTCTACAAAATTGTGTATTTTATTATATGCATTACACAATTTTTTTCTGGCATTGAAAGGGTTAAGGTTAAGCCTTTGCATACTGTATTGGATAATATCTACTTGGCCCAAAATGGGCGTGCAATTAATTTAGAGACATATTTTGCAGAGATGCCTTACATACCTTCAGTATATGTATATAATTCTTGCCCTGCAGCTCACTTTGTCATGCAGCTCAATCTCTTGCTGACAGCGCAGTAAAATGCTTACTGTGTCACTTCAGATGTACATGGGCTTGACACTAATAATGTATCCTAAGATAGAATAAATATATATTTGCTTTATAAATCCTTACTTAAAATCAGATAATGAGATAGATTACTCTTTGCTTTACCAGGATGTGAGCAGCATTATATTAGCTTGGTGCCTATTAGATGCCTATTAATGGAAGCGGGCTCTTTGTTTGGACACAATCTGGCATGTTCATAGTGAGATGTGAGTGGTACCCAGCATCAGAGTGGGTGTGTCAGACAATTGATGGAGAAGGAGATGTATGTTAAGATGTGCCTTGTGTTACTGTGTAGCACAGCAGCAGATATGCTGCTGGGGAGAGCACTGTTGGTGCTCCAGAGCTGTGAAATAATCATCAGTCCAATTCTGCACCATTTAAAGTAAGCTGCTGTGAGAGCAGAAAGTGTGTCCTCTCATTAATTCACAGCATGGGAACAGGAGGCCACTCCAAGCACTAATTGTCCAGCAGCACTCTTGCCAAGGATGCTGGAAGCAAAGAATCATCAAAGTTAGAGAATGTTTTACTCCAATATCTGAATAGCAACTGAGAGAAAAGAAACATCACTGGCACAATACACTTTTTTTTTTTTTTTGCTGTGATTTTCTTTCCAGCTAAAAGAAGCAGTACAAGAGGGGATAGCAATCTTAAAGAAATGAGAAGGAAAGGACAAAGCAAGAAATTTTGTCTTAGAAAATGGCAGTAATCTACATTCCTGGTGCTCTGATTGATCAAATAAATGGTAATTGGTGTAAAGGAAAGAGAAAAAACATGCATAGGCTTCCAAGCTGAATAAGGACCTGCTGGATCAGTTGCAATGAAAGTAGAGGCAGCGATTATACAAGTTGTGTCTTATATCTGCTCCCAGTCACTGGATGGAGTGAAGAGAACTGCCTGTGACATGCATGCACACTGTTACCTGCACAAGGTAAGCAGATTATGGATGCTGTAAGAATGTCTCTTTACTGTGTACATTACTGAGTCTGCATTGTATGTTGGACACAAATACCTGAATGCAAGTGCAGAATTTATCATGTTAACCCTATAGGACTAGGAAGATGCTTAAATCCATAACAGGATAAAGCAAAATTCCTTATATCGCTGTGTGATTGAGGACATCATGCTCTTTATCTGTGTTCATTAACTCTTTATATTAAAAAAAGGCATTTGTTTATTGTAAGAAATCGAGTGATTATGTGTAAATATTTATTTTGCATATTCTACAAGTTTTGTAGCATAGTCATTGGTTAAGGAGCTGTGAGTGGTAACTTGACTTTATATAATAAAGCAATGCAAAGTGCAATGATCCTAAAGTGCTGTAACCCTATAATGAATTATGCTTAACTATCAACAGTTTGAGCTGTCTGCACAATGATAAAGATTGCTGAATGCTTGCTATAGATTGCTGCAGTTTGCACATTGAGAAACAAAACTAGGTATCATTGTAAGTAGATCACTTTTTAATAAGGTCATTCAAATAGATTTTTTTAGACAAATTCCACTAATTGCTCTGATTGAGACTCAGAATGTAATAAGAATTACCTTATTAGCCTAAAGCTTTACAGATCCAATTCATTGTACTAGGGACTACAGTTTATTGTGTTTTGCCTGCTAAATTATGTGGTTGATAGATGACCTCATACTGAAATAAATCAATCAGTTAGGTAAAAGAGTAGGCTGTGAGTGGACTTGTGACCACAGATGAATGAATTGCAGGCACTCATGTCCCAAGAGAAATGCTTTGCTGTCACCAACTTCCAAAAGGGGTTTCAAGCAGAGACAAAGAGGTAACAGAGCATCAGCACTCTGTGGAATGGCAATCCCTGAAGGGGAAACATGTGGTTACAATTAAAGATGTGTCTTCTTTCAGCTTTCTTTAAGGTAATTACACTTAGATATAATAACAGCCTGAACTAATTCATTCAATGTATTAAGACCATTTTTGTGTCACACTAGGCAATTCTTCACTTGAATTGGTAAATGTCACTTGTCAAACATAGATCTTCCACGCATATCAGGGTAGTTATGGAATGTGCTTTTTTAATGAGCTTAAATGTAAAATTAAATTGTGTGATTGCCTGATAGTTAACATTAATAGATATGTATGTAAGCATTTATATTATTTCATTCTTTTCTAGTTTCTAGGTTGCAATAAACAAGGGTATTAGCTGATAATAATTACTTCTGCTTGTCTCATACATTTTTTTGGAAATGACAGCTGGAAATGATCCCCTGAGCATGCCATATTTTCTTCTGTTAATACAAATACTAATGAAAGTGTTCCAAGCCCAGCACTGGCTTTGGCTTTCTGTCTATGCAAATTGTAAATACTGGGTGCCAGAAATTTGGGACAAAAATAATTTTGTCTGTCTGTGTTGATTTCTCTTTACATAGTTATCAGTATCGGCATTTCCTTGTCCCATCTAAAAGCTGTACTACAAATGAACATTAGTGACTCTTACATTCCACTCTGGCTGGCAATATAATAATGTTTAATTAATTAGGTATATCATAATTCACTCTTTTTCAGATATTTGATCAGGATTGCATTTTAAAACACTGTGTTTTTTAGTTGTTGTTACATAAAATATGTGTCTGATTTATTTATAAAATTAAATGCACGTCAATTCAATTAATCAATTAACTAAAAATGTGGCTTTCAGGAATTCACATTTCAAGAAAACTCCTCACACACATATCTTGATATGCATTTATTATTGATCTAAAAAAAATCTTCCAGAACAAGATTGTGCTGCCATCTGGCTTATTTGATTTAAGAAGATGAGATTGCCACTATAACCTATACAAGCAGTAAATGTCACTATGGGCTACTTTTTGCATAAAAATCATTTGACTTGCTCTCTTACTTTGCTGCCTTAGGCAAAGATCCATAAGTGGTTTTATTATTCCAAATAGGCCTTGAATAGAATTAGGGATGGAAAGGAACATATCACATGCATCTCCTGATATGCATTTATTGTTAAAAAATTATTAACAATATTTTAGTATTGTGCTTCCATTTGGTTTATTTGACTTACCAAGATGTGTTGAAGCAAACAGTGTGGGTTATTACCTAATGTATGCTGTATTTATAATGTTGTTTGACTTGTTGCTGCCCCCTCTTACTTTGCTGCCTTAGGCACTGGGCTTTGTGGTTTCTTTACTGTAAACTAAGCTCTGAATCAGAACTTGAGAGCCTTATATCGGTAATAAATTGATGACTCCAAAAGTTTGAAAACCTTCATTTACAATGCAGGAATTATGTTAAAAACTGGTCAGCTATGGAAAAAATGCAGCAACATTTGCTTCTCTGTGCGTGAATGCCAAAGAGTTTAAATGTTCTCAAAATGAAATGCAAGTGAAGCTGATCAGACAACTGGTGAGTCATGTCTGATCAGCTGCATCAACAAACCATCCATGCAGCTTCAATTCATGCTGCTAGCTGGGATGCTATCGGCACAAAGATAATCATCTCACAATCCCAACGGACTTGTTTAACTCCCAAATTGTATGGCCCTCCAGCATGCTCTTCAAGTAATTATGGGGATAAAAAATGGAGAGTAATAATAAGCGTATTTGCAAACACTGCAAACTGGAACCCAAAACCAGATTTTTAAAAATGATATCGTTTTGCCCTTGCTCAATGTGGAACTATAGATGTGCACAGTTTAGTGGTAACAGGAATCTACAGAAATCAAACTCAGCAATTATGTTTTCAAAATGGAAAGAAAATGTCAAGTTGGTTTGGTTGGAAGCCCACAATGTATTAGGACTGTGGGAGATCCATTGAATGCCTTTCAGCTTTTATTGAACAAAGCGTTTTGAGGCAGACATTGCTAAAAGTTAGGCATCTAACTATTTTGCTGTCCATTTTATCATTAAAGTTAGAAGTAATTGTTACAGTTATAGAAAAAGATTTAACTTGTTTTGTAACCATTTTGAATATTGCGCTCCCAATCCCATGTATGAGAAATATGAGTAATTTATTAAGTGAGGTATATTTAAGTATGCAGAGTTGAGTGACCAATAAACAAATTTCTTACTTTTTATGATTCAGAAATAGTTTTACAGGTATTTCCTAAAATGCCTATTAGACTATTCAGTAACATTTATTACACAATGATGAGCTGAACCTATACATTATTATTGTCACGTCAGTTACACATTCCTAATACAGTAGGTTTGTATATTTCCAAATGTCTAACACAAACATGTTTTATTCTTTAAATTATGACAGTGAGTAAATCCACACAAGTCATTTCTTTATGCCACTGTGAACTGTTCTTTCAAAATTGCTGATCTAATAGGGTCTCATTTTTTTAGAACCATTTCTTGCTAATTGCACAGGCTGTTGTATATTAGGTATATAGACTTGGCATAAAGATGTGAAGTGCAAAGCTTTTCCCATTGGACTAAAACAGGTGTAAAGCCATAATTATTTGGATTTGTGTTGTAGGTGATTTAGAACAGAGAAAGTGTTTCTATGCTATCTAATGAATTTGTAATTCAATGTATTGTTCTATGATCTATGTTTGCTTGCTACACAATTCACACTATATATGTTGAAAAGGTACTATTGATTAGTTGTTTTCAGGTGCAATTGTTTTTCTGTTTTTTTTTTTTTTTTTAATTTCCAACAGTCCTAATGATTAGGGAATATCTGTTGATATTCACAAATTCAAAGCAGCACATCCTTAATGAACGTGTTTAAAAATCATATTGTTTGCTTCATTGACAGCACTATATCACATCATTGCAACTATTTCTAAATTCCAAACAAAATATGTAGCTTTTCCTAGAGCAGCACAAATTTCTTCCAAATTGATTGCTGTGAACTCCCAACAATGCCATGGAATATTCATGTGCTTTGTGTTTTCACATGAATCAGCCCCTTCCCCCACAGACTCACATACACTTTCTTGTACTTCTAGTACCAGACCAATAGATCTTGATAGTTACCATCCTAAATAAAAAACCTATCCATTCGTCTACAGCTGCCAAGTTGTGCAAAACAGGCATGTTACCATACTTTTTTGCAACAGTTTCCTTAATAGATCCTAAGTAAATGGCCATGGCTTGAATATAATATAATATTATATATATACATATATATATATATATATATATTAAAATAATTTTAGCATTTTAAATTTCATACATCAGAAATCAATGCTAAATTCCTTCTGTGCATCAAAGTGTCTGTAATCACATCAGAAAAATGTACAGACAACTTTGGAAAGCCATACCCAGTCCCATAGTAGTTCCATGATAATGTAGGCAGGGATCAGGATCTGCTGAAAACTTTTTGACACATCTTGGGTCGTTAGTATCAATGGAGCATTGTTTACTGTTTCAACAGCAGAAGCGCATCACATCGCATGCTATCATGTCAATTAGACCCAAAATCTCCAAGCAATGTTTCTATCACCTTGTTGAATCCAGGCCATAAAGATCTGAAGGCACAAATAGATCCAGCCCAGCACTAGCAAAAGTTCCCTAATAATTTATTGAGTATAAGTAAAAAGTTTATAAAGTGAATGTGTATTTATAGAAAGAAAAAAAGGTTTAGTTGTTTTGCATAACAAGTAAACTTAACTCGTGTTTGCCTGGGTTTCCCCTGGGTACTCTGGTTTCAACCCACAATCCAAAAAAAAATGCAGTTGGCTTTCACTAAAAATTGACTTTAGACTGTATTAATGACATATGACTATGTAGGGACATTTGTGTGCCCCTTTGAGGGACAGCTAGTGACATGACTATGGACTTTGTAAAGCGCTGCACAATAATTTGTTGCTATATAAATACTGCTAATACTAATATTAATATAGAGATTCCTGTCTGTTGTAATGCCATATTTTTGGAAGCTGTGCTTTATTTTCTAAAATTATCAGAAATGGCTAATTTCAGCCACATATATCATGGGGAGTAAAAAATTACCAATAGCAATAAATAAATAATAATGTAATTAATATATATTCTATTTCATTATCATTGTGTTTAACTTGCAGGTTGTCACCAGGGTATATTTTCTTCATGTTTACAACTAGCTTGTCTGACCGTTTGTAGTTCCAGTATGGACATGATGGAGGGAAAATGGAGGGATGTACCTTGGTAGGGGTTTCACATACATGGTAGGTGAAAAAAAGTAACGGTGAGGATGCACACAACTTATCATACAGAACTGAAGGTGGGGTGGCAGACGGGATTGCAAAGGTTTATGTCGACCATAGGGACAGCTGGACCACTACCAACCAACACATACATTATTCCCATAATAGGAAGGAGAGACTATGTTGCCTAAATGGTGGGGTACGGCTTACACCAAGGTTTTTGTCCCCTTTGGAGATGTGGGAAAACTTATGTATGAAGAGTAGGGATAGCCCAACCAACCAATTATACCACTACCTTTTTCCTCTTATATGGTGATAGTTATGTTTTTTTGTAGGGTGCTAGAAAGGTCCCATACAAAATATTTTCCTGAGATTTCAAGCTATGCTTTTTGGTACAATGGCTACCAATGACTGGTGTTTAAAAACATTTACCTCAGTTTTGGTTCTTTCCCTTCCTCCCCTTACTGTGCCATTTAAATGATATTCACTCAGGGAATTAAGTTTTGGTTTTAAGTTGTGCAAATTATTATTAGTAACTAGTATTTATATAGTGCCTAAATATTACACAGCACTTTCCAACAGTCCATAGTCATGTCGCTAACTGTCCATCAAAGGGGTTAACAATCTAATGTCCCTACCATAGTCATATGTCATTGACACAACCTAAGGACATTTTTTTTTGGAGGGAGGCCAATTAAGCAAATTTTCTATTTTGGAATGCGGGAGGAAACCAGAGTGTCTGGAGGATAACTACACAAATATGAGAGAACCTGCAAAAACTCCATGCAGATAGTGTCCTGGCCTAGATTGGAACCTGGGACCTAGTGCTGCAAAGGCGCCAATTGACTTATCTCTAAGCACTTGGAAGTTTCACATGTTTTGTGTGATTCACTTTAAAGTAGGGAGATATTTTGAGAGTGGGTCTTTGTAATGTAATGAAAACAGTAGCAATAATATAGAATGTTTTTTGGAAAGCTACATGGTGCATAGTAGGTAGCATTCAACTATGGAGATGGTTATACTACTTACAGTTCTAGCTATGTAATTTACTTTGAAGATGGTGTACGGAAGGCTTAATACTCAAGTAAGTCTGCCTCAGTAGATTTGTAATGCATGCGTCTTCACTTTCAGTTTTAAGTACTGATTGTGGATATGTGCACTTGAAAAAATACATTTAAAGGAGGATAATAGACTACAGCAAATGCATCAAACCATGCAGTTTCTGAACAGAGTTAAAAATAAAACAGGATTTAAACAGTTGAAAATGTTCAACCTTTATAAATAGCTGTTATGTTAGCTTGAGGATAACTAAATAACAAGATGGTAAAAGGGTTTATCCTGTTATATGGTATGACCTCTCCTTTGAATTCCACAAAGTTGCAGAGTCTTGGTTAGCATGCCATTATGCATATTTCTTAAATTGTTACTATAGTAACTGCAGCAAGCAGCCGACTAAAATACATAACTGTTCCTTATAAATAATGTTATAATTACAGTTTTTATTTGCTGTTTATTTTCTGCAAGCTGCAAGTTTTAATACTATCACTTCATCACGCTGTGGGTGTCCTGTTACTTTTTTGTAGAATTAACATCGCCATTTCCCTGTATAGTTGTATCATGAGTTTGTTGAGTGGTTCCTCTTGAACATCATCTTTATTAGGCTCTTTGATTACTTGCTATATTTTTTAAAGTCTAAAATATTTTTTTGCCTTTTATACATGTAAAACAATTATTTTCTTTAAAGAAACATTAACTTGTGAAGAGGAAATAGAAGAATGAGGGTGAAAATGATAGAAAATAGGGTGTGTGGCATATAGAAATAATCCATACAGAAGTTATTGGATTTTAGAGGGATGGACCTACTACAGAAGTACAATGCTGTGCACTTATGTTACAGCAATGTCCTTCGACTTTACAAGCTTATGTAATATTTTAGATGCCATACAATAGTTCAATTTGCTGACCTTCTGGGAAAACTACAAAAGCCCCTCCCTCCATCACCTACCTCCCACCCTGGTAGCTTTGTCCTTCTGGAATATTTATTATTGTTTTTTGGGGGGAATCTCTATAAGCATTGCAATACATTGCTTATTGAATCACGCTTAGATTTTAGAATTGAGTTTACAAAGTACTGGACACAACTCACACTTTTCAGTGATGATCTGCTTATATAGGGGACCCTGTTTTCCATATAAAATGATGAATAACAGCTTACAAACAAATGCAAACAAAATAATATGATTCTTTGATTTTCTACTAAATACTAAACCAAGGACACTACTTTGTGATATTGGGCTCAAAGTGTTTGTTATCAACCAAATAATGTCTAATAAATACATGCAACACCTTTTCTGCACTCTATATAACAGTTATATTTCTTTATGATTGTAGTTGCTTAGGATCAGACCATTATTAGTGTTTGGTTTGTTGGCTGATTTCCCCTTCTAACAATGCTACCTGCCTAGGTGCTCTCTAATATAAACATTTTCATTATAAGCTAGAACAAGAGATTACATAAGTAGTACTAATTTTTAGCTTGCTTTTCTGTTCTGCTATTTTTACAAGCCTGTTCAAATTCAGGGACTAACTAATATTGAAGCCTGTGGGTCACCAGTAGGGATGAGCGATAATGCCTCTGGCATTCTCGCAAAAATTTCCTCGAACTTCCGATGGTTCCGCAAAATTTCGGTGAACTGATTTTGCGAAACCATCTTAACATCGAGGAAATTATAACAGGAGGATTCACAGCGGATTCACAGGATTCCCTGGGAATCCTCCTGTTTGCGATCCTCGGGGCACTAGAGGTTAATTAACCTCTAGTGACCAGGGATCTTCTCAATGAATGTGGCCGTGGCTGCATTATTTAAGAACAGTGTGCGATCCCCAGCACTAGAGGTTACTTAACCCCGGGGATCGCACACTCTTCTCAATGAATGGAGCCACAGAGGTTAATTAACCTCTAGTGCCCGGGGATCGCAGAGGATTTCCAGGGGTGCATGATGCAGCCCTAGAAATCCTCCTGTTCGGTGAGAGCTCGACCTCTCGACAAATCAAAAGGCCGTTCTCACTTACATTTTCAGTAAGCAAGAAAGGCACGATTCACTGCGAGATTCTAATATTCTTGCTGGCTCATCCCTAGTCACCAGAACAATCAGACAAGTAGCAGTTTATAAATAGAGGTCATTATTGCACCCATATGTTTATCTCTTGAAAGGGTCTAATTATTAAAGACTTGGAGGGAAATAGAGGGGAGAGGGGTGGAAGGGGTAAGTCACTGACACTAATGAAAGAGATTATCTAATGTTGCATTTGTAAAAATATCTTCAGCAGCTTTTGTAGCCAATATGTCTAGGAATGTGAATATGTTTACTGCCACTAAAAGATGACCAATTAAGCTCAATATTTTTGTGGAGCACCAGCTGTCCATTGATATTCATGCAATTCATCCAGTAAAAATTTTGTTTAATACAAGCTCTTCTTATTGAAAGTAGGGAACTCTCAATCCTACCACAAATACATTTTAAAACAAATTAGAAAAATTCTGTGTACTATAGTGAGTCCCTTGGATGGAAAGGCCTCATCTCATCGCTAACTCATCATTGAGAAAACTCATGGCAGTGAAGTACATTGCAGTCTAACAAAAAAGATGTTACCAAGAAAACAAAAAAGTTAAAGGAATTCTAGAATCTTGTTATGTGATTTATAGTTATCTCCATTTAGGAGAACTACACCTACACATTCAGTAGGTCACAAGGAATGAGACAGTGAACACTTTAATGTGCTCATACCGTAGTAAAATGCATTATAGACACCATATTAGGTTTCCCTGGCAACCAACCAAAAATGAATCACAGCAAGACGTGTGCACCGTTGTTTATCACCACACTGTGACACATGATACATTTGGTACATCACAGGTTGGGTCAGCATATGTGGCCTACTATGTGTTGTGATGTCACCCCACACGAGGATAAAAACCATTGTATGTACTTTACAGTGTACTTCCATTTCCCAGGCACAGAACTTTCTGAAAGTAATAAATGGCATCCATGTAAACAAAAAGCTTTTTTTCTTAACATTCTGATTCATGTGTGATTCTCACATAAGTTTTAGCTTGCCAAGAATCAGTCACAACAGGCACATCTTCCAAAATCTTGTAGCAAATATTGTGCAATCAGATTATGGACAGTAAACAACTTTTCAGGGAGTAGATATACTAAAGGAATCTAGGTTGTTCAAAAATCAATATTTTTGTATGTAGGAGTATTTCAATATTTCTCGTATATAACTCTCTACTTGCTTTGTGATACTGGACACTGGGTCACAAAATAAACCATCCACATAAAGAAAATGACAACACCAAGGTGATTTCTCATCACCCTAGGATAAAACCTTTTAGGACTTTTTTTGACTTGATTATTCTATTCATATACTAAATTGTATCCACCATTTGACCTCTGGCTTTTTCTGTGCCAGTGCATGTTTATTTTTTGCAATTGGCACCATAGCTTCTGCCCTTGGCCCACTACCAAATGCAAGCACACTCACTGAGGGCCCGCCACTAGACGGTACCTGCCAATATTTCTATTTGGCTAATTCATTTGGTATTGTCATTCTTAATGTGAATCTAAACTAACAAAAAATAATATATTGCAGTTTACCATTTATTGGATGTAGTTCCTGCATTAGGAATGCCTTTCATCAAACTCCATGTTTTTGGGGTATGGGAGGAACCTGGATTGTCTGCAGGAAACTTGTGCAAACACAGGGAGAACGAGTAAACTCCTTGCAGATGTCCTGGCCAGTGTCCTGGCCAAGATCCTGGGACCAAGCATCATTATTATGCTCTTTACACTGGACAAGCCTGATAATGTCAAAATCAGAATTTTACTACACTTAGAGATGGAAGGGATGCTTTTAACCCAGTTGTCTTGTGGGGAATTCAGGCACAATTCTTGTGGGCTTATACTGGGAGAATATGGCAGCTGCCATTACTAAACTAAAGTTGGTTTCAGTAGTTTCATGTAAACACTTGAAACAAGGATGCAGGTATTTGTATGCCAATTATCTTAACACAGTAGCAGTCAGGAATTTAGAAGGTAGGTTCAAGGATTTAGAAGGTATAAAAACAAATGATCAGAACACCAATTGGGCAATTAGTATTTCTAAAACCAGGCCTGCAATGGCATTTTTTCTAACCCCCTGTTGAAAGACACTAACAACAATATTTGTATATGAAATCATGGGCATATGTTGTATTGCGGAATCTCCAGCATTTACAGCTGTCATGAGAGCATTGCTGGATAGCTGTGCACCTTCTCAGCACCATCAATACTGTCATTTACTTTTATAGATGCAGACTTCAAGCTGTTTGCAGCTAAAGCTTCCCACTAGACTTGACAAAAGACAGTGTAAAAAGCAAAATGTCTTGTGGCATTTTTTTACTCATCTTTGTTTTAAATTCAGTCTTGGAAAAACTGAACAATATTGTCAATATACGTAAAAATTCTGTTTACCTTCAAGCTTGCTGATTTAATTCAGTGTATGTCTGCACAACAATCTGCTTCAGTAGTAGAATAGCAAAATTCTGTCACCTCCTAGGCAGATTGTATATTATGATTCAATTAAAACACATTTGTAGCAACAACTGCACAACTTATCATCCTTTTGTGTAACTTCACACATGAATTTCAGCAATAGATTGTTAGTTCTACAAAACTGAAATGAACATATTGTAATTTATGTCTGGATGAGTAAATTAGCATATTACAGGTCATTAAGGTGTTCTATTTGGGGTGTGTCTGATTAAAAAAATTCTTTAAGCAACCAGTGAGTCCTATCTTTCCTGTTGCAAGAGCTGGTTTATAAAGCACAACATTTCTGTTCATTGTCTATTGATGTTCCACATCATTATTACTTCTAGAAACAAAGTAATTCGTATATATAATACAATAAGGATTATTGTGTGTAAATTTTTTACAATTATGTTTTTGTATATAGCTGTATCTAAATACTGCCTCATACATAGGGAAACAGTGTTTTAGTCATCATGGCAAAGTGGAGGTTCTATTTTTATTTTTTTTAATTTAGTACACTAGTGTGATTTTGTAATGTTGACATTGATTCATAGGAAGTGCTAATTTTAATTCTAGGTTCACTTTGAACTCACAAACCTAAGTGCAATTTTATGCAAAGCATTTAACTAAAGGAAAAATGTGTTTAAAGCAGGAAAAACTCAGGGCAAGATCTCTTGATTGTGATGATGACAAGAGACAAGTGGTATTAGCCAGTTTTTGACTTTTGTATAAGACATTTATAAATGCATCCACCCAAAATTCACCCAAATGTTTATCCTTAACATGCACATTTTACATTGGAGTCAACTGGAAAATGTGAATCAACGTTTTCTCTCAATTCATACATTTTCTATTTAAATTCATTGTAATAAAAAATGTGTTAATTATTAGGTAAAAATGGGTGACTTTTGGTTTATAGCATTTAAAAAATTAAAAAAATATGTTATGCTTAGCTTTTTCTTCAGGTCAGAGTTTCAACACAAAATTCAAGTTGATCTTGCGCCACACAATATTGGAACAAAAAAGTTCCCATTACTCAGTTAACAAGAACAAGAAGTCCTAATTCTCCCTCCTATTCTTTGCCAAAAAGGGGGCTTATTTTCCTAAAAGGCAACAACAGTGATGAGAACAAAGAAGAGATAAAAACCTATTCAAGGCAAAGTGGAGAAGGTTTATCCTAAATAAGAGATTAAACATAACGTCAAAGCTGAAAAATATTGGAAAATGTAGATTCGGAGGCATGTTTAGACAAACTTTGAAAAAGCAGAATGTCTTAGGTTGTAAGAAAAGAAGAAACAGTACATAAGCCATGCTGTGCCTACCAGCTGAAATACTCTGCATACCTTAGGGGAAGATGGGAAAGTCTAAACTTCCTGCCATGGGTGAATTAGCATCAAGCAACCTGAATACCTGATAAAGTCCCAAAGGTGTAATGAATTTTGTAATAAAAGTTAAAGCTAATGCGGTCTCAATACGAATGAAACAAAAGCTGAGAGGATATCAATACTGGATGACAATCTGGGATGTCAAAAATCACCCATAGGGGTATTTTAGACAGAACATGAAGTTTTACTAAGGGAGAAATCTGGGTAGTTTGATATTTTTTGATAAATTCAGCTAGATCTGGGACCACCAACCCTTTGAACATTATTGAAACATAATATTCCATGAGATTCTGTGTCTAGTCTATCATGGGACAGTGTATCCATGTTTAAAAAAGTTTAACACAATTTTCTGTGTTGTCTGGGATCCCATTTATCCAGAGGTTGTCACCTTTCAAGTCGAGTCCCAAATCATTGACACCAAGTCCCAATTCAAGTTTCAAGTCACCAAGAATTCTTCAAAGTCGAGTCCCAAGTCAAGTCACGTCATTTATCAAACTGTTTGCAAGTCGTACTTAGTCTGTTATAATGCCTTCCTCCCTGCATTCCTTGCATTCTAAGTCCACTAAGTTTGGCTTTCTCCACGGACAGCTGAAGGGGACAGGGAGGAAGGCAGTGAGGCTTTTGTGACACCGCCTTCCTTCCTGCCCCCTTCAGCTTGGACCTAGAATGCAAAGAAGGCGGGGAGGAAGGCGGTGTTACAGAAGACTCACTGCAAGTCAAGTCACAAGTCAATGGAAAAAACCCCTGAGTCGTGTTGCAAGTCATTTATTAGGTGACTTAATTTGGACTCAAGTCCCAGTCACGCGACTCACGTTCCAAACCTCTGCATTTGTCCACATTTATCAAACAGTCAGACATTTAAATTCAGTCAGATATTTATATTCCAGCATTCATTTAGAACTCACAATTCCTTTTGTCTGATTTAAGATATTGCTTTATTATTTAGAATTATTTCTTTACATTATTAATTTTAAAAAATAGATTTTTAATAACTAAGCATAAGGAGAGAGGAAGGATTTATAGGACTTAATAGTGGTATAATAAGGGGTTGAATAGGAAAACATTGTATTTAAAAAATATTCATCTTGTAAATTCACTCTAACTAATCACATGCAGATGTCACCAATTGGATTAACATATGAATGAAATAGTCAAAAAAAAGTAGCGATTATTAAAAATATTGTTTTTAGCTTTTTTTGGGGGGGCTGCTTTGTTTCTATTTACATAAAATTCACTTCATCTATTCCTATGGGTCCTAATATACATCCCTAGATTTATTTTCTTCAACGCATTTTACTAAATATGTCCTTGATATATTCACATATAATGTTTTGTAATAAATTGTTAGCACTTGAGAATTGTACAACTTGCTCTACATTTTTTAAGTATTTCATTAAAATATACTATTTTGAAACACAGTATATACAGTAAATATATGAACAATAATTTTCTTCCCGAAGAATCCCGAATAAATCCTGAGGTATAAAATATGTTAATACAGAACATGTTAAATCTTAATAAGTTGAAAGGCAAGCCATTTTACATCATATACCAAGTAGGCATATTAACTCAGCTATGTATATCAGTATATGAATTGGGTATTCATCTTACTTTTTTAGCGTATTAGATATTATTCAGTAAATTGTTTCATGCGGCATTGAAAGTCATGTGACCACATGCTGTTATATTGTTATATGTTATATGGCCTTCTTTTGCAGATGAATTGACTAGAAAATAAATCACATAATGCATACTAGTAGATACATGCATGTTGTGATTACAAAGCTTATGCTTAATGAAATAAAGGCTTATGTTAGTGGATAAATGCAGCATATGTTTACTTACAGGTATACAGTTTGCATTTTGAACAAATCTGACAAAATTGACTAGAGTTGGACTATAAGTATACTAAAGCTGCATACACACATGCAATTATTGTCGTGGGAAAGGATCTTTCATGATCAACGACTAAGGACTGCACGATGCATGAACGAGCGCTGTACATACAGCACCGTTCTGCTCTATGGAGAGGGGAGGGGGAGAACGATGGAGCAGCACCCAGCTGCGCGCTCTCCCCCTTCCCTTGCATTAGGATTGTTCGTTGTCCATCGTCCGTGGATCTGCCAGGATAGTCATTCGGGCGATGGACAATGGGCACTTTACATACGGCAGATTCTTGTCCGATATTGGCCCTGAGCCGATTATTGGGCGAGAACCATTGGACGTGTGTACATAGCTTAAGTCTTTATCTACATGCGATTTACATCTGCATGAGATCCTCACACAGACAAAACTAAACCATTAGAGTCTTCCACAAAAACAAATAAAATTAACCAATGAGTTACTAATGCTAAAAAGGGGATTCTGCAGATGTGATAGAACCAGACAATTCTGTTTCTGATGCATCACTGATGCATTCTCATCATTTGATAACTGAAGAAAGTTGTACTCCTAAATGCATCTTAATGCTACATTTTCAGAGTGCACTTTTATGAAAGAAATATAGGGACTACTATTGGTAACTTGATTCTTAAAAAACTAGTTTTGTATCTATCCTTGGATTTATTAGTTATAGATAATTGAACTAGTAAATTGCAGAAAAAGACATATAAAATTCAGTTTTTTGTATCACATGTTTTCAGGTTGGTAATACTAAAGGACTAAAGTTACTAAAGGATACTAAAGGACTAAAGTTACATATCAGCCAAGCAAACTATCATTTTAAGAGGGATCAGCCAACATATTCCCATCGTGGCAGGTTTTATTATATTAAGAATGTTTGCTTTTATTTGGGGTATTGATTTAACAGTGGTTCTTTGTGGGAGGGTAAATATTTAAGAGGTTTCTAAGAGCTCCTCAATATGGGGCTGGCTTCTCTGTCTATCTAAATATATAGAGAGTTAAATGATATACTATATATTTAATAACATCGTTCCAGTCCAATGCCATCATTATGGAAACATCTTGCTAATACATATGCTTTCAGTGTAAATTGTGCAACTTACTTTGTTTCCCACAGAGGAAGAGTTAAAATGTATGTCTGCATTTATATTATATTTGTTTTACTACTGTGTGGCTTGATATTGCATGGAAAATGACATAGGGAGACGGTGCATTGCGTTTAATCAAAAAAGCTGTTTGTGACTCGAATCCTGCAGATGTAATGTTGCTTATATGATCTTGTTGAAAAATTCAGGAGTGCAGAAGAAGGATTGTGCAAATGTGCCATCTTTGGATACTTATAATCTTTTTGGATTATGTGTCATCCCAGCTAACATATAATTAGTATTTATCATTGTAATCTACTGTGTCTTTCACATTAACCCCAAGAAATAAACAATAATAAAGAGTAGTCTCTTTTTTAATGTTACTCTGAGAAGTCTGCAAAAGGGGGTGAATTTCTTTACATAAATGTTTTGCTTCGTCCCATATATATGATGTACAAATATACTGCATACAATGTTATAATAATAATATAAATATCATGCTGTCACATTCCTAACTACTGTCAAAATAGAAAAATATGAATATGCTTAGTTTATTTATGTGGCATTCATTTAAAACTGAAAATATAGGCTGATATAGGATTATGCTTTGGGTTCAAAACCCAGAAGGAAGTTTTGTAAACATACCACATTGCAAAATTCATGAAAGTTAGAATGAAATTGTTATATATATGTGGTACTTTCCTATTAAAGATCATTTTTGTTACCTGCAGTTTCAAATGAAAATTAATTTTTTGGGTTTCACCAGTAGTTTTCCATAGATGCCAACTCTTATTTCTATAAGTGGTATTTAGTTTAAACACTATGCAGGTATACATAATAGCATTTCACAGGCTCTAATTAATAACTGCAGACCACAGCATAATATTCACACCACTAGTATTCATCAGATGCCTGCAGACTATTTTATAATGCTTCACACCAATTACTGTGAAAAGCCAGCTTCCCAGCACTGAAAAGACTGTGCATCCAAAGCCACATCAAATAGAAAGCACAAAAGTCTTTGTTTTATCCAGCATCCTTTATGCTGTCATTTTTTTATACTTTCTTTGCGATATTTTGCTGTATATTTACATCTGGATAATCCTCCAATTGATTCTCGAAGCTCTGTCTACCAAAAAAGCTAAAATGCATATGAGATGATAATTACAGAAATGCCAAGAAGGAAAGGTAGCTATAGGAGTATAGCAATGGTAAATTAGGAAACTGACAATAAATCCCTGGGATGACAGAGGCTCAATATAAAACAACCTTTTCTTTTTTATATTCTGAAGTGATCTTGAATTAATTGTGCTATTTAGTTGAACTTTGCCTCCCCCAGTATCCTAGGAGAAAAGTTCTGACAGACTGGGAATTTCATTTTGCTAAGATACCCAATTTGCTGGCAGCTGATTTTACCCTTGTTCAAGGCGATCAGCGGGGCTTTTGATACATTAAATAAACACAAGAAAGGAGGTCACAAGCCTTTCTGGCAAAAGGTGAAATCCCACGAAAACAATCAACCACTGGTAATAGTTTTGAGAAAGAAACACCAATTACAAGCTGGGCTGGCTGAATCCATTTATTCACACTGAGATTAGCAGTTGAGCTGCCCAATGTTAAATGTCTACTGGGATAAATGTTCAGGTATGCAGGTTATGTGACATAAACATGTTAATGATTAGTAGAACAGTCACAACAATCAAAGATAAAAGCTGATTTGTTTGAATTGGTAACAGTATTTTGGACATTTCTCTTTCCTCTAATATTCGATCAAACTTGGTATTATTTTATTTTTTAATATTGTGAATTATGTGTGTCAAATTCTGTAAACCAATTATAACTGCTGAGTACTAAACTAAAAATAGATATTTATAATTCAAATATTATACAGCTGGAAAGCAGCTAGAAGCACAGAATATAACCGGGTATGTCCATAGGGTTTTATATCTGGGATATGTTTATTTCCCTAGTGGTTGAACTTAATGGGTCTTTTTTCAACCTGACCTACTATGTATAAAAGGGGTCTTTAAAAAGTTTCTGCACTTTTGAATTTCCATTTGAAACAGTGAGGGCAAGAGAAGTAATTGGTGGTGTCTGAGAGTGTCATGTGACTACTCTGTCTGGCAAGCCAGCTGACCTTTCACTTTAGTATTAGAGTTATCACACTGGTGGTGGTAAAGAAAACTTATAAATTGCTCTAAAGAGGAAACAGCGTTTTGCCATGAGCTTTTTTGTGGGCAGAAGGTGTGCCGGGAGAACAAATGAAACTCTGCATGTGTACTTAGTATGGAGATAAAGTTCTCTCCCATAGAGCCTGATTTATTAAAGCTCTCTAAGGCTGTAGAGGATATACTTTCATCAGTGAAGCTGGGTGATCCAGCAAACCTGGAATGGATCTGGTCCATGATTCAAAACATTTGCTAGCAAATAGCAAATTACTTTGAAGAAATCTATTCCAGGTTTCAGGTCCAAAGAGTCATCTATGAATGGAATGAAATGTTCAAGAATGGCCATACTAGTGTGATGGATTTAGCACCATCTGATTTCCACCATTTTTGGACTGCTCAAAGAAGCTTTAAGGATAATTATTTCATGTGACGATGAAGTGAAAATTGTGGTGTAGAAGTGGTTATGCTCTCTGCTGGAAACATTTTCTGCTGGCAGTACGACACTGTTGGTACGACACTGAGAAAAATGCAGTGTCTGTGCATCTTATAACTGACAAGACCAGTGCTGAATCATGTTCTCCAGTCTTCAATATGTAATAAATGCTGAATGCTGTATTAGCATTTAGCATTGTTTAGAGATACATGTATAACATTAGTTTGTGACACTACTATTAATAAAGTTCATGGTGTCATCTAGAAATGGGTTTGTAAAGGACATTTTAATGTAAACCAGTGCTAATGCAAATATGCAAGTTGCCCAACTGACATGCAGATATTCTGGGTTAAAATATCTCTCTTTCCCATTCAGATTTTGACAATAGTTAAGACAATAACATTTGTTCTCACATTTGTAATGAATGATGTCCGGCAAATATAATGAAATGTGTTTAATGAAACCAACACTAGTGTAGTTTAGGTAATGATGAATAGGAACCTTACATTTATAACGATAAATGCTAAGTGGATTTACTACATATAGGTTTTGCAAGGGAATTTTCACTTATCTTAGTGATTGTGGTGAGAATTCACGTTGTAAAGAATACCCAATAATGTGCAAGGAACTTTAGAAAAAAAAGTTTGTTTCCAATTGAATGGCTGAAGTCAGCAAAGCGTCATCCAATTCACTAAGCTAAGCAAAAAATGTCCTTACAAGGTAGCAAATTACTTTACTAACATAACCATACCTAATCAAATCCCTCTCTCCCTGATTAGAAAACAATGGTATTTTGTTATTATTTTATTAATTTTTGCCCCCAAAAAATTCAAAAACTTTCTGCAGTGAGTAAAATGGACCTTCCCTTTCCTCTCAAAGCCTAAATGGCCCATGGGAACTTTATGCTTCTTTCCAGGGCTAACGCTGAATCAAAAGGACTTATAAGATTGTAGCTGTCCATTCTCTGATGTCTTTATTTAAATTAAGAAATAGACTGACAAGATCATTCTAAAACAAACATGCCTTGTTGTTGTTGCTATTTAATAATAAGTTAACAGCGCTGCTTGAGATAACAAATTGAAATACTGTAACTTAACGTAAAAGTCAATATAAAAGACTAAAAAATGTGTACATGGTATTATGCGTGTATATCAAAATAATGTACTATAGATATGAACGTTGCGAAGCCAAGACATCCTCAGGGAACAACACATTTGACTTGATTCATCCTAAATTTAGACTTTCCCTGAACCAAAGACAGAACCCTTAAAAACAACTATAGATTTCTTCCTGGGTCAGCCTAATATTGATTAGACATGTACCTTAGCATCTCCTGAGATTCGAGTTACAATATACTAGAATTGAGACTTCTGTGATTGCTAATTTAAAACTGGCCTTCTGGTGTAAACCTTTAGAATGTAAGCTGTTATATCGACATATTTCTCTGTTTTATATTTTTCTTTCAATACCATTTTAATTAAACCGTGCATGAACCATTGGTGTTGTATTTTTATATTAGAGGGTTTGTGATTATCATTTTTTATTATTTAGCTCTGGGCTAAAAATGTAAAAATTGCTATTGGCCTTGAGAAAAAAGCCTTCATAATGGCCATAGACTGTAATGGTCAAAGTTCCTATAAAAGATTTATAAAGTGTTATAATGTCATAGCTGGTTAATGCATAGGTATAATATACTTCAAAATATACATTTGGACACCACCCTATGACAAAAATGTGATTATGTCTTATGACCCAAAATCAGGAAACCTGGAACCAAAAGACTATATATATTTTTGGGGTCTAGTTTATGTTCTGTGCTCAGTGGCCCTGATTTTTTAAAGCTCTCCAAGACTGGAGAGGATAGACTATCATGGGTAAACCTGGGTGATCCACCAATGCCTCTCTTTATACACTGGTGATAAAAATATACATATCCTCAGCTGATCATATAGCCCAAGCATTTAGCCTACACTGATAAGAACCATCCTACTATCAACTCATTAAAAAAATACATCAGATGGGGCTTGGAAATAAAGCAGGATATGTCGAGGTAACATCAAAATCCTGCTAATTAATATACCTAAAATTAAGACATCCTGCTTGTTGACTGACAGAAACATACCAATGAGGAAATTGTGTTTAATAATAAAACCTTGGTACTTACTTTTACATTTCTGCTTTATGTTGACAACTGCTATAAACTATATAAAAAACATGACATAACAAGAACTGAAAATATTTATAAGTTGGTGGCTGATAAAAAGGTTTGGTTAATTGACAAAGTTAAACTGATTTCAACTTTTGGCACTTTGGGAATCAATGACATTTTGTTTTGTGTTTGATGGCTAAATTGTATCCCCTGCGAATTCATTTACCACATTCACTCACTGTGTGCTTGTATTTCTTCCATGCTAGACTGTTCAATTAAACATTTTCAGCATGATAATACTTTCCTTTAATACTTATTCATGAAATATGTCTTATTAAATTGACAGTCATTTAATTAAAGGACTGAAGCTCTAAATTGTGTGGGGAGTAGCTGAAACCCACTGATCAATCTAGAAATATTATCCTCACTATGGCTATAGTCCGTGATTGACCAAATGCAAAATTATAACCGACTCCAGTAGTCTCAACAATCTTTTACAAACTTTGGTGCTTTGTTTACTATTGTCACCATTTTTTGGAGGGGAATAGTGATTTGTGTTTTCACAATTACATTATTTTTCACAAATAAATGTTATTTATCTTGTACTTTTAATATTTTTGACATTCTTTATTTGAGCCTATTGGTGAAAACCCCACTATCCACATATTGGTACTAATAGGGCTTCCTAGCTGTAGGCTTCCCCATTACCACTTAGATAGATTCTCTGCTCAGGTTTACCAGTTTTTCATCATGATGTGCATGGTAATGGCAAAAAAAACCCTCTTACAATACTACAAATCAACTACTTCCTTCCTGATAATTTAACTGCCCGTGAAAGTTTTCAGTTATGTTTAAAATAGGTTATAGTCCCCAAAAATTAATTTAAACAATACAATGCTAGACGGAGAAAGATTTTTTAAGAGGAATCAAAATAGTTAGGGCCTATTTAGAGTTATGTAGTGTGTTGATGGATGTGCATTGCCTTGCAATATGGCATGATTTAACCTTGCATTAAGGCAGCCCATTAAAAATACATGAGCTGCCAATGAACTCCAACATGCTCAAAATAAAGTACCAGGGCTTTTTTCTTTATTCAAATTCTGATTAGTTTTTGAAAGTTTCACTCCTAAATCCTAACTTTGTAGGTTAGGATATTACAAAAGTATACAATAACTACCGGGGACATCAGGAAAGAACACAACAGATGAAAGGACATTAATCAGGAAGTGAAGGAGATATATAGGAAATAAAGGAAGGATCAGAGTTAGGCTAACATAGGTTTGATAATAATATAATGTAAATGAATACTTTTTCAACAAGCAAAATAAAATATAAAGAACTTTTACATCCAAGGAAACTTTACAATACACCATACATAATTTTAAGGTAGGAATCCTGCAAAGGAATCCAGCAAGCTTAAATGTCACATAAAAGGCCTTGCATGTCTCCCATATCAATTAATTTCAGCCAAAAATTGGAACTTTTCTATTTTCTTAAACCAAATTTTCATAGGTATTTCAGGTGATTTCACAAGGACCATTTTACAAGGAAGATGGAGTTTAATTGGAACAAGGAAGTTCCAATTAAAGCGAACATGTATCAGTGCACAAGTGTATAATTGTCTTTAAATGGTTGAATTTCAAATATACATACATTTCATATATATAACACATGCTGCATGATGGTGTTGTTTACCATGATGTATCAATGTTTTTATGACAAAAAATAACTGGCACAGTATAAAACAAATGCTTCTGCAATTGCTAAGTACTTTACTTGGCGTCATTTTTTTCTGAGGCATGGAATGATTCAAATTACCGAATTGTGAGTGAAGCCAGCATACTTTGCATGCTAACTCTGGGTCAGTGATTTTGAAAATACTGCAGAAGGATAGATCATAAATAGAAATCACTATATTCTGTCTATGTTTATTTTCTTTTGCCTAAGCAATATGCACTAACTGCAAGAGACTACAGCAAAACTAATAACTGTACAGAGGGTAGGCATACATTTATCAAAGTGTTACCATCTATTGTTTATGTTATGAAAATGGTATAAAGTTTGCTCACTTTAGTTTATTTAAACTATATTAACCACAAAACCCTGGCTAGAAGCAGATAGCAATTTTGCCCATATTTATGTTAAAATGTATATTACTTATGTTTCTGTTAATGTTTTTTTCATGTCACTCTGCCACAAAGAAATTTCAGAATGGTATTTTAAGTCAAGATCGACCACCCCAAATCTTGCTCTGAGGGACTGATATCTTCACCTGGTGCTTTTCTAAGTTTTAGATCTTTGGCCATTTTGATTGCACAACTCAGCACACATTGTGCAGGGGATTGTAAACAGGGGATTCTTTTTTCCATTGACTCATTTTAGGTAATAAGCATAACAATACTTCATGTCTTATAGTAGACATTAGACCCCTGGTATGCAGCATTGGGCATTTTCTTCATGATCAGTCAACGTCTGAGCTGCTTGTTGGAAGCACAACTGGCTTTAGGAAACCTTGGTTAGGAGAAAAGTCTAGTAGAATTTTTGTCTCATAGCCTGTTTTGCTTCTTGATCTAATAGTATAGGAGACTAACCATAATTCCCATGTGTCAATTACTGGCCTAGCTCAGTGCTACATATAATAAACATATGCTGGAGTTTATGTGGCTCTAATTGCAAACTAGCATAATCCTAAAAGAATATGTATTTAATTACCTTTTTTACAATTACATCACCAAAGATGAAACTCCCAGATAAATCGAATGACATTGTTGAGTGCCATATTTCTTGCAACCTCATGTCTGTAATTTGACCTATCTATGCCAACGTTTGGCAGAGGCAGTGAACCAATTAAAGAAGGCAAATTATAATTCAGGGGAGTCCTGTCTACATACAGAGTACTGTTGCCATGGTAGCAGGAAATAGAAATGTTGACATTTTTTGGCAGATACAGACAATTGTGTGTGTGTCATTTTATTACCATTACATTACAGAATGACTTGTCTAGCAGTTGTATGATAATATTAGATTGTTTCAACATATAATGTTAAAGATTGGGAATATAGTCAAATGATTTATTTATTCTGTCATTTACCAGTAGGTTTTATTTCATGTGAACCCTCATATCTTGCAATTGTTTTATTTTTTTCTAAACACAATATATTTGTATACCAACCTATATAATGATGCTGGTTCGATATAGGCCCTGTACATCAATGTTTTAAGAGACTGACGTCAGCCCTCTGTATAAGAGAGAGCCAGGCGTACCAGTGCAGAAATTGGCTGTCATTGGATGACCCTAAGTGCAGTATATTTGAACTCGGAATTTGGGCTTGGATTATTCAAATTCAGAGTTGAGGTTAAAAAAGTCTGAATTGACTTTTTGGAATAGCAATATATTATCTGCCATACCCTTGGTATACACACTTATGGATGCACGTTGGTGCTAAAAGAAGCCATTTCATAGGTGCTTTTAACATCTGCTAAGCAGCTCCCACATTAGGACCATTACTGAATCACTGTCTGTGTTCAATTGGTGTGTTTTTGTGTTGCATGATGCATGCAAAGTTCAAACAGTTCAAGGTCATGTATTTAGCATGTTGGGAGAATTATCAAACCTGGACAGAAAACTGTTGCTTAGCTACTCTCCCTTTCTGTGTCCAGTTCACAGACCCAGGAGCCCTTTCTTTATTAATTGAGAGAATATTCATGTAATATTGCTGCACACTATTAGAAAGTTTCCATATATCTAGAAAACATGAGTCACTAAATATTCTCTGTCCATGGTCCTGAAATACAGAAACAAAAGGATTACAGCTTTCTATTTTATCTGTATGTTGTTACATTTTCGAAAATGAATTTTTCCAATATTGAGGCAGTCACAGTATTACCCTAATATGTAAAGCAAATTCTTCATCCTCCCAACTTAATTAGCACATTGAGACCTGTGAAAATGATCACAAGCTCTGTTCAAGTTGTGACAAATTTCCATTGTTAGAGCTAAAGCTGATATGTGCTAGCTGCTAAGGAAATCCTTCTCTTTTCACTGTGTGTGATATTACATAAGCTGTGTCAAGCCATGTCTTAAAGATGTTTTTAACTCATTCTTATGATTCCTGCTTAGAAAAACATGTAAAACAAAAATATTTTATTTGTACATGCATAGAGCTAAATTGCAATGTCTATAAACAAAGGGCATGATTTACTAAAGACGCTTAGGTTTTCCAAACAAAAATCATGTTTTTTTTTCATTTTCTTTCACAATAATTTTTACAAATGAGTGATAATTCACTCAATTCTGATATTTTATATCTGGTTAATAGTCTGCTGGGAGTATTTGGAAAGATCAGAAAACTAGTTTGCAAGGACCTTTTGTTTCCTGTTCCTGTTTTGTAAACATGATCATGGGTCACTCATTTATAAACATGACTGGTTCATTGATCAACAGATTGATCTGCTGAGTTAAATCATTCTAGAGACCATTCTCAACCATGTTTACCTGGCAGGGTGGATCATGTAAAATAAATTTCTGATTTTGTGCAAAATAACTATACCTGTTTTCAGATATATACAACATATATAAAGGGAAGATAAATAAACAGTAGCAGGATGAAAAAGGACTGCCTTTGCACTATTAGGATGTGCTAGAATTTTGCAGAGTTTTTGGGGATTCCACCATGACTTTGCTTGCAGGTAAATGCAAGCAATCTCCAGATGCCTCCACTTTATACATTCACCTGTATTTTACTCCGTGACACAGTATTTTTAATGATTCTTAGATCTTGTAAAACATCAAGCACAGTAATGTCACCAAATGTATTTAACCTGTACGCTAATTGCCTATCTGAGGAATGCTGGAGGCGTAATTGCCTAAAGATGCTCTTGTAACCCTTTCATTCAATAGGTCAGGTCAAACCCAAACCTAAATAATTTGGAATACCTGCTTCAATGATATAAACAGCTATAAACATCTCCAATTGACTCCAATTGCCATTTTTTCAAAATGCTATTATTAGAGATGTGCACAAACTTTTTCTAATAAGGACCTTTATTGGTTAAATCTTTTTTACAATATGGAATTATTTAGGATGTAAACAAAATTCCCTACTAAGATTTCCAACCTTTGCCTTACAACTTTCATGAATGTAACTTAGTGTTTTTTTTTCAAAAGATAGACATTTTAAAAATGAAAAAGGAAATATCTTTTAATAAAATGGACGTAAATATCATTCATCAGAACTACTTTGTGTATCTTAACAATTTAGTTTTTTAGAAAAAGTAAAAAAATGTTAAGCTGTTATGCTAACTTCGTGTATTTCTTACTTTTAATTGCCTTCTTTTGCAATTATGTTTACTCAGCAGATTACTTAGAAAATTTAGGGTTGTATATTTTCCAGTTGACTTATTCTAATCCCCTGATCGTGTAGAGAAAGTGTAGAATTGCATGCTCTACTCGTTGCAAATATTCAAGCATTTTCAGCCATGTGTAAATCTCCAATATTGGGTAAAGTCTGATTGAACTCCCAAAGTTCAATCAAGCAAACACATGAGGCAAAAATAAAGCTTTAACTCATTCCTACTTTGAAATCTTATTAAACTGAATCATACAGAAAAAAAACAACTTTATGGCTTTTCAGACCAGAGTACAAATTTTGATTAACTCTCTGTTTTGTTATCTTTTACTACTTATGTTTTAGAATATTGCATACAAATATGAAATGCATTTAAAGAAAACAATTACCATACCTTCCGAGACTTTTATCAACCTGAGTCATTATTTGTATGTTAAGTTTCAAACAGATGACAATAAGTACAGTCCTCTAAATATCAGCGGTAGACCATAAAATGTTCAGCTATCTGAAGAACTTGAGTAGTTAAAATTCCAAGGCACCCTAAAAGTGGTCTGGGGAGTCAAAACAGGGTTCATTCCTTTAAAGAAAGAATTCAAACATTTAGGTTTTGTATTATGCTGGTCCAAGAAAGAGTCTCTGACACTTTTGGTTCTTAAGGAAAATAAATGGTAGCAAAAAAAGCTACTCGAACTATGATCCACAATCCTTGTGGAATCCTGGATCCAGCAACCTAGGAAATACTCAAATATTGTCCCCAAGGGCAGTTTCTGTCCTACTATCAACTATCTACTGATAAATTCTGGGAATCCAAGGCTTACATTATCATACTGGGTAAATAAGTACCAGCATCAGAATCTTGTTTTATTGGATATTATGTAGCAAGTAAGGCATCAGGGCAGGAGGAGAAAAGGGCATAGAGCGTAGAAAGATCTGCCCATGGAACTCAGAGTGTGTTCATTTTCCAATGTGTTCTTGAACCATATCTTATAACCATATTTAGGAAAATATTACAAGGTTTTAGTGATACCATTGATAACATCATGGCCCTAATAGTCAGGCCAATCACCAACTTGGATTGGCCAAGGAATTATTATACCAAACTAAAGGGGTCCAACTCAATTGCAGATGTTGTGTGCCTCCCATGTAGTTGATGTAAGACACTACTCTGCACTTGTATGTTGGTATAAAACAGATTTCTCAAACTGCATTATTGACACCAAGTGTAGTAAGGCAAATTTTGTTGCTTTCAGCTCTGATGGGTTGACGTGTAGGGTCCTCTGCTAAGGTGTCTAATGTCTCTTTATTGCTGAGTGGGTAGTGAATACTTCCCAACCTTGAAGGATGGCATCTGTTGTAATGGCAAAATCTAAAGGGTCTGGTCTAAATTAGACTGGAAAAGGTGCTGAAAGGACATCTAAGGCAAAAAGGTCTTTCTAAAATCAGAAAAGGTTTCTTTGTCATATTATCTTCCTTTCTTTACATTATAATGTAATTGAATGACTACCCAAATATTAACACTGTTGTTCTACAAGCTTTTAACAAAATTGTTAAAGTGGAAAGCATAGCACTTTAAAATATGGTCTGTAGCAATATGCACTTTTTGTTTTGCTTTTGTAAACATGAATAAAAGAGGACCTTAAGCAATGTAAATGTAATATTTATTCTATTATTTTCACTATCTCCTTGAAATGTGCTAAAACATGTGTGACAATTTTTTAATTGGTCTATTTCAAATACTAGGAGGGTCTGCATGTAAAAATGCCCAATGGTTTCCTAAAACTATCTTGATTAAACTAAAAAGAGTAAAAGCTAGTTAAACAAAGTTAAACAACTCAGAAGAGTCAGATAATGGTGATCACTCAAAAAATCAGTTATAAGGAGGAGTTTTCCATGCCAGTCACACTCTGTTCAGAACTATTCATAGGAGTTGGAGGTTATGGAAATATGCTCTGATTTCCAGTCCAAACTACTTCAAGTACACCTCACAATGTATTATGAGCCCTCAGCAACTTAGAGACACCTGGCAGTGCATTGCTGCATGCATCTAGGTCATTTCCTAGTTGTTCCATCAGTAAAACTAGACAATATTGCAGCACATAACAAGGGTTTCAGAGGCTCTTCAGACACTCTCAGGGTCTATGTAGAAAGCAGAAACCTGTTTGTCAGCTGCCATTCTCCAATGGAGGATCTTCCAGGTACAGTGGCAGTGACTGCTTCTCTTCTAGAGAATGTCAGATAAATTTCAGATTGACGCTTTAAAAAATTGGCCCTTTTGTGTAATCTTTTTAGGTATGATCTTAAGTCTTCCTTTCACCTATAGTGACAGGTTTGCTTTAAGGATAACTAGTTTACTTAACTGATTATTCTAATTTAAAACAACACTATATTACCAGTGCCAACTGCTGTTCTACATAATAATTAAATCATAATATTTGATGAAAAATATGGAATTAGTACATCAGACACTTGATCCAGAGACAATTATTATTCTGTTCATGTCCCTGTTAAATTGCATTTCTTTTAAATATTTCATGCCATGGAACAGACTTCTTATGATGGGCACTGGCTTGCTGCTAATATACCAGGAGAAAAGCAGACATGTCTGCACATTGCTCATGTGTACAATCTGTATATATTTACAGTAGAAAGTGCCCTAAAGCTGCCCTGGGAGCACAGATCAAACAACACTGTCAACTTACATAGTTATCTAAAAAAAAACTAAACAATCTTGAAAGAGAAAAACAAAAAATCATAGTCTGGTCTTTTGGATGACAAATATTTAACTGCCTAAACTTTGTGTTATTTTAGCGTGTCTTGAGTCTGGACCTGTATGTATGCATTCTATATACTGTTGACTTTATTTGAGTTTTATTATTTTTAATAAAAAATGATATAAATAAAAGTTGAACTATAGGATTGTGAAACATGTTGACTGTTAGTCTCCTTGTGCATCCTCAGTAAACATGTAGCTTAATAATTTAATTAATTCATTAATTTGAAGTAGTATACTTTTGTAGAAAAAAAACAAAAACCACCATTGTCTTTATCATGCAGGTTACCAAGCTACCACCCACACATGATGCTGCATGGAGTGAGTTACTGTCCAGACAACTAATAAATGAAAAGGAAGGGCCATGGACAGTGCAGAATATTGAGAGGGCTTGATGACATTCCAAAAATGTGGCATTACATAGGCAGGGGAGATTCTAATGATATTTGGAATACTGATTGCTTTATTAAAAAAAAAAACATATCATTGGAGGAAAAGGATTAGTGATTTATAAAAGGGTAGGTCTGGGGATCAGCTTTAAAACTCTTTATGTAAAACTCTGTATGTACAGACGGAAGAAAATAAGCATGGAAAAAATAATAATGGTATTTTGGGTAATAAAAACTTTTAAAGGTCCAATGCTGCTGTAACCAATGTGAAGTACCTTGCAAACGGAAGTCACTAGTGTTATACCCTGTTCCCTATGATTCCACACTATTCTCTAATGGACTTTGTTATTACATTTATAATATGAGCTAGGATGAATATTACACTATCTCCCGTTGTTTTTGGGGTTTCCTTTTTTTTCACTTCATAATATCCATCATAGACTATATGCATCATTTCATGCACATTGATCATTTATTGTCTTTGTATCATTCTTTATTTGCTGTATATATTATATATCCATGGCTTTATTCTAAATTGCCAATAAAATACACTTGTAAAAGATTTGTATTGTTATGCATTAGTGATTTTCACAGTTGAAATGGGCCAACAGAAACGTATCTAACATGTTTGGCAAAACAATCAAAGTTCTTGGTGTGCTTTTAGACAAAAGCTACAAACATAAAATTGGATTTTAAGCTTTACCTGCAAAAACAGTTGTAGAACTTCTCTAGCATGCTTTTTAGGCAGCATGGTGGCCGCATGGTTAGGAATCTTAGCTTGCTATGCTAGGATCGGAGATTTAAGCTGCAGCCTCTACATTATTTGAATGGAGTTTTTATGTTTTTTGTGGGTTGTGTGGGTTTTCTAGAGCATACTAAAAATATACGTAAAGCAAAAAATGGTTTTACCCCCCTCCCCCAAATTGATCTTATATCATAGTGGAGATATTAGACTGTGGTAGGGACATTTGATTGTGAGATTCTCTGAGGAACAAACAGGCCATAGGTATTATGTACTGTATAAAGTATTGTGGAAAATGTCAATGCTCAATAAATGCACTCATCTGTTTATTTGATGTGTATATATATTTATATATATATATATATATATATATATACATACATACATACATACACACATACACATATTCTGTTCAGTTTTTGGTTTCCCTTATATCATTAGCCATGCTGTTGCCATGGTATCTGATTCTTCTCAAAATTCAAGGAGCACAAGAGAGACATAGAACATGCTTAGACTTCAAGTTATTGAGCTATTGATAAGTATTTACCCCATAGGGAGACATTTTATGACACAGGAATGCAGCCCATATGCTTTTTGTACTACATAACTTATTTCTGAAATTTCCAGTGTTCTTAATACAGAAGGATCAAGTAATACAAATTTAAATAAACCACCTCCAATACGTAATATTATAACAATTTCAATATCTGTTTATTGGTTTCACATGACCATTTATTTTATTAGTTTTGTGGTTTCTGACCTTGAAATAACTTTTTTTGTAACTTTGAAATATAATTTGAGAGTTCATGGAGTATAATTAAGCAAAACAGTGGCTGTACTATTTCTGCATTGAGGTGAATTCATGTAAAGTAATTGATCTCCAAGAGAAAATTAAAATCCGGGGCCAGTACATTTCTTTCAGTGGTGAAATATTCTGCATTAGTTACAACTGTAGAATTTCATGTATACCTAGTTAGATTGTGATGTTGTATAGGATTGCAGATTGCAGATTTTTCCTGAGCTTTCATTTAATCTGGTGTGCATATGAGTCTGTAGTTCAGCATAAGCCCATATATACTTCAATGTGCACACTCATGTGCCCACAATGAAGCAAATTCTTTGTCTTGATAGATCAGGTCTTCTACTTGCAGTGAACATTTATTGAAATTTGTAAATATTAGGTTGACAAATGCAATATATAAATAAAAGGTGGAAAAGCCTTTCTTTACTTTCAGTTGAAGTGGAACTAAAGTCCCACTATAAAAATTCGAGATCAGGCCTCTGTTTATTGCAGAAAAGGACAGGTGATGTCACTTTTGCAATAACTATTCTTACTTACCTAATTCCCACCTGGCTGTCAAAGTTGCCGTGTTTGTTGTCAGGAATACATGGAAATCCTTGCTTCCCTTGTGGGTGCTGGAAATAGACTCCTGCACAACTGCAAGGGAGTTTTGCCACCTTGGCCTTGCCAATCAAGATAGTCAAAGATGAGAACACAGAAGAGAAAAAAGAAGATGATGGCAGCACACATGACAAAAGGTGGAAAGGAGAATATTGATGAATTTAATTCCATATTAACCCAAAATGAGCTCTAATTCCTGTCGCCCTGTTTTTTACATTTTTAAAAAGTTGAATTCACTTTCTTTATTTTGGCTATAGTATACCAAGTAAATATGCTAAAATATAAAATAAAGCTTTCTTTATATGCAAATAACTGTATAATCATGCTTTATAACAGAAACATGCTTTTGCAGTAATTTTACCAGGACAAAATTTTCTTTATAATTTTTCTTTATTTACATTATTTTCCTTTTTGATTACAGTACAACTACTTTTTATGAAACCCATCACTAGTGAAAAGATACAAAAAATGTAAACATTTATAGCTATAATTAGATAAATAAAATCATTTTTACAAAACAATTTTGTACCCAACAAAAAAAATGTGTATTATTTTACGTAATGACAATGGTATTTTAAAATAAATAGGCCCATATTGAAAGGTAAATTGTTCTGTTTAATGAATCCTTTATGTTAAAAATTGGTTAACCACAAATAAAACTGTAGCATGTGCAAACAATTAAGCACCTTTGCAGCTAAAATATTAGTTTTATGTTTATGATAATATTTATTAGGCTTCAATCCAGTTAAGCCACCTTTGGTTGGGATAAAGTGCAGTCCTAGGTCCACATCTTACATGGTAGCCAGATTTCAGATATAGTTTCAACTGTCCACAGTCCTTTTTATATAAAAGCTTACTGTTCCACTGAGCTCTCTCAACCTTGCTTTTTGTGCTTTAAGCGCTTGGTGCAGGATAAAAAGAGTGCTGACAGATCTGCAAAAAGTTACAAGTACTGCCTGTTTGTGGTGGGGACACCTTGTTTATGAGGAAATACCTAAGTTTAGCTAGATGCCTAAACAGGCATATTATGTTCATTTATTATATGGACTTACTGTACAAAATCCTTCTTTATTGAATCTGAGTTTGCTGCATTGCTGAATAAAGGTGCAGGGCAAAACCTGCTTAGACTGATCCTGTGTGCCGCACTGTGGCTTATATTTTACCGCTGCCAATGCCATATGAGCTCATCCACCCTACAGTATATTTTATATATGTGTGCTAAACCTGTCAATTATAGTTCAATATATATATATATATATATATATATATATATATAAAACTTTTCATAATAATTAAGCCAAGGCAATGAGAACATTGGTTGAAATTTAAATTTTGTATGGGACTTTTTTCATTGTTCTTGGTTTATTGGTTTGCAATATTTATATTGATTTTACTTATTTAATATTTATTTGGTATCTAAAATTGTTCAATGGTTCTCTGTTCTTTGATTTACAATTATAAAAAACATATCCATTAAAAAGTAATTTTAGCTGAAATTCTCTGGCAGAGAAATCAATGTTCAAAGGACATAAAAAAATGTTTAGTAATATTGTGATATACCCATATTCACCTTAAGATCAAGCTTGCGAACACCAGATGTCTTTGCAAGTCAACCTACACAGAGGCATTGTGGACTTCAAAGATATATTTTTGTCTCCAGAGACAACTCGTCTGTTCATTTCCACGAGCTAAAAACACACTTTGAGATTGGAGATTACCAGGTAAAATGGAACCTTGAAATTAAAACAAGTACTGCTTTATTTCTAACTATTTCAAGGCTATGTGTATAACCTAACAAAGTCATTACATTTAAAGTAAGAAGGCATACATTATTGTAAATATGAACATTTCAAATAGAAGAACGAACTGTTCATTGGTGTAGATGAGCTTTTGGCATAATGGGCAAGTATGAGCCGTCTTCTTGCCGATTTGAAAACATACTTACCTTATTTTAGGCACCCTAACAGATTCAAGACCCTGTTTCTGCTGCATTCATGAATCTGCCATCTTTGTAGCCTACTTCATTGAGGATGAACGGTGATGCTACATACAGAGATGGACTCTACACAAACAAAAAGCCACTAGGAGCTAGGGAAAAATTCTTCTTAGCATGAATTGGCTAAATCTTTGTATTTACTTAATTTTTCTTTAATTGCTTTGCAGTGGTCTACAAAAGACTGATATTATGTAACATCTATATCATGAATTGTAGCTACATGTATTAGGGATATGTAGTGTCCTGCAAAGTGTATATAGTATTTATGGTGGCTAACTGAACACTAAGAAAGGAATCATGAAGACAAAACAAATATGTTTTTTTAGTAGCACATTAAACACAGTCTCACTTTAATAAACTATGATCTTTTCTGCTGCCCCTATGCAATCTATACCTATGACAATGTGTTTAGAGCAATTAATTTACTTATGTGGTTTAATAAACAGTAGTGGTAAATTGTACCAGGAAATGATTATCACTGCTTTTAGTATCCAGCTCCCAGATCCAGTGCTTGGACTGGAGCTGTGGAATCTACACAGCTTCACAATGATATGTCTGTCTCAAACCAGTCTCTGAAGCTGGATAAAGTCAGGTTTATGTAGTAAATAAGAGCCTTGATTGAGTAAAGAAGACAGGTGTATCAGGTTGCATTTACCTGTAGACAATATCCATAGGCCCTGGTAATACTTTACTGTAATGCATGAAACCACAAACGTTACCAAAAATATAAAATAATAAAAAAAGTAATGCTCTAAAACAACAAATGTCTATCAGAAATATGCAAGACACCCAAGTCAGGTGTTGTCAAACCTGTATCTACACCAGGAGGAAATATGGTAATTTACCCAACTTTAATCTGTTCAATATCATTTTATGATTCTTTACACATAAAGGACTCAAATTACTACACTAGTTAGTTACCTGCAAGGAAGCTTGCTTCTGGCAATAGATAATTAATTCTTAAATCTTGAAAGACGTTGAGCTTAGAGAACCCCTGAGCACATTTGTATGAAGATTAGACATTGTTTCTCTTTTCCTAGATTTCTTTGAAGTCTTTTCTTCAAAGATACATGCCTGGTTGCTCATACTGCTTAAAACCTCAGTTGACAAAGTTGGCTTTTTTGATTACATTTTCACAGTCTTCCACTGCCAAATTTCAAGTGCATATTCACCCCTTGGTTAAAATAACAAGCAAAAACACTAATTAGTAATGCTGCTGTTAGCTAGCATTCGTTGGAATGATAAAGAACACAGTTTCTTAACAACAATATTACAATTACATCACACATTGGGGAGTTACACTGTGTGCTGTAGCAAGCACTGTTAAATAATACCTCTTATCTTATTTTTCTTTTGGCAGGTGCTTTAATACAAATGAAAACCTAACCACTAAATTATTTAGGAAATACAACATTCTTGATATGCATGTGGCGTCTTTGTCACATTCTATTCCTCAAGAGATCTACAACTCAACAGAAGCTTCTGTTTTTGCTTTACTATACAATTACATTTTCTCTCCTTTTAGCAATTGAAGAAATATGCTTCTTATGTTTGCATGTTGAAAATGAGGAGAGGAAAACAGTTTGTACAGTTTGCCCCTTCATAAATTTGGCATATTTTGCATTCGATCTCACTTGCTTTCTGGGTATTTGAAACATCAGATTTTAAAGGGCAATAGGAAAAGTACATAATACGTGGAACCTTTATAAAAATGATTGAAAAGAACTTTATTATTATTGATATTATTATTATTATAATTATTATTAATTATAATAATATACAGGATTTATATAGCACCAACATATTACGCAGCGCTGTACATTAAATAGGGGTTGGAAGTGACAGATGAATACAGACAGTGACACAGGAGGAGAGGACCCTGCTCTGAGGAGCTTACAATCTAGTAGGTGGGGGAATTAACACAGGGGGAGGTGAGATATGTAAGAGGGGAGATATGTAGTGGTGGGAAGTAGTGATGGTTTCAAAAACAGAAAACATAGGCAAGTTTAAAAAAATGGGTTTTGAGTGCTCTTTTAAATGAGCAGAAAGTAGGAGCAAGCCGAATAGAGAGTTGAGGCAGCTCCAGAAAAGTCTTGGAGCAGGGCGTGTGATGAGGTTATGAGTGAGGAAGTCAGTAGTAGGTCAATTGAGGAGCGAAGAGAGCGGCTGGGGGAATATTTTTTTTTTTTATGAGGTCAGAAATGTAAGTGGGACAAGGACTGTGGAGGGATTTGAAGGCAAAGCGCAATAGAAAAGGAAAAGGCGAAGGCAGAATCGAAGGTGACACCAAGACAACATGCCTGAGGGGAGGGCTGAATACCAGTGTTGTTAAGAAATCGAAATATGTCAGGGGGAGATTTGGAATTTGAGGCGGAGAAGATGATGTATTCTGTTTTATCCAGGTTGAGTTTTAGAAATCGGTCAGACATCCATGATGAGATGGCTGACAGGCAGCATAAGACCTTATCCAGGACTGAGGGGGACAGGTCAGGGGTAGACAGGTTTGAGTGTCATCAGCATACAGATGGTACTGTAAGCCAAAGGAGGATATGAGACTACCGAGAGAGGAGGTGTATAGAGAAAAGAGAATTGGTCCAAGGACTGACCCTTGGGGAACACCAACAGGGAGGAGAGTGGGTGAGGAGGAGTTACCATTGAAAGAAACTTGAAAGGAGCGGTCAGACAGATAGGAAGCAAACCAAGAGAGAGCAGTGTCACAGATACCAATGTAGCACATTATTTGTATTAGAGGGGGGTGATCAACAGTGTCAAAAGCAGAGGAAAGATCAAGGAGAAGGAGCAGGGAAATGTTGCCTTGAGACTTAGCTCTGATGAGGTCATTGGCCACTTTAGTAAGGGCTGTTTCAGTGGAATGGGCAGCTTGAAAGACAGACTGGAGAGGAGAGAGTTGGTGCTCAGGTAATCGGTGAGTCTTTTGTAGACAAGAAGTTTAGAAACACATGGGAGATGGCAGATAGGATGGTAGCTAGAAAGTATGGGGAGGTCTATTGAGGGTTTCTTCAGGATAGGGAGAATATTGGCATGTTTGAAAGTGGAGGGGTAGATAACAGTAGAAAGCGAGAGATTAAATGGTTTGGTTATGGCGGGGGCCAGGGTGGAGGAATGGGCACAGAGTAGATCAGAGGAAATTGGGTCAAGCAGACAGGTAGTAGATGGAGATGATGAGAGAAGAGAGGAGATTTTATCCATAGTAACAGGGCTGAGGGAGGCGAGTGATGATTTACTGGTGGAAGAGGTGGGTATGGTTGGAGTGGCTCGGTGAGCAGAGACATCATGTCTAATTTTGTCAATTTTATCTATAGGTGGCAATGTCTTGGGCAGAGAAGGTAGTTGAGGGGGGAGCAGGTGTGGGGTTTAGGAGGGAGTCAATTGTTGAGAAGAGGCTGCACAAACAGTCTTTTGTAGATGTTTGGTGTGATTGTTGTGCCAGGGTCGAAGGTTAGCAGGACAAGGGTAGCGGAAGGGGCAACTTTATCCAACTTTAGAGCTTGTACACAGGCATTTTTCCCTAAATTTGACTTGTCAACTGATCTCAAATTTTTTTAAAGAAATCCATTCAAAGTTCGTTGGATTACCCAGGTTTTCACATGATAGTCTATTTTCCCCATTCATTAGGTGCTTTATTAAATCTGGCCCAGTAGGTGGGATATCTGCTCTTAAGTTACAGGATCTGCATACTTGCTGTGACCAATAAAGATCTTAATTCATCTCTTGGGATTTATATTTTTAATTTTTATAATTTAAAGAATGCAACAAAAGTGATAAAACATTTGCAGGCTTGCCACCGATTACCAGACAGCAATTGATTTGGAAAATATAGAAGGAGGATTTTGTTGAAATAATCAGTATATAAAAGAGTATATAAAAGAGTGTTGACTTAGCCCATTTAATAAAGTAAAATCATGCTCACTATAAATATTAATTAATGTGCAGGGGGATTTATTAGATATGATTGAAACTTTACTTCTTTTCTGATAATTGTCTACTCTTTATGTTGATAAACACTATTGTATATACTGCAAGGTGCGTCTGGACATGTTATGTGTGCTTACATTTCTTTGCTGTATTACGACCATGTTGTGAAATAGATGTAGCAATACAAATTCCACTATGTCTACTGGCTTGCAGCGATCAATATGGGTATCCTTAAGGTGTTGCTGATATCTAGCTCACCCCTTGCTTTCCTCTATTGACACATTGCTGTGATTAACTCTAATGTTGCCTCACCCCCTGAAAATTAAAAAAATAAAATAAATTAATTAATCCTATGTAGAATATACCTCCCCAATAATTGTGTAAGCTAATATACCCAATTATAAAAATTACATATGTAATCATTCTATACACTCACACTTAATTACTAACATGAAAATTGCTTGTAACTGTTTGTATAAAACACAGAATTGGCATTAAATAAGTGTACAATACAAAATAATTTACAATATTTATCTGCACCAATGGCCCTGTTCCTACTGTATGTGTTGCAGTGCAAGACCGGAAAGAGGTTTGTTTGTTTCAATCAGCTCATGCTAACCTTGACAAATGATATTTCCAATACTTTGCAGGTTTCTTTATTTAGCTGTTTTATCAAGATTCCATCTTTCTTAGGATCTTCCTATGTTATTGTGGGTTTCTGTGCAATAATAGCAGACCCATCATATTCACCTGTGGAGTTAGGTTTCATACAGTGGATTTTTTCTTTGCTAAGCATTCCCTTGATTTGATGCTGATAGTAATAGTTGGGGCTATAGGTGCTCCATTTATTGAACTTCAGGATTGGTATATTATTATTATTATATATTACATATTATGCCAACATATTATGCACTGCCTAATCAAACTTACAATCTAAGACACAGGGTGAGGTAGTATACAGTAGGTAGGAAAAATGGAACTATGGATATTTAGTAATTGTTGTGAAAGAGAGGATGATGGGTAGGCAAGAAATATTTAATGGAAAGAGTAAGACGAATGGGAAGAGGGAGAAAACTACACAAAGTAGGGGCAACCCTACATGAGTCTTGAAGTATTGCATCAGATTAAGTTATGGGTGAAGACGTCGTTATTAGTTCATTGGAGGAGCGGAGAGGAGGGTTAGGATATAGTCAGGTTGCCAATGCTAGTGATTTAATTAGCATAGCAGCCTAAATTTGATTCTGAGGTAAAATGGAAGTCAATGGAGGGAACTAAAGATAGGAAAATAAGATTAATAGCAATAGGTAGGTTATGTGTATTTGCAAGATTAATGATAGATTGGAAAGGTAAAGGAATTACTAGATAGGAAGATGTTGTGTTAGTGGTGGCAGAGATAATAAAAGCACGTCGCTTGGTTTCTGGGGATAGGAACAAGCATATTTTGGAAATGTTGTGCAGGTGGAAGTTAATGACCCAGAGATGCTCATGATGTGAGGAGTGAAAATGTGTCCAGAGTCAAGAATGACACCAGAACAGCATGCCTCTGGGGTGGGGGAAATGACTGTTATTTACAGTAAAATGATGTTACTAGAAGTTACCAAAGCGTTGTGTAGGCAACTTGGGGAAAATTTGGAAGAGCCAAAATTTTTCAGAATATGAATAAAGAGAATATAAAACGGAGGATTACGAAGGACTTGGAAAATATAAGGAATTTAGGACCCACAACCTCCTCTCCCCTGTGGCCCAGTCTAGGATGGGTATTGTAAAATGTGGCCCTTGAAGACTGCAGAAGTAAAACTGGAGTTTCTAAATTTGTGGTTCTACCCTCCTGAATTCCCAAACTGTACTTAAAAATGGCACTCAGATGTTGGCACATCACACGTGACCACAATCACACGTGCCAAATACTTAAAAAGAAGTGCTTTCTGGCCTGATTTGTTGTGATATCAAATAAAAAAAAATGGGTGGGGGACCAAAGTGTAGCGTTTGTCCATTAAAGTAAAGCATGGGTATTCAGAAACATAATCTTAACTATATTTATAACATACTGGGAATAAATATACCACTTAACCTACCTAACCATTTTTTTAGGATTGTGAGGAATAAACATAACTCAGAATATATTATAGCAGTGGTTTCCAGGTTTAATACAATGATATGCTATTTATCTGCTGTTCCAATGGTCAGTCTAGAACACTGGTTGAATAGAGACAGTGGAACAGATGCCAGATCCATTTCCCCAACACTTTTACAGGCATGTTGGAAAAAGAATAAAAGAGATTTGTTATGGCATCTCCCTTTCAGTGTCATTTAATGACAGATCCAAAAGCAAATTTGACAAGTAAGCTTTATTTCCAAGGAGACACTTTTTTTGAGTTCTTGGCATGTCATTGTGAATTTTCAGAATATGACTGCTGCACATTTGAAGAGTGATATGTGACAAAGTTCACAAAAAGGCATCAAATTTTACGTTTACAAGTTATGCTGATCCAAAATGACTGTGAAAATTATACTTTTTTGTGTATTTTATTGTTTTTCAAAACAATAAATTGTATAACAAAGTATTTCTTAGCTTGAAAGGATGTCACAATATTTATGTAGCAAATATGCAAGGTCGTGTCTTTATGATTTTCAAGATAAGGATTTATCATGAATGCCTACTCACTGATCACTAATACTAGTTCTTGACTATGTATCAAATAAAAAAACATATATACTTTATTATAGATTTTACAATTACTTTGTGGTTCCTTATGTTAAAAAAAACTGCATGCATTGGCAATTATAACAAATTTTTTTTTAAATTCTTTAAAGTGCATTTAAAGCAAATGCTTTTTTTATTTTGGATGGAGTAGGAAATGGTTAAGAAAACAGTTGTCCTCTTTGGAATAATTCTCCCATCACTTTTTGTGCTAAAGATGAAACCTCTTGTACTGGGTAGTAATGGTTCCCCACTTTATCCAAATTTAAATTTTAAATAATGTTTTGGTTTTACATACATTTTAAGGGCAGGTTTACCTTTCTTACAACTTTCATTAAACCCACCCCTCCAAGTCCTAAGCATAACTGCACCACCCCCGGCCCATCTGCTTATCTATCCTAGTTACAAATCATGAGCCTTTGGTGTTTCCACCATGTCCATATAACATTCTCTTCAGCACTGACTAAAGCTATACAAGGAATAACAATTTCCTAGAATTAGATTAAATACCAGATTGAAATATGATCACTAGTCTTATAGGGGGTAAAGGGGGCAGTTATAAGGGGGGATGAAAGTGTTGAATTAGAAAACATAGTAAAAAAAGCCGCAGCTACAAACTTCAGATTATGGGCCTGATTTATTACAGCTCTCCAAGGTTGAAGAGAATACACTTTTATCAGTGAAGATGGGTGATCAAGCAAACTTGGAATGTTTTTTTGTAGTTCTCTTCAAGGTATTTTGCTATTTGCTAGCAAATGTTTTGAATCCTGTACCAGATCCCTTCCAGGTTTGCTTGATCACCCAGCTTCACTGATGAAAGTGTATCCTCTCTGGTTTAATAAATCAGGACCTATGAATGTGAAATGTTGCTTAGGCTAGGGCAATCATGCAACAAGACACAAATGTAGGCATTCTATTATCTGAGTAATAAACATTTGTTTAGGGAGCACCAATGTATATGGCAGAATCATATTAATGCAGCTTTATCTGTATTTGTATTAGTTGTAACACTAAATACAAGCCAAATCAATTATTGAGTAGAACATCAGCTATTAAAGTTAAAGAATACCATAAGCAAACATTGTCTAAATATATGAGGTAGGTGTATCCTTTCTTAAATCTTGGTTTGCTTTATTAATTACTTCCAGATCTCTAGACTAATCGCATGTCACACTTTGCCTCTGGTCAGGAGCTTCCAGTAATAAAGATCAATCACTGATGCTTTTTAATATTGAGTCTCTCTATTTTGTATTTTGTTTTCTATCATTAAAAATAGAAAAATGAACACAAAAAAGTTGAAGAACAAATAAAACAAAGTATGTGAAATGTAAAAACAATGGGAAATGTTCAACTCAATAACAGGTAAAAGCAATGAAACAGATCTTAGCGTGTCTGTGGCGCAGCAGACATTAAGCTCTGGGAAATGCTGACCTTTATAAAGAATCTTCTGTTTTTCAAAATTTCATAAGAAAATGTCATTGTCTTTTCAGAATCCATCTGCCACACATCTCTATTATCATTTTTTATTGAACAATACAGAGAAATGTTTGGCAAACAATCTTTGGACTTGCTGACTTGTATTGATTTGTAATACAATCAGTTACATTACAAAGTTATATAAGTTATTTAAACCTTTAAAAAAATACCACTGGTTTGGCTTTAAATATAATTACCATGTGCTGACCTAGTGTTTGCTAGCTGTCTGGAATAATGTTTTGTCTTAACCCCTCTGACACCTCACTTAGATTCCTGACTTCCTGCGTATGACCACTAGCTCTGTTCCATGAACTTGATCTCTGTCTGGCCCTCCTGTCCTATATATTATTTGTGGATCTTCTGGTCAGTGACCTTGGACTGTCCGGGCTCCCATTTGGTGGCACTGTCCTGCTTCTTTATCTCTCTGGTAGTTCACCAGTCTCTTTGTCCTTAGCCACTTTTCCTTGCATGCCTAAGTCTTGTGGTGTACCCGATTTCTGGGATGGAATATAGAACCTCCAACAGCAGTATAGGTGCTATTATAGGTAAAGTGTACAGTGGAGATGAAACAAACAACTGATATTGTAATATACTTAATGATGTAATGTTAAGGAAGAAAATCTGTCTGTATTTATGAATTCCTTAAAACTCAATGAAATTCCTCAAGAAGCAGATACTGTCTGTGAAACGTGTCAAAAAAAAATTAAGACTGTTCAGCATTGAAATTATATGTAACTATTATTTTTGTGTTTAAAGTCCCGCATGTGTTTTTTTTTTACCTATTACTCCATATTACTAATTACCCCCATATTTACATATTGATAAAGTCCACATATATAAATGGAAACTGATTGAACGCAAGTGTGAGAAAAAAATGCTAAGTAAGTGTAACATGTAATATACTTGGGCACCTGCCTGTGTATTTTCCTCACAATATTCTACATTTACCTGATGTGTTTTCATTCTTATTCTTTGATCCTGTAGCTTTTCTTAGGTACCTTGGCTGAAATAATTTATTATGTATCCTTGAAGCATCGTGAGCAGACAGCTTGTGCACTGAAGGCTGAGGTCCACTGTGGTTAGATGCATCATTATAAAATAAAAAAGAATGAATCACAAGCAAGAGTCTGTAATAAGAATACTGCAACGATGTGCTTTAATATAGGCAACAATATGGACCATTATTGAACTAGTTCCATGGTGTTTACTTAATTTAAATTAGGTATATTTAAATGTGACACAATTACAATACAACAGACTAAAATAGGTAAAAGACAAGCTATTGGTTCTCATGCTGGGATAGAGGAATATGATAAGGTGGAGGTAATAAACAGATATTTTGAATTACTGGGCTAGAAACAATATAGAACCATAAGACAGAAAAGAGAGTAAGATTTGAATCCATGTAATAACCAATAAGGAAAATAAAAATTAATTACTTGTTTAATGAAATTGTTGGAAAAAGAGCAGGATTTCCAAGGCAATATACAAAAGCTGTGTTTTCATCTGGTATGACTCTACAAAATAGTAAACATATAAAGCCGAGTCATAACTGAAAAGTTCATTATATTTATATATACATTATACAGCATTTTACAGACCCATGCATTTTGATCTGTATGCCAAAAATGTCTCTGCATGTTTACATAGGCATATTGTACATTTATTTGTGACAGTTAAAAAGAAAACCGGAACCAGAATATCCAGAAGATCTATTATTGACAGTTCATGAGGAAATGCATTACGTGTGACCATCATCACAGCAGTAATATTCATTGACCACATTAAAAAGGCTGAACTGAGCTAGGTAGGGTAAGGTCAGGAATTCATGTTTATTGTCTAGCTATATACAGTGGTGTTCATGGGCTTAAACTAACAACAGAAGCAGCTTTTATTTTGCAACCATAAGACTAGAGCCATGGGTCTACTGAAAAAAGCTTCATATGTTTTAGGTAATAAAATGATAAAAATATATTGTTGTGTGCTTGTTACCACTCTCCCCGCAGGTCATCTGTTCAGCAATCTGCAGCATTACGAGCGTCCCTTTAGCCATAAAGTTTCCACCTTTCTCTGCATCCTCTGCACAGCCACTGAGACTATGCAACAATAAAGGGGATTTTAGAGTATGTGTTGCAGCATATTGGTTCCTGGATTCAATCTTGTCCTGCTATTGGCTTCTAGCCCTATTTAGCCCACCTAGTTCCAGGCTCTGATTGCCAGATACTCAGCTTATTACCTGAGACTCAGCCTAGCTACACTCAGCCAGATATTGCCTTTTTGGATATTTGACCTTGACCTGACCCCACCCTAATCCTTGTCTTTCCACCTGCCCTGATCTTGAACTGTCCAGATCTTGATTCCCACTTTCAACCTGCCCCAACCTCAGTCCATCTTCACCCTAGCTCTCACCAGAAGCTTACCCAGTACCTGATTTTTATCTGTCCCCACACCCCCACAACGATCGTAATGCAAGTGAAGGGGAGAGAGCACAGCGGGGTGCCGCTCCTTCATTCCCCCCTCTCCCCTCTCTATAGAGCAGAATGGTGCTGTATGTACAGCACTCGTTCATGCATCGCGCAGTCTCTTAGTCAAAGATCCTTTCCAATGACAAATTATTGCACACATGTACATAGCCTTAGACTCCACACCCCAAATAATCCTATGTCATCTGCCAGGGGGCATAGCCCTAACAGTGCTGCTGGAATGTAATACCCTTGTTCCCTAGTAGCCACACATTGTTTCCCCTCTTCACTTGTGCTTCATATGCATGTTGTAGCAGAATAAGTAAAGATAAATAAATTAGATTAACATACTCACCATAGATTTAGAGGAAGGTGCACTGGAGGTGGTATTGAGGAGCCAGTCCATACGAGGTCAGTATACAGGCACACTCATCAGAAAGCAATAAACTGAAGTACCAGGACATATGGTTAACCATGTTAGCAACCTGCACCTAGAAATGACAGGAACAAGTGATTATAAAATCTTTACAGCTTTAATTCTGCCCACTCGTTTCCCTCCCCCTTTGTGACAAAAATGCTGCTTGAAGCAAAATCCTCACTTTAAAGGTTAGTGTTTTCCTAATTGCAGCTGTATAACATCTGTAGTCTTCATTCTTGGTTGCAAGCCAGAAAGAGGAAATTTGAGATTTTGGAAATAAATAATCCAACTTTTAGATGATTAGATTAATCATAATATCTAATTTTTAATATTCAGGTTTGTTGGTTGATTAAATTATCTCCTCTTTTTTAATGTAAAATGCAATAAAATTAAGCATATGCTGATCTTCATTTATCTTTGCTTTAACAACAGGGTTTATTAGACCATATACAGTAAGACCAAACACCAGCCACATGCAGCCTTTCAGAAGAACAGTTTGTACACTCTACATGCGGGTATAATTTGTTTGCTAGAAAGGTTAGCGTTGTGTGATGCCTGATGTCAGTTTCCCAGCATGCAGTGAAGTCTTCTATTTGTCTCTCCCCAGTATATTGTCACAGAATTTTATTGCACATAACCACCAGATTTGCATAATATTGATGACTTGGTTACAACTGGCATTTTCCATGACAGGTATGCATGGCACTAACTTTAGGCTGAGGCAAACACTTAAAAAGGAGTTCTTTATTTCTACATGACAAACATAATTTAAATGTGATATTTATTGTATACATGGAATGTGTTCCCATCACTCTCAATCTATCTCTATAAAGCATACAGGTCAATTTGTCCTAAATCATATATTCTCAGGAATTTTCCTAGTTTTTTTTTTTATTATTGTCACAAACAAATGCAGTTCTAATTGGAATTGCGACACAGTCATTTCACATACAAAGAACTAATCATGTTGGATTTTCTGTAGTTATTGTTTTTCTTTGCTTCTTGGTCAGGTTTCTTTTCTCCTTCCAAACCAGATGGTATTCAATACACATTAGCATAATTAGCTTCTAATTTCACAAGAACTGTGTTTTTTCTCAGACTCCCTTAAAACCCCATTACGTTTTCAAGCTCCTAAGCACTCTGTGGCAGCTCAGCGCAATAGTGCTGCTTGACTGAACATAATAAATAGACAATATAAAAAGAGTATAAAAGGATATCTGTGTTTAAAGTTTTAGTTTCCACAGGCAGGGTCCTTTCTGGACATTTTGGTGCCACATGTAAAACAGCCCTAGTGGTCCCCTAAGACACCCCCAGCGGCAACAGTCCTACATATGCTACAAAGACATAGTGATCATTTATTTGCCAATTCAAACAAAAGTAATCCAGCAGTAATCTCTCTTCATGGCATCCATAAAAACTGTGTCTATTCACCTTCTCCTCCTCTGTAATACTGTAGACATGTCCTGAATTGACCTTCAAGGGAATAACACCAGACCCACACCCAAAAAGACAAGATTCTAATCTCCTGGCTTCCTACTTTGTCCTCTGTGTCTTGATAATATTGGCTATCGGTGAACTGGTAAGGCTGCATCTGGTGATAATTCTACTGGTAGCAGCAGTGGCAGCAGCAGCCGGAACAAAAAAGGTAGTGGAAGTGTCACCCTAGCTATCCACTGATATCAATAATGCCCAGATACAACCCTGTACACATCCATTTACAATCCTGTCTTGTTTTGGACAGCATTACAGTTACTCTGGCAAACTGGCAAACCATTACTTCCATGAGTACGTTGTGTGCTCCATGTCTATGACTATGTTTGCTTTTCTAAATCTAAATCTAAAAAAAAACGATTTTTAAGCAAATTCCTGACTTGATGCTGAATCCATACTGTGTTTTGTTATGTGTCTAAAATAGAAGACATCTGTGAGCTACTAAGAAAGTGGCTGCATAACCATTCGCTAGTAAAACTTAATGAGTCTTGTGATCTGGGATAAGAGAGAATGATACAAATGATTGTTTTCTTCTTCAATCTGATCACTTAAATTATATTTCTTCACTTTTACCTTTTTTGAAATGTCACCCTCAGGTCCCTTTCATACCTTATCAGTTTATGTGCACCACAATACATGATCACCGCACATTAAAAATAGGTACCATTATAATCTTTGAAGCTCTTCACATTAGTGCTATGGATTAGAAAGCAGTGTTGCATTTTTGAAAACGTTGGGCAAAGGGCATTACAAGGACAATGGTAAACCAAGAGAAGGAAATCATGAAAGGATGGCATGCTTTTAACATTAGTTTTTGCCCTAAAATATGTCAAGCCACCCGAATTGGCCATTGCAATAACAAACTACACGTACCCTCCATCGTCGCTCCCAAAGGATAATTTCAAAAGGCAAGAAGTTGCGATGTAACATTACTTGTTAGGGTTGAATAACATTTGCTTTTATCCTTGACCGGTTGGTAGAATTTGGGTTCTCTGACAGTAAAACTTAGCCCTATGTTCTGGTTTTTGATATGATTGAAATGAAGTTTTATGATTAAAAGCACCCACATAACACCACTTTGTGTAAATCTTGCAGCATGTTTACATTGAAGTTCCTTTTTTTGTATTTTGGTGCACTTGGCATTTCGACACACATACTATACTTTTATTCAGGCTATTAGGCTTCAGTCTGTAAAGTATAAATTATACCTTAACCCACTCCTATTTTTTCCCATTTGGCATGTTTCATCAACTGTTAATACTGTCAGAAGTTAAGCAATAACTTCCTGTAGTGAAACTAATGCAGCCACCAAATCTAAGGACTAATAAGCTGCATTTCATTACATATTTTTATTTGGTTTAAATATAGTGTACTTTATTAACTGCAAATATAGCTGACCAAAGGTTACATGTAATGGTACCAGACATAATTGTTACAAGGCAAAAAAAAAAAAGATCAATGCATTTTAAGGCATTGTAAGCTGTTTTTTTTATCTCTAATGCACTGGACTCCATGTATAACCATTATTCTTTGCATCAGGGTAGTTTTTTTAGGTAATGGACCTCTTAAGAAAAAAAACACTTCTGGAATTTTTAAGCCCATAAAATACCTTTTTTATAATCATGTTATGCTTTTTTAATCCAATTAAATTAAACTAAACAATAAAATGTTGTATTTCCCTCTCTAAGCTACTTTAAATTTGTTCTTGAATACAACCAATACTTCTGCTTTACACATAACACAGCTTTACACATACACATCAACATGGGATATATATATATATATATATATATATATATAGAAGAATGCTTTTACAGATCACATTGCCAAGTTGTAATACGTCATTGCTCTGTTTCTTTGAACCTAATGAGCAATTATAGATACATGGTTATTTTCCATATGTGAATAATTGATACATTGAGATCTCACCTTTTGCATTACTGTGTTGCTATACCATTTAAGGCTTTATAGCTCTTGCATTGCTGACAAACTTCTATACACTATGAAACATAAAGAAAGTACAAGGCATTTAGCATTATGTTCTTCGACTGAATGTCTGTATTGTTTCATTGTACCAACACAATACATTTTTTTAGCAAATACAAAAAGCACAATATACCAATAATATACAAGCAAATCCTACCTAAATAATAAGTTCTAGTGCTGCTGGCCAACAAGGTGCAGTTTGTCTAAACAAAGCAAAAAAAATTGCAATAGTCAATAATATAAAATGAACGCTTCTTTCTACAGTTTATATGTTTTATTATACCTCATGTTACTCTTTGTCATGGTATGTAGGCAAAAACTATCAAATACATGTGTTTATTTTAAGAAAGCATGACCTAGTTTTGTCTGTAAATAACGTAATTGAATTAATATGACTATTTCACCCCTTTTGGCCGAAGTCTGGGAACCCATGGCTCCCTGCACACACAGACTGGCAAGTAGCTATCTGCTTTGGGTGGTAAGTGAAGAAGTGTAACAGAAAAAAAGAAAGTGAGGAAAGAGAGATGAAAGAGGGAAAGAGAGAAGAATCGAAAAAAAAGAAAAGAGAAAGATAGAGATTGGAAGGGGGGAGGGGGCAATGCTATTATCTGTTTCCACCATGGCATGAATGGTCAGAATTGGTTCAGTTACCACTTTCTAAAAACAGGTATTTCTCCTCCATACAAGCCAACCGGAATGCAAAAGCAGCTTTCAAGAGGTTTAATGCAGGGTTTACATGAGGTCAACTGTAGATAGGGTGTAGCTTTAAAGGATGAAATTCAGAATTATCTCTGACTAATTTCAACACACAAGCAGATAGCATCTAAAGCAATGCAGATGTAGTACGTCTTTGTTGTCACCTTCTTTTTTCTGTCCAAGATGTTATTAGTACCAATTCTGTAAGAGGAAAAGCGTGGAAAATAAATAAATATGTTTTTCTCAAATTTACAATAAAGAACCCTTTTTTACCCAACAAAAACCTTACTTTGGAAAATACCCTCATTTACCCCAAGGTAAGATCATTTTTAGGAATTCAAAAATGAATTCCTTTCTCTCCACCTCCTTATTTGGTTGCAGGCTCAAAAAGTAGAGTAACATGTACAGCATTTTTCTCATACACCTACATTTGAAAAACCATTGGTGCCTCTATTTTCTTCTGCTCCTTTGATCATCTTGAAAGGCCGTGCCGGAATAACCTAACATTAGCCCAGGCACATGCAAGGGACGCCAGGTTTGCCATGCAGTTTTTTCACATTTCACCAGCACAATCAGGAAAGTTGGTAGCCTGTGCCTTCCTGCAATAACTACTTCCCTGATCTTTTATTTTGCAATGTGGGCCTTTAGTTCCACTTTATCCCAATCAGGCAAATTAGGCAACAGATGAATAAAAGGAAAATAAGGTTAAATAAATAATAAAGGGAAATAAAGGCTACATAGGGGTTAAGCAGTTAAATAAATCTATTGTATTGTCCTGCATGCTGCATTTGTTACTAATCCAATCTACTAATAAGTGTTGGTTATAAGGCCAAGTGCTAACTGGCTGCCTAAAATGACTAGTACAGTCTTTTCTTTGTAAAATACAGAGAACGCTCAATTTATAAAAGATATCAAAAATGTTTCTATTGTCTTCTGTGTGAGTCTACACACACAGACTCCGCCAAAGGGCTTAATTTTGTTTTTTCAGTTCTGTCTCCATTTATTAAAAAGCACAGCCTGCTATACTGTTTTAAAGTCAACCCACATTTCTGTTATACTGAAACAACAGAAAAAACCTCAGGAGACAATAAAAGGGTACAGTTCATATAAATACATTTTAAAAATGCATAATATATGCTGTAAATTTCCCACACATATTTAACTGTTGAACTCCTAGCAGATATATAAAACGATTGAAGATTGAAGATTATGTAAAAGTAACATATTTTTTATTTCATGAATATTTTACAATAATAACTTGAAATTGTAATTGTAAAAGTATACTAAATTTCCCCTTTAATAGACACTGTGATATGCTTTCCTAGTAAAAATAAATTCACTAGTAAAAATAGCACAGTCAGCAAAATTACTGCCAGTTTTTCTTTTGGATGAAGTTAATTACAACTTCTGCTCATAAAATATTACCCACTGGCATATTTCTGTCTTGAAAAAATGACAAGACTATAGGGACATAGTGACTGCTTTAATTCCATGTATAAAATTTCTGCATTTGTTTATGTACACTTATTATGAAGATATCCTTGCCAAAATGAGCCAAAGCTTAATTAAAAATGAAAACTAATAGCCGAAACTTGATCATGCTAATTCAGAGGACGTGCATAAATCTGCTCAATGTATATATCCAAGCAGCATGTTAAACCTGAGAGACATAAGCCATTCACCATTAAAAATTCTTTAAATTGATTTTATATAGATATATATATCTTGCTCGCAAGTCTGAAATCTCCTCCAATTTTGCACCTTACAAAACCTGATGGATTTAAGAACTGACATCCATGTCTATATATAAATGGGTAAATTTGCAGCAATACCTTATTATATCTAAAAAGAGAAGGAAATAGCGGTGGCACTGAACTTTATATTCTTTCTTTGTTCATAGATTTTCTTTTATGTAAGGAAGCCTTGTGTTCAAAGAATCTTTTTCAAATGAGTTCATGATTCCAATGTAATTGAAAGCAGTTCTGCACCAATTCTGAATTTGTCATACTCCAAGCAGATAAGTACATCATTGGCAGACTTTACAAAGTACATACTTATGTGATAGTGTGTCAATCAAGTAATTATTGGCTAGAAATGCACAATCCCCTACAAACAGGATATTTAGACAAGAAATGTTTACAGTTACCTAAGTACAGTGTATAGGTGGAGATCAGCTCATTGGTGCTTCAAAAGTAAAACACAAACCCACAACAGGTGCTGGGATAGAGATCTTCTTTAAACTTCAAAAAAACTGAAGTTTTATCATCAAGTATTTTGCTTTCCCTGATACGCGATTACTTGTAAAATAAATTGGAGAGCTTTAAAAAAAGCCCCAAGACGGCTAAGGTGGGCATTCCTAACCGGCTGAATGTGCTCATGTGAGTCAACCTGAATGAAAACAATAAAATCAAAGTAATGAGTGAGCAGGGACAATAAGGCTTGGGAGAAAATAGAAAATGCTTATGCTATCTATCTTAAAACCTTATATGCTGAATTCCTGCAGTTTTTATTACATACTGGGTCTGATTTATTTAAGTTCTACAAAACTTGAGAAGATTGACTATCATGGCGGAACCTGGGTGATCTAGCAAACCTGTAATGCATTTCTTAAAAATCATTTGCTTTAAGATGACAAATGTTTAAACCCTAGACCAGATCCATTGTAGGTTTGCTGGATCCCCCATCGTAGTCTATCTTCTTCTAGTCTTGGAAAGCTTTAATAAATCAGACCCAGTGTGAGATTTGTATAGGGTGCGGTGAAATCAGGGTAAGTAATATCAGTACAGAAGAGGAACCTGCACAACTGTGTAAGACCTAAGGTAAGGCAGCTGGAGTTCAGTTTTATGGCTTCAATAACACAAGCACTCTTGTTAGCTTGTTTGGATAGCTGAAGTCAGCAGGGCTTTACCTCATTAATTGAGCTAATGAATAATCCCCTGGAGAGTGATAATTCACTTTGCTAAGTGCACAGCCTAAAGTACTTGAATACATCAATCCCATTGATCCCGGAGGTGAGAGCAGGCTCACAGAGAGATGACCCTCTCTTTCTGCTGCCTCCACTCCCACTGTCCAGTCACAAGGCTGTGGAAGAGATAAGACCATGAGAACCTGAGCCTTCCTAACTGCATAAAAAAAGAATAATTTATAAATTAACATTCTGGCAGACACAACTCCAGTATTTGTATCTTATTTTGCTGTGTTTAGCCATTCAGCTCCAAGCATTTGGGGTGGGGTGCTGTGGCACAAGAAATCGCCATGCAGTATTTGGGCACTCATGTCAGAAAAGAAAAAGGCAAAAAAATGTGACGTCACTTTTTCACCAATATATTTATACCTTCAGCCAACACTATCATTTACAACTAACCATGCGACTGACGGCTATTAAGTGTACACCAAACCACTTCTGTGCGGCCAAGAAATTCAGATTTTTAGACAATGACCTCCACAGCCAAAAGAGCCATGTTGGTATTGCCAACCACCCCACACCTGAATAGGAGAAGTTGTGACCTCAGTTGAGCTCATAGTAGAGACTGATGTGAATCAACCGTGGGTCTGAAATGGCCCTAAGTGTTCACTTTGTTTTGATTGTTTCTCCCCTCTAATTCTACTTCCTTTGTCATATTCCAAATGCAATGAATTTTTGTTACTCTAAGCCAAAGTGTCCTATTGATAATGATTTTGTGACTGTCCAGTCATTGATAGCAGGTGACTGACATGAGCAAATTGTTGGTGGGGATTTATTACCTATTTTGCTAATGGAAAGACTGAATCTTCCTGTAGCCAGTGGGCAGACAGCTTTTAGCATCTAAAAACAACGACCCTCTGTTAGGATTCTTTTATTATAATATTTGGTTACTTTACTGGTCCCAGTCTTACCAAAAAATAATGATCATGTGTGGATCAGTTTTTGAGCTGAGTATTTATTTATTATATACAAAAAGCCAAATAGCATCACCTTCTAAGGCTACGTACACGAGTGCAATAATTGTCGTTGCAAAACGAACGATTGAGGACCGATTATGCACAATTATTTTGAACGATCGTATAGTGCACAATTTTGTACATGCTGTAATGATACGATCGTTCAAATACCAGGCGGTGCTGGGAAGTCTCTGGCTTTGCCCAGAAAGAAGAGAGCCAGAGTTTTGAAATAACACATTCATTCAGCATTTTCCCCCCTGAGACTGATGCACTTGGTACAGCATAGTTGCAGCTTTTCCAGACCGTTCAAATAAAATTCCTTTGGTTGGGCCGCAAACCAGCTCTCAGCAGCATCTTTGACATCAGAAATGTCCTCAAAACGTTGCCCCTTCAGGTGTTTCTTCAAATTCGAGAACAGAGGGTTGAATAACATTTGCTTTTATCCTTGACCGGTTGGTAGAATTTGGGTTCTCTGACAGTAAAACTTAGCCCTATGTTCTGGTTTTTGATATGGTCCTTTTAGCCATAGAAGTTTTATGATTAAAAGCACCCACATAACACCACTTTGTGTAAATCTTGCAGCATGTTTACATTGAAGTTCCTTTTTTTGTATTTTGGTGCACTTGGCATTTCGACACACATACTATACTTTTATTCAGGCTATTAGGCTTCAGTCTGTAAAGTATAAATTATACCTTAACCCACTCCTATTTTTTCCCATTTGGCATGTTTCATCAACTGTTAATACTGTCAGAAGTTAAGCAATAACTTCCTGTAGTGAAACTAATGCAGCCACCAAATCTAAGGACTAATAAGCTGCATTTCATTACATATTTTTATTTGGTTTAAATATAGTGTACTTTATTAACTGCAAATATAGCTGACCAAAGGTTACATGTAATGGTACCAGACATAATTGTTACAAGGCAAAAAAAAAAAAGATCAATGCATTTTAAGGCATTGTAAGCTGTTTTTTTTATCTCTAATGCACTGGACTCCATGTATAACCATTATTCTTTGCATCAGGGTAGTTTTTTTAGGTAATGGACCTCTTAAGAAAAAAAACACTTCTGGAATTTTTAAGCCCATAAAATACCTTTTTTATAATCATGTTATGCTTTTTTAATCCAATTAAATTAAACTAAACAATAAAATGTTGTATTTCCCTCTCTAAGCTACTTTAAATTTGTTCTTGAATACAACCAATACTTCTGCTTTACACATAACACAGCTTTACACATACACATCAACATGGGATATATATATATATATATATATATATATATAGAAGAATGCTTTTACAGATCACATTGCCAAGTTGTAATACGTCATTGCTCTGTTTCTTTGAACCTAATGAGCAATTATAGATACATGGTTATTTTCCATATGTGAATAATTGATACATTGAGATCTCACCTTTTGCATTACTGTGTTGCTATACCATTTAAGGCTTTATAGCTCTTGCATTGCTGACAAACTTCTATACACTATGAAACATAAAGAAAGTACAAGGCATTTAGCATTATGTTCTTCGACTGAATGTCTGTATTGTTTCATTGTACCAACACAATACATTTTTTTAGCAAATACAAAAAGCACAATATACCAATAATATACAAGCAAATCCTACCTAAATATTAAGTTCTAGTGCTGCTGGCCAACAAGGTGCAGTTTGTCTAAACAAAGCAAAAAAAATTGCAATAGTCAATAATATAAAATGAACGCTTCTTTCTACAGTTTATATGTTTTATTATACCTCATGTTACTCTTTGTCATGGTATGTAGGCAAAAACTATCAAATACATGTGTTTATTTTAAGAAAGCATGACCTAGTTTTGTCTGTAAATAACGTAATTGAATTAATATGACTATTTCACCCCTTTTGGCTGAAGTCTGGGAACCCATGGCTCCCTGCACACACAGACTGGCAAGTAGCTATCTGCTTTGGGTGGTAAGTGAAGAAGTGTAACAGAAAAAAAGAAAGTGAGGAAAGAGAGATGAAAGAGGGAAAGAGAGAAGAATCGAAAAAAAAGAAAAGAGAAAGATAGAGATTGGAAGGGGGGAGGGGGCAATGCTATTATCTGTTTCCACCATGGCATGAATGGTCAGAATTGGTTCAGTTACCACTTTCTAAAAACAGGTATTTCTCCTCCATACAAGCCAACCGGAATGCAAAAGCAGCTTTCAAGAGGTTTAATGCAGGGTTTACATGAGGTCAACTGTAGATAGGGTGTAGCTTTAAAGGATGAAATTCAGAATTATCTCTGACTAATTTCAACACACAAGCAGATAGCATCTAAAGCAATGCAGATGTAGTACGTCTTTGTTGTCACCTTCTTTTTTCTGTCCAAGATGTTATTAGTACCAATTCTGTAAGAGGAAAAGCGTGGAAAATAAATAAATATGTTTTTCTCAAATTTACAATAAAGAACCCTTTTTTACCCAACAAAAACCTTACTTTGGAAAATACCCTCATTTACCCCAAGGTAAGATCATTTTTAGGAATTCAAAAATGAATTCCTTTCTCTCCACCTCCTTATTTGGTTGCAGGCTCAAAAAGTAGAGTAACATGTACAGCATTTTTCTCATCCACCTACATTTGAAAAACCATTGGTGCCTCTATTTTCTTCTGCTCCTTTGATCATCTTGAAAGGCCGTGCCGGAATAACCTAACATTAGCCCAGGCACATGCAAGGGACGCCAGGTTTGCCATGCAGTTTTTTCACATTTCACCAGCACAATCAGGAAAGTTGGTAGCCTGTGCCTTCCTGCAATAACTACTTCCCTGATCTTTTATTTTGCAATGTGGGCCTTTAGTTCCACTTTATCCCAATCAGGCAAATTAGGCAACAGATGAATAAAAGGAAAATAAGGTTAAATAAATAATAAAGGGAAATAAAGGCTACATAGGGGTTAAGCAGTTAAATAAATCTATTGTATTGTCCTGCATGCTGCATTTGTTACTAATCCAATCTACTAATAAGTGTTGGTTATAAGGCCAAGTGCTAACTGGCTGCCTAAAATGACTAGTACAGTCTTTTCTTTGTAAAATACAGAGAACGCTCAATTTATAAAAGATATCAAAAATGTTTCTATTGTCTTCTGTGTGAGTCTACACACACAGACTCCGCCAAAGGGCTTAATTTTGTTTTTTCAGTTCTGTCTCCATTTATTAAAAAGCACAGCCTGCTATACTGTTTTAAAGTCAACCCACATTTCTGTTATACTGAAACAACAGAAAAAACCTCAGGAGACAATAAAAGGGTACAGTTCATATAAATACATTTTAAAAATGCATAATATATGCTGTAAATTTCCCACACATATTTAACTGTTGAACTCCTAGCAGATATATAAAACGATTGAAGATTGAAGATTATGTAAAAGTAACATATTTTTTATTTCATGAATATTTTACAATAATAACTTGAAATTGTAATTGTAAAAGTATACTAAATTTCCCCTTTAATAGACACTGTGATATGCTTTCCTAGTAAAAATAAATTCACTAGTAAAAATAGCACAGTCAGCAAAATTACTGCCAGTTTTTCTTTTGGATGAAGTTAATTACAACTTCTGCTCATAAAATATTACCCACTGGCATATTTCTGTCTTGAAAAAATGACAAGACTATAGGGACATAGTGACTGCTTTAATTCCATGTATAAAATTTCTGCATTTGTTTATGTACACTTATTATGAAGATATCCTTGCCAAAATGAGCCAAAGCTTAATTAAAAATGAAAACTAATAGCCGAAACTTGATCATGCTATAATTCAGAGGACGTGCATAAATCTGCTCAATGTATATATCCAAGCAGCATGTTAAACCTGAGAGACATAAGCCATTCACCATTAAAAATTCTTTAAATTGATTTTATATAGATATATATATCTTGCTCGCAAGTCTGAAATCTCCTCCAATTTTGCACCTTACAAAACCTGATGGATTTAAGAACTGACATCCATGTCTATATATAAATGGGTAAATTTGCAGCAATACCTTATTATATCTAAAAAGAGAAGGAAATAGCGGTGGCACTGAACTTTATATTCTTTCTTTGTTCATAGATTTTCTTTTATGTAAGGAAGCCTTGTGTTCAAAGAATCTTTTTCAAATGAGTTCATGATTCCAATGTAATTGAAAGCAGTTCTGCACCAATTCTGAATTTGTCATACTCCAAGCAGATAAGTACATCATTGGCAGACTTTACAAAGTACATACTTATGTGATAGTGTGTCAATCAAGTAATTATTGGCTAGAAATGCACAATCCCCTACAAACAGGATATTTAGACAAGAAATGTTTACAGTTACCTAAGTACAGTGTATAGGTGGAGATCAGCTCATTGGTGCTTCAAAAGTAAAACACAAACCCACAACAGGTGCTGGGATAGAGATCTTCTTTAAACTTCAAAAAAACTGAAGTTTTATCATCAAGTATTTTGCTTTCCCTGATACGCGATTACTTGTAAAATAAATTGGAGAGCTTTAAAAAAAGCCCCAAGACGGCTAAGGTGGGCATTCCTAACCGGCTGAATGTGCTCATGTGAGTCAACCTGAATGAAAACAATAAAATCAAAGTAATGAGTGAGCAGGGACAATAAGGCTTGGGAGAAAATAGAAAATGCTTATGCTATCTATCTTAAAACCTTATATGCTGAATTCCTGCAGTTTTTATTACATACTGGGTCTGATTTATTTAAGTTCTACAAAACTTGAGAAGATTGACTATCATGGCGGAACCTGGGTGATCTAGCAAACCTGTAATGTATTTCTTAAAAATCATTTGCTTTAAGATGACAAATGTTTAAACCCTAGACCAGATCCATTGCAGGTTTGCTGGATCCCCCATCGTAGTCTTCTTCTTCTAGTCTTGGAAAGCTTTAATAAATCAGACCCAGTGTGAGATTTGTATAGGGTGCGGTGAAATCAGGGTAAGTAATATCAGTACAGAAGAGGAACCTGCACAACTGTGTAAGACCTAAGGTAAGGCAGCTGGAGTTCAGTTTTATGGCTTCAATAACACAAGCACTCTTGTTAGCTTGTTTGGATAGCTGAAGTCAGCAGGGCTTTACCTCATTAATTGAGCTAATGAATAATCCCCTGGAGAGTGATAATTCACTTTGCTAAGTGCACAGCCTAAAGTACTTGAATACATCAATCCCATTGATCCCGGAGGTGAGAGCAGGCTCACAGAGAGATGACCCTCTCTTTCTGCTGCCTCCACTCCCACTGTCCAGTCACAAGGCTGTGGAAGAGATAAGACCATGAGAACCTGAGCCTTCCTAACTGCATAAAAAAAGAATAATTTATAAATTAACATTCTGGCAGACACAACTCCAGTATTTGTATCTTATTTTGCTGTGTTTAGCCATTCAGCTCCAAGCATTTGGGGTGGGGTGCTGTGGCACAAGAAATCGCCATGCAGTATTTGGGCACTCATGTCAGAAAAGAAAAAGGCAAAAAAATGTGACGTCACTTTTTCACCAATATATTTATACCTTCAGCCAACACTATCATTTACAACTAACCATGCGACTGACGGCTATTAAGTGTACACCAAACCACTTCTGTGCGGCCAAGAAATTCAGATTTTTAGACAATGACCTCCACAGCCAAAAGAGCCATGTTGGTATTGCCAACCACCCCACACCTGAATAGGAGAAGTTGTGACCTCAGTTGAGCTCATAGTAGAGACTGATGTGAATCAACCGTGGGTCTGAAATGGCCCTAAGTGTTCACTTTGTTTTGATTGTTTCTCCCCTCTAATTCTACTTCCTTTGTCATATTCCAAATGCAATGAATTTTTGTTACTCTAAGCCAAAGTGTCCTATTGATAATGATTTTGTGACTGTCCAGTCATTGATAGCAGGTGACTGACATGAGCAAATTGTTGGTGGGGATTTATTACCTATTTTGCTAATGGAAAGACTGAATCTTCCTGTAGCCAGTGGGCAGACAGCTTTTAGCATCTAAAAACAACGACCCTCTGTTAGGATTCTTTTATTATAATATTTGGTTACTTTACTGGTCCCAGTCTTACCAAAAAATAATGATCATGTGTGGATCAGTTTTTGAGCTGAGTATTTATTTATTATATACAAAAAGCCAAATAGCATCACCTTCTAAGGCTACGTACACGAGTGCAATAATTGTCGTTGCAAAACGAACGATTGAGGACCGATTATGCACAATTATTTTGAACGATCGTATAGTGCACAATTTTGTACATGCTGTAATGATACGATCGTTCAAATACCAGGCGGTGCTGGGAAGTCTCTGGCTTTGCCCAGAAAGAAGAGAGCCAGAGTTTTGAAATAACACATTCATTCAGCATTTTCCCCCCTGAGACTGATGCACTTGGTACAGCATAGTTGCAGCTTTTCCAGACCGTTCAAATAAAATTCCTTTGGTTGGGCCGCAAACCAGCTCTCAGCAGCATCTTTGACATCAGAAATGTCCTCAAAACGTTGCCCCTTCAGGTGTTTCTTCAAATTCGAGAACAGATAACAGTCCGAAGGGGCCAGGTCAGGTGAGTAGCAGGGGATGGTGGACCAATTGGAAACCCAGTGTATTCAATTTGGCAGCCACAATCTTGAACGTGTGCGCAGGTGCATTGTCCTGCAAAAAAAGGACCCCTTTGGTCAACTTTCCACGGTGTTTCCTCTTAATTGCCTCCTTCAGCTGGTCCGAGAGGTTAGCATAACACTGTCCAGTGATACTAGAGCCTTGAGGTAGGTAGTCCACCAACAGAATACCGTCTTTGTCCCAGAAGACAGACACCATTACTTTTTTGGCCAATTTCTGGGACCCGCTGTGGCGCCATTTTTTGACTGTTCCTTGGTTTCAGGATCATAGATGTGGAACCAGGTTTCATCCTCAGTCACTAACCTAGCCAAAAAGTCCTGTGCAGGTTCAAAATGGGCCAAAACGGTTTTGGGTGCTTCAACTTGTTGCTTCTTCTGATCACTGTTCAAACATTTCGGCATCCACTTCGCTGAAAGGATGCACATGTCTAGGATAGTGGTGATAACAAACCCAACACGCTCCTGTGAGATGTCAGGTATCTGGGCTATTTTTTTTGCGGATATTCGCTGGTCTTCAATAATCAGCTCATGGACAGCATCACAGGTTGCCTGGTCAGTTGAGGTTGGAGGGGGCGCCCATTGCGGGGCTTATGTTCAACGGTAAAATGCCCAGTCTTGAAACGAGATATCAAAGTTTTGACAGAGCTGTAGGAAGGACACTTCTCCCCCAGTGTTTGTGACATCTCAGTGTCAATTTCATTTGTTGACTTTCCCTGGAGAAACAAAAACTTCATGACGGCCTGTAACTCCAATGACATGAAACTTGCTTGTGCCTCTGCCATCACAGCTTCTCACTAAAATAAAAAACTGATTTAGAAATTGCAAAGACCTGCTATTTGCACAGGTACATACTAAAATATTAGGCTGTCATATGCCCCCGGGAAAGAGGGCAAAGCCAGGAACTTCTCAGCACCCCCATGTATAATCCACCCATAATGTACATACTAAATATGATCGTTTGAACGATGCAGGTATTATTGTGTGAGAAAGTGTACTGCAGAACTATCCACGATCACTGAACGACTGTACACACAATGGATTGCGAACGATCGTCCCCCAAATCATATCTGCTGGGATGGTTGTTCGTTTCCAGCGACTTTCCTCATTCGTCGTTGGCCAGTCGTTGTGCACTTTTTTTGTAAAAGATTATCAGCTGATCAGTCGTCAGTCGTTCATTTTTAACGGCAATTATTGCACGTGTGTACGTAGCCTAACTGTTGGTTCCCTTGTTACAGCTTGTGCTACCTTTTCTAGCTCTGGTCGTTTGATTTAAGGTGGAGGTTGAGCTAATTTGTCATTTCAAAGTGCCACATTTTATTTGTTTCTGAATGAAGTCCCCTTTTTAACCCTTCCCTCCCCCCAAAAATAAAAGCATTGCTCATGTTTGGGTGGTTGTTTTACTTGGCATCAGGAGATTGAAACTGAGCTTTAAATTTAAGGCTTTGTCATATTTGTGGTCTAAACCCACACAGTAAATTAAAAACTACAGTATATAATTATTGTGCAATTGTAAATGGTGCACTGTGTGCTTAGTTTTACCACTCTATACTCATAACATAGAACCAAATACCTAGGACCAATTTGCGGAGTAGTGTGTCAGTTTTTTACTCTTCTAGTTCTCCTTCACTAGGTGTACTGATACTGAGTGGGAGCAAATTCTCCCTATATTATATATCCCTAGTTTCAAAGTGCTTTGGGTAGCAGAGGCATCCGGTGTTATTAGTCCGAAACTAAGAAAAAATAGTCATCTGAGATAAAAGGAGGATGGCTTAATACATTGCCATCTGTGTGTGGTACAATGCAGTGCTGTAAAAATCATGTTTCTTCCTTGGAAAATAAAGCAGTGAGTCAAATGAAGGAAGAATCACTGACAGTTAAGAGTCAACACTAGCAATTAGCAGATACACTAGATGAATATGATGACATAAAGTACTACATTAGCATACAGCAGCCCCTAATGCACCATTTCTGTGATGTATAATGCTAATGTCTGCAATGCTGAAAGAAATTGTCCAGCACCGTTGCACTCAATAGCAGTAACTGTGCTTCCACAATAAAATTATAATGAGAATGTATAATAGTGTAACTTTTTTGACTGGCTATGGTAAACAACAGGCAAACTTAGAAAGAGCTGAAGCCATTGGATCCAATATAACAGGCATGATTGAGTTATTAAAAGGCATTAGTATTGTCTTTCTCACTACAGGTAATACATATAGCCGGATTAAAGTCATGGCTGTCCTCCAACATGCCCCCAAATATGTCATCTCTCATGTTCATTCAGGATCTGGTTCCAGCCCTGCAGTGGAAAGATAGGCACCCCTCACTAAGGGTGAAGGATACTCCTAAAAATTTTACTAATAAATAATACTAATTACTGGTAATTCCGGTACTATACTTTTGCTTATGTCTAGCTTCATGATCATGCTGCTGCCCCCCAGCATTCTGGCAACTACAGTGACTTGTGCAGGCACTGTAAGGAGCTTTGCAAGCAATTGAACAGTCAATTCCAGTTCAAGGCAGCATTAGGTACCTTTACTAGAGCTTTGAAGCCTTAATGCAAAATGGCCAGCTGTTGGTCCTCGCCAGACACTCTTCAGGAAAAGTGTCAACATGAGCAATTTACCTCCCTTCATGAGCCAAGGGTTCTTCCTGCAATGCTACCTGTGGCTACCTTGTAAGATTTTCTTCTGCAGAAATCTCAGCCTTGAAGATGTCCTATAGTGACAGTCACCATTGTGCTCATCCTAGTAGAACTTGTAGAACATCTCGTGTAGACCCTTTACCAGGGCCTAACCTGCAAAAAGTTTCAGCTAAACTCCCCCTCCTTCAAGGTCACCCATATGTATCCCCTTCTTTCAGATCATGTTTAACTGACTACGGCAGATTCCTAATTCAGGAGTAGGCCTTCCACTTTGTCTACTGGAAACAATTCAACAGAATCAGAAAAAGGCAATTAATCCCTGAGTTCTAACAGCAGCAAAAATGTCAAAACAAACATTCATTTTAGACTGCAGACGTGTTCCTAAAACATGTAGTGTATCCAGATATGTATATAAGTGTGTTAACTCAAGTAGACAAAAAGAAGTTTATTTTGTAACTGCATGAAAGTGCAGAGAAGAAACTGTATATCAAATAACTGGAAAAAAATATCAAAGAGCTACCTGACTCACCATTATGTGTGCACATCTCTTTCTGCTATTACTATAACATTTCTCAATATAGAGGTATAAAAAGAAGTGAATTTTCATCAGTTTTACGTTTGCTAAGAGCCAAAGATAGCAGAGAAAAATGAAAAGTTAATAGAGTTTGAATTGCTTTATTCAGTTTAATGTACCTCTGGAAAGGAGATTGGATAAATTTGTAACTTCAGCCAAAACATTTGTCTGAGCCCCTACTGGGGAAATTTACTCTTGCTTCTTGCTTTAACTGTGAAAGAAAATGAGTTAACTCACCGTAAAGATGATGGACTTAATTAAAAATTCATTCATCTGCTACTTAAATAAAGTGCTTGTATTGCTGACTATGTGCTTAATAAATGTTTCTCAAATTTTCTATCACTGTGACCATTAGGGAAAATTCCCCATTCTTTTTGTCCTGGTGACCCTAGAAGCCAAAATTAGATGCTGATCAGAAGAGGCACATTGCAATTTTATTAAGCACGAAATGAAATCATTTTGTGGAGCACTGCACCCTAATCCTTGTACACAGGCACCCAATGTGGGCTACCCCCACCACCACTCAAGGTAGGTCACTCTAAAATATGCTGAATGTGTTTACATGGAATTATCCATATGGCAGAGTTAAAAGGCATTTTAGGTGGAAAATATATGTTCATTTTATATAAATATCTTCAGATCCTGTTCCTAAAACCGATTTTGTCAACTCATGCCCTTTTTAATTTTTATAGTATTTACTAGAACTTTTTATTAGTAAAATAATAAAATGCAAAAGAGAACTTGAACGTTAAAAAGGGGCACAAAAAAAATGAGAGTTGGGAAGTAGATTCTAGAACTAATAACTTCTGGATAAAATACAGGCGACGTGTAAGAACCCTATTATTAAATAAATGCAACTATTACTGCACTAATTGAATATGTAGATAGTCAGCTCTTTGGTCTTCTGGAAAACAAGCTCTATGTATATTGAGTGCAGATTTAATTATTGGATTTATTGGAGTAGTTAATAAGGGTCCATCATTATGGCAAAATGGTTTTTGCTTTAGACAGCAAAGTTGTTGTTTCTTGGGTTAGGGGAAAATTTAGATTATAGAGAGGTTTACAATAATAACATACATGTGTTTAAAAAAAGCAACATGCAGAACCACAGGTTGCTTTTTATCCAAAGTAAATCTTGTCAAGAAGCTAGAAGTGGGACAATAGAAATGCACATATACCAGCATTTAGTTGTAATAAACTTAAAAAAATGACTCATTTTAGAATATTGGTTAGACTTTTTAATTCATTACCATGTGCATTTTATGAAATTAAGATTGAAATTAAGATTGTAAACTGTGTTAGAGCAATAATGTTGCATCCAAAGATAATTAGGTTTTGTGGTTATAGCACTTGACATCTTACACTATTAAACCAAAATGTGATAATAAAAAATCATAAACAGCTGTATATGGCTACATCTATTAATTGTTTTAATTGTGCTTATATAGAACACATAATAATTACTCTGGTGAAGAAGATCCTTATCCAATCCTTTAATGATGGCAAATCTGCTTTTATCTAGGGGTAATATATTACATTAGTCTTTCATTTTCAGTAGGGTTACTAAATCCCATGTGAATTTCTGTGTTTATTGTAATAAGTATAAAAACAGTCCATTTCCAGCAAGCACATACTATTAATCAAATGTGACATGGCCTTTGTAGGATACACAGCAAATATAAAGAGGTGTTTTCTGCCTACTGCTAAATAATTTTGCACAAAGCTCCTATAAAACACAATTCCATCTAGAAATACTAACATTTTCTAACTATGTTTTAGAAGTAACCAGAGATGAATAGGAAACTTTGTTGACATTTTGCTAAATTAACTACTTTTGAACATTTTTACATATAATATGAAGTAATAGTCAGAATGCTTAATTGCAAATAATAAGTGTACATCGTTCATTATAGTATTTAGGTGCTATGGAGCAGTAGATCACCAAGTTTTGGATTCAGCCCAGATTGGTGCAGTTGGGACATCCTCGTACTGACTATGCCGATATAGATAATCCTATACCAACTTTATTTTGCTATTTGCTATAATTTAATAATCAATGCAGCTAGCGGTCAAAAAATGTTTGTACAGCCAAATGCCAACTGATCTATATAAGTATTTCCTGAGGCTGGTCCCATCCCTTCCTGCCTCAAAAATATTCCTGCAGGTTAAGGAGGCATCCTATCATAGTGGTGGCCCAATATAAATTTGGAGGCGTAGAAAAGGGCAAGCTTGGGCCCTTAAAAAGTATTAAAACATCATTCCTTTTAAGCCAAGCAGTTTTTTATTTTACAAAGTCAAACACAGTGTAGACTTCTCCAGTACCAAATAAGATAATTATACCTATTCTCCCATGTCCACAAAGAGAGTAAACTTACATTAATGGTAAAAGAACAGTCAAAATGAGGACAGGCAGTTTATTGTAATTCAGTAGCTTTTGTGGATGCTTGGCCTAAGCTGGATGCAGTACTTCATTTGTTGGTAGTTAGCTTTTAGCAGTTTTTAATGTTTATTGTCAGAATGGATATATAGCATCAGATATATGTGCACACAAGTCATATGTACTTCTAGTAAAAAAAAAAAAGTAGCACTAGTAATAGAAAGATGACACTGCTTTTCCTAAACGTACAACACAGTAAAACATTCCAATTACTGTAGGTGTCAAATTTATAGCTAGGTTGTCTTCACAGTTGTATGTAATATATATTTAAGTGTCATAATGGAAACCTCAATACAGCAAATATATAGATATTTGCAAACTAGTGGATGTTAACTTTTTGCTTTTGACAATATTTTGCACGTCACGTCATCTGCTGATATTGTTAATATTAAAGTTTATTACTCACCACAATTCAGTGCAGGAAGTGTCTGCATTGCAATGCTGTAAGACAAATAGGACTATGGAGAGAACAATCTCTGGAAGTCCAAAAAACAAGGTTAAAATTAGAAGCAGACTTCCAGCAAAGGTAGTGAATCAGTCAACAGCAAGTTATTTATGCATGATTTGGATAAACATATATCTATACTTAGACAAAGAGATATGAATAAATAAAACTTAAAAAAAGGCAGGTCAATGGACAACTTGGTCTTTTTCTGTTGTCACTGATACTATGGTTTTATGTCACTGTTTCCATGGTTAAAGTATAGCAAACGTTCAGTCATTATAGCAAATAACAATGTGGGCAGAAAGCCATTCTGGAGCTGCAAGAATCCATCATTCCTATACACAGCACTCTCATTGTCAGGAAAGTTAATGATGTCTGACACAATTATCATTCCAAGGTGCCCCCTTAACTCTACACTTTCAGGCATCACGTTGGATAATTACAGCTAACAGTCCTAATAATCCCCATAGCTGTGATTGCAAATTACTCTTATAGACCTATCAAAAGAGGGAATTTCTACTTTGAAAGTCTTAAATTTGTATAGTTGTTTCTGTGTCAAGTTCAATTGAAAAGCTAACTAGTTCACTCGCATAGATGTCGAACTATATTTCCTATTAGATCATATAAACACTATTAACTAACTAGATAATAACATTTGCCAATATACAGTTTACCTCCTAAGTAACGAAGCTCTGAACTGCCATTGCTACTGAGAAAATACAGGAGCCATAGAAAGTATATTATTTTTGGGTGAGTTTAATTTTAATGGTTAGCCTTACTTCAGAAAAAATAAAAACTACCCTAATGTGTCTAAAAGTCAAATTTTCGTTGTAGAGGGTACTGAAAAAAGGAACTTTTACTTACTTTATGCCTCATTCTCACACTCTCAGATATTTTGCTTTAATGCAACTGGTCCCATTAAACTATTTATTGGAACTTGGTTTACTTCCGCCTTAAACAGGCTCTTTACAAGAATATACGGCGTTCATATTTTATGAAAATTTGGAATACTACACCATGAGAGTTTTTATTTTGTGAAACACAAGGAAAGGAGAAGCAGAGGAGTAATCCATTGAAAATCAGAGTTGGAGGAAAGTTGCCAAAGGGACAGATATACGGTGACAAAAGGAATATTTTAAAGGGATTTTATGCTTTCTAATATTTAGAGGACACATCAATCTGTGCAAAATGATTCCACAGTACAGAAAGTGGTGAGATTATAAATAAACAAAAAAGTAAGTGGAGTGTATTTATGCTAAAGATAGTAAAGCAACTAAAATTTACTTTTTTTCATGTATTATTTACATACATTATATTGTGTGGAAAAGGTGGTGGCTATTTATCCCCCAAAACTTGCACTTAAACAAATGGGCAGTCTGTTATACTATTTGGGGACTTGCCTGTGGGCAGTGGAGGTAAATATTGCCCTTACCTGGGTGGAAGTATGAAACTGGTGGTTAATGGAAGTAATGAATTTCTGCACCACTGGGAGTAAAAAGGTCTCTACATCAGGGACATTAAAGAGGAACTATACTCAAAAATAAAAACAAAAACACACTTACCTTCAATCCCGCAGGGCAATCTGATCGCTCCAGGGGGGTCTGGCTTTGGCTCTCACGTCATCTCACCATCCGTCCTGGCGCCGCCATCTTCGTCTTCTCTTTCAGGTTCTTAATCCTACGTCACCCGACCCAGGCGCGAGATCGGGAGGATGTACGATGAAAAAAAATTTGCCGATCTCACTGCGCATGCATGGCAAAAAGGCTCCATCTTGGGCATGCGCAGAAGGAGGGCCCAAGAGCCTCCTGGGATGCCTGACATAGGTATCCCAGGAGGCTTTGCGCCCGTTCATTCTCGACCGCCTAGGTCGCCAAGAAATAGAGGGCAGTGCTGCACCCTTTTATTTTTTAAAAAAAGGGTGTTGCACATAAAAAAAAAAAAACAACAGAATTTTTAACTTGCATAAAAGGGATCTCTACCCTTTTATGTAAAGTAAAAATTCTGAGTTTAGGTACGCTTTAGGTGTAAAAATAAATAGCCACTGCTTCAGTGGACATAAAAAATGTCCCTGTAGTAGAAAAATCATACCTATGTCAGTAAAAGTAGTATAAATACAAAAACTGTGTATAACCTGCAGCACACATACAATTTCCACCGTACACATCAACACAATTGTACACACATTCTGCATATTACACACAGCAATGTAATACATAGATAAACACAAAAACATGCACACACCATCTTTAACTACTCTGTTGAAGATGGTATCAGCTGATATTGTACTTCTCACTGTTCTGCCCGCCCTGGTGTGCCCAAGGACCATAATATGGTATCAGCCTGCAGTTCAACCCCCTTACCACTAGAGGCTCTGAGGAAGACCAGGCTCGCACCTCCACTGAGCTAAACATAGCACACCCTAGTGGTTCCATCTATCCAAGCATGATGCATGTCGGTTTTGTGTGGCGTATATTTAACTTTATTTGTAGGTGCTGTTTGCTTGAAGAAGTAATTTTTATAGTCTAATGTCTATTGTAAGACAATAAAAAGCCAAGAATTTTCATAAAGAGTTTAGAGAAGTAAAGAAAGAAGTAAAGAGTAGTTTTTGTCTATCTCTCGTCTATTGAGGATATTTAATTTACTGTCTTGAAACAGAAAGTGGGAGGAAAGAAAAGTTGGTATTGAAAGAATTGATCCCCCAAACAGGAAACTGGGATATTGAATTTCCTAAACAGGGATACAGAGAGCAGTAACAAACTGCCATGTTTTCTAAACCAAAAGCCAGAACTATTCACAAACACTTCATCGAACATTAGTAACATCGAATGAAATTGACTGGGTGTGCTGACCTTTTTTGCTTTTCTAACCCTTCCAGTCGCTATAAAATTCTATAATAAAAAGTTTTGGCTTTAGATCCACTTTATTTTGTGGTGCCTGCTTAAATAGCACGTGCATGGTTTGACTTGGTAAAACAAAAGTTCATAAATATATTTTGAAATGCTTCTCAAAGTCATGAAAAGGACAAGAATAAAGATTAATAATAGAATAGGATAGAATAAGAGATAACACTTTGTTAATATGGGCAACAAAAGATAAGTGAATGAAAACCTGCATTTATCGCACAGGCAATGTAAAAGAAAAAATGAGGTTCAATTTGGAAGACACAATCAATTATGTTTTATTAATGTTATTTTAATACAAGTTGCGGTCCAGTAATCATGATCTGTTCAACACAGTGCTGGAATGAGTTTATAGCAGAATGTAATTTGCAGCAGCTTCTGCTCACTTACAAAACACTTGCTATGTTAATTGTGATTTCACACTTGACAGAACCTGCTTGCCTCCAGGTAACTTTCACTTCATAGAACACTTAGTATCTCACCAACGTTTTCTACTTAATACTTCTAACGCTCTGAAAAGCCTGCAGGAAGTCACCAAAACACAGAGAGCTCATTAACCCTTGGTAACAATACATCCACATACAGAGATAATAACTATGTAAGATTACAATTTTATTTTCATCAATGCTTGCTCATTGGGTATATTTATATAGAGCATGTCAAGTATATATATATGTACATATATAAAAATGATGTATGCGTGAGCATTTCAATATGCTTGACACTTCATCATTTTGTGCTGTGGCAAAGATCACAACTTCTAAACAAAGTTTATAGAGCCTTTAACACTAACTGGCTTTCCTTAAATTACAAAATGACTAATGCAATTAGTGTTCCTTCTGCTTTACAGGACCAGTGTTTGTAAATCAGGCCAATCACAAATTAGACATTAGACAAATTAGGCCAATGACAAATTCAGTCCAATTACAAATTCGACATGAGTATCTGTCATTTAGTTGTGTTTCACACGGACCAAAAAGCAGTATTTAGCCAAAATCCAGAAATAGTTGTCATATTTTGCGCCTAAGAGTTCATGGACCAATAGCTTTTTGTAATTGAAACTAAACTTTACAAATAAGAAATTGCAAGCAGGAACATTGTTTATTGGTTCCTTCTGTGATATTACTTAGTTACCTGCCTGTTATCAATAGTTTCTGAAATGTACATATGGGCAGCTCAGTGTAGGGGGGTATCATGGTATACCCTCAGCTGCCGAGAAAAAATTGATGGGTTACATCATTGGCTTGACCAATCAAGATGGCCAAAATCAAAAGATGGCCAAACCTAAAAAAGTTAAAGAATGTTTGGGGTAAATGGGCAACACGGTGGCTCAGAGGTTAGCACTGTGGCCTTTGCGTCAGAAGATCTCAGGCTTGAATCTTGTCCAGGACACTATCAGCATTGTTTGCATGTTCTCGTCATTTTTGAGTGGGTTTTTTCTGGGTTCCCTCCCACATTCCAAAAACATACAGTTAGGTTAATCCCCCCCAACCCAAATTGGCCTTAGACTGTATTAATGAGATAAAACTATGGTAGGGACATTAGAGTGTGACAGTTAGTGACATGACTATGGATGTTGTAAAACGCTGGTAAATATTTTGGCACGATATGAATACAGGATGATAGACAAAGACTGTTGGGTTAATGGTAGTGACAGACTGCATCATATGTGTCATTTTTTAATAGTTTTTATTTTCTAGTTTTACTATATCTTAATGTTTCATGCTAAGTAAAAACCCATATCAGTTTTCCCATTTATTTAGGTATGTATTATTACATTGTTTCATTTTTACCTGTGTTTCATCCCTTATTTCTATCCTTACATAAGATTTACTGTAGGCAATAAAAAAATAGCTAAACAAGAGCAGCGGTAGAAGTGAATTGAAATTCTTTATATAGGCTGTGATCTTAACAGCAGCTGTGCAATCTCTTACACAGTAAGTCTTTAACGTGTGAAAACTCTACTTGTACCAAACACCTTTTGGGATATGTAGCTCTTTTTCCCTGAGCATTTCATCCTTGACCTGATACAAAGGTACCAATAAGAGGGTTCACTTGTAATAAAGGATTCAAGCACTCCAGGTGAATTAGTTTTCTTTTTGTTCCTATTCCACAGCACAGTAATTGCACAGTTCTTCTAGATAAAGTATCTTACCAATAACAGAGGTGATGTACTATTTTACAAGATTCTCCTGATTAAGCTGCTATTAAATTTCGTGTGTGTGTTGTACTGCATTCAAATCAAACAATGAGAATGAATACTTGAGAGATTTTTCCAGGAAGTTTCATTTTTCAAAGACTAAGGACTACCTGTAATTAAATTCAGAGAGCATTATAGTGTTTCAAATCTGTACTGATTTATTTGAAATTGCATTCATCTTTCTCTAATACTGAGGTGTAGTCATTAAAAAAAAAACTGTGTAATACCCAGTTAAATCCTTCAGCTTATTTACCGAGCAAGAGGTAATTTAAGAAAAATAGTACAGGGGTACTCAGTGATAGATTGATCAAATGAATTTAATTAATTGTTAACCTTAAAAAATGAATCCACAAGGGCATCAACTATGGTAGCAGATCACAACTTTTTGGAGAATCAGTGCACTGCTATATTTTTGTTGAATGGTACCATAATCCTGCAATAACAGTATAAGTATTTTCATGTAGATGGACTTCCACCAACTAGTGAAAAACAAATTAAACCTTTGTTTGACTCATGTACATCACAAAAAGCCTGAAAGGAACGTGCAATATATTCCTAATAGACAATGTTAGAAAATTTTCAAATCTAACATTTGCGTGACTAGCCATAGTGTGTTTGTATTGGTGTATTCGGGTCCTGCAGCCGTATATTTTCCTTTATCTCTCACTTGGGCCTTTACCAAAACATCTCAAGACTGGTAAAGATAGACTATCATGGGGGAACCTGGATAATTACACAAACTTAAAAATGATTTATTAAAAAAAATGTAATAATATTTGACAAAAGTTTTCAATGGTGGACCAGATCCATACCAGCTTTGCTGGATTACCCAGGCACTCCCATGATAGTCTATTTTTACCAGCCTTGGAGAGCTCTAAAAATAGGGCCCAATACAAAATTTGCATACTCTTGTCTTTTACTGTTGTCGTATGTATGAAATAAAACACATTACATTTTTTTTAAAAAAACATAAAAGCATGCAGGCCACTTGTGACTGATAAGGCATTGTTCATAGGATCATTGAACATTGGCAGGATCAATAGCCCTTCTCATAACAGTTTAAACAGGTATAAATAGGTAGGGAAAATAGATGAAGGATACACAAAAAATTTGCCTATTTCGTTTAAAGAAGTGTTTGAAAATATAGAAAAAGCTTGGTAGAAATATTGTTCATATGAACCGTGCGTTACAAAGTGTTTGAAAGCTATAGATGCCTTCTTCAACAGACTTCTAGTTTGCTATTAACTTTCCTAAAAACTAAATTAAAAATCTAAATTAAAATATAGAGAAATGGTAATAGAAGCAGACCAGGGAAAAGGAAAGAATGGACACTGTAAATGACTGTAAATGAATTATTCTCTTAATGATAGAAAAATATCCTTTTAGTGAATTTAGAAAAGCACTCAAATCCCATTTGTTTCTGAAACCAGCAAACAGGGTCTTAGATATTCACTTTTTCCTTGACTGTGATATTGGAAATCACATGACACAAATGTATCATTACATTGCCCTTATGCTTGCCTTAAACTGACAAAATTTTTGACACAAATGGTGCATTCTGGAAATGTTAATAATTACATTGATAGATTTCAGAATATGAATTCTGCTTATTTGGCATGCAAAAAAAAAAACAGATAAACCACTCCACCATCCATTGTAGGCAGCTTTGAAATGAGCAATAGGTACGAGCTTGACTACAAACCCATCAGCTCCACACATCCAGGCACAACAGCAAACGGTAGGCTAAATACCGTACATCCATGTCCATCTCAAAAATGTTGGTCCCTGATGAATTAAAATGATTACAGAGTAAACATACAAACAGATGCTTTTCACCCATAATTGTATCTTCACTGGGCGGGGAGAAGATAACTTCTGCAGAGCCCTCGATCCCTCTGGAGCCATTTTTGTTTGGGTCCTGTGTCGTCCTGAAATCTGCCTTCATCCCGGCGCGGAGAAAGCAATGGGCACGGCCATCTTCCTCCATCTTCTTTTTTCTTCTGGCTATGTCACCTGATTTGTCATGCGCAGTTATTTACCCTTTTATGTAATGTAAAAACTTGGGTGATTGGTCCACTTTAGGGGAGAACTTGGGCGATCCAGGTGATTACAGTAGAAAAGCATGTAAATTGAAAAGGAACCCACATGCCTAATAAGACAATAAATGTAATATTTCTTACACTAGTGGCCAAATACCCTGTTTTGACCCATTAATGACCTAATTTTTTTTTTCAATAATGGAATAGATATGGATTCTGTATCAGGAAAAATACAGAAGAGGGAATAAATTCATAGTGCTAACAATGCTTTTTTAGCTATTCAACATTTGTTTCCTGGGTACTTTGAAATTTGTATTCATTTAAAAAAATACTGCTGTTATTTATTACTGTTTTATATATATAATGTTTTACTGCAGTTAAAAGAATCAACATATTTATTAAAATCCAAATATACCCTGCATTATTTGTATAATTTTAAATTGTTCAGAACTTGTTGTTATCAAAACTTCCGAACAGTCACAAGTGGCTGCAGTACTTGGGTAATAATGCTTGACTCTAAGCTAATGGGCTTGAAGACAGGCTTATGGTGATAGAGTAATGATGCTTTGATTACTAGTTATAAATTGTTGGAATCACTCAGCAGGAAATAAAGTGTTTTGCCGACAGTTACAGCAAGTACTGAAACCTATGATTAGATATTTAATGTATCACTGTGGTAGAAGGCTTCATATACTGAACATACTTATGTATAAACAGATATGGCAAGTTACTGTACTGAGTTATTTAAAGGGGCATTTAGAAAGATTAGAGATTATATGGCTATATAGCATACATTTTCATTTCTCCTTGACATGCACTGCATTGTTTTGAAAAAAAAAAGTTAAGAAGCTGCAAGTTGTGAGGGCATCAATAGAGCTAAAAAGTCACCTAGCCCCAGCAGACTTAGCTCCAGTTATTCTCTATAAATGTAAATTAGGCCCCCACACTAAGAAATAGCAGAAGGTTCCACACTCCTGGCACTCCTAAAATTGAGCTTCTAAAAAACAAATCATTTTAAAATAATAAAGGTATTTTTAACACGAGTTTGTACTGTGTTGGGGAGATTCATCCTTTTTTTGAAAAATAGAGTAGTAGTAGTAGTAGTAGTCTTTGAAAAAAAGAGTACAATCCTTTCAATTGGGTCATTTGGTTCTAAACAGGTTCTGTCTAGTTCACTTTGGCTCTAAACAGGTTTTGTCTCGTTGACTTGCATTTAGTTGAAAAGATAAGTAACTTTACTAAGCAAGTAAGCATTTCAGTGATGCAGTGTTGTGTCTTTTGGCCTCTATGAAAACTTTACCTTTGTTTAAAAAAATCAATATTGTACTTTAAATCTCCTACCACACTTAATAATTCAGCAAAATTAATGCTATACTTTTTAATCTACAAAAAAAGCTTTTGTCGTAGTGTGACAAACATTTCTCTGTTAAAAGTTGCTAAAAATTGATAAAATCAACCAAATTAGTGGCCACTGGTATCATCACAAACTGATCATACAGTTTGATCTTCCATCTGAAGAAACTCACTCATGCCCTCTGCCACTTTGTTTTTGCCAATGTGTTAGTCAATTGGTGAACATGCGGAGGAGATGTAGTATTGTTCACATGCTTGCCATCCTATGTAAGCAGCACAGAACTGAAGAAAAATATCCATGTCTCTTGTAAAAGTTATGCTCCCAAAGCCATCAATTTATAGTAAAGTTGCAATAACAGGTGGGGAATAAGAACAGAGGGGAAGCTAATTGGTCAAAACTTGAAAATTACTAAGATCTTGGATACTTATTCATGCATGGTCGAGTTTCCTGATGGTGACAACGGTGGAAAAATGTGAAACATAAGAGTAGCTAGTAATTATGTGACAAGGTAAGATCCATTTCTAGGTGATTCACACACATGATGCTCCAACTATATTAGCCACTGGTTTTGTTAGCAAGGTGAAGTCTGCAGGGAAATAGGACTATTCTCTTTGAATGGAGGGGACTCTTGTATGAAATATGTTGGTTAACCTTAGAGTTCAGCTTTCAATTGTGCAATAAAAACAGAATGTAGTGCCAAGGATAATAAACCATGATAATACTAATCACATATAGGATGTTCACTAAATTGCCTGATTTGTATCTTTCTAGTCATGCTGTGCAGCTGCCTAATGTGTTCATGATACATCAAATAAACTGGTTTACGTTTCCCTATGTTTAGCAAACCATGTTATTATTATTTTACAGTGTACACTATTACAATAAAACAACATAAGTTGGTTTCCTATCATGCCAAAAAATTTCTGTTTGCAAATTATTGTTTTTTTCCCTGCTCAGAGATGCCAAATGCTGATTACCACATGTCCTTTACTATTGCTAATGCTTGTACACGTAGTCTCATTAATTTTAATGGACATATTTGTTTCCTTATGTGACAATCTACCAAGGACATTTCCCTAATTAAATCTCCAAGTTGGATTATACCCTGAAGCAAGTGCGAGTATCCATTGAAGTTATTGTTTGACCAAATGAGTTTGCTTAGTCTTAAATGTGCAAATGTGCTGCTTTCAAATCCCATAGTCATTTCAGCAACACCTGCAAAAATGCTGTTGCAGTAATTATTATCCATCCATCATTATCCTTTTGGAAGCACATGCTATGTATTCACATCTGACATTGCATCGCTTGTGATGGATCAGATTTGCAAAAGATGTGACAAAATAAACCAGACATATTCTAATTTAGTCGAAATTATAGTCATAGAAAAACCAACACAGTGTATGTTAAGAACACATACATTATAAAAGAAATATTATAATAATTAAAAGCTACTTTTGCCTTAACCCTTTGTTTATTAAACATACAGCGTTGGAAAATATATATATTATTGTGTAAAGTTATAATTTACGTAGCCAACCCCATGTCCATGCTCCTGCCATATTTAGGTTAGGTACACACGTGCAATGGTTCTTGTCCGATAATCGTCTCAGGGCTGATATCAGGTGAGAATCTTGCATGTGTACAGTGCTCCTTGTCCTTTATCTGAACGATCGTCCTGGCGGATCCATGAACGATGGACGACGAACAATCGTAATGGAAGTGAACAGGGAGAAAGCGCAGTGGTGTGCCCTACGATCGTTCTCCCCCTCCTCTCTCCATAGAGCAGAATGGTGCTATATGTACAGCACTTGTTCATGAATCTTGTAGTCGGTGCAAAGGATCGTGAAAGATCCTTTCCAATAACAATTATTGCATGTGTGTACATAGCCTTACTCAACCACGTTTATTTGCATATTTGCTAATAAGATCAAAGTAATTAAAATAAAAAAAAAAATTTAATTTTAACTTTGTACCCAGACACCATGTCATAAATATAACAAGGATTAACAATTGGAGGTCCATAATTTTTACTGCAGTTTTTGGTACATAACCAAGCTGCCGCCAAAGCTTTCAAAATCACACAGATATTAAAGGTACATATACAGTTTCCTATAGTCTGGTGTTCGTAGATAAATTTTACCACATCAAATTCAGAAACTGCTGGAATATGATGAACTCGGCTACTTACCTGGAGTTCCTGTTATCCCACCCGCTGGTCTCTCTCCCTTTCTCCTTTTTTCCTTTATTACTTTCCTTTCTCTTGTTTTTTTTTTTCAAACTTTCTCTTTCTGGTATATTATACCAGATAATATCAGGTGATAAAATAAAATGCATAACATTGGCCTGAAATCTCTGTACTCCCTGACGTTTATGTTTCTTGTGATCTATGATATTGTATTGGACTTATATACTTCTGTTGTCAGATTGATATTGGTTGCCTCAAAGTGTTTCCTTAAAATATCTCACGAAAAGTTTGTGTTTTGATTGTTTTCTCTTTGTCTTTAGTAAAAGCTTTTAATATCACAGCCTTCATAAAATACTTGGTTTAGTTATTGGAGATATACAAACTGCTTCTTCCATGCCTATTCTGATTATAAAGTACATGCACCGCGATATTAGGGTTACAAGCCTGGAGGCTAATATTTAGTTCCTAGTAATTGTACTGCACTAATAATGAATTCTGCAATATTGTAAATCTTAATGTAATATATTGTAAATTGGAGTATGATAATAAATGCTGATCACAACACTCAAAGCTGAAATCCCTTTGCAAATTCTTTGAAATCAAGCTTGCCAATGTTGCATGAAGCAGAACAACACACACCAGTGTGTATATACAAGTATATAACAAGTATATACAAATATAAAATATGTTAATGCGTACAACTGACAAAACAAACTCCCAATCTGAAAATCTTCATGGACATTATTTTTTTTTTCCCTTTGCTGCAATCTGTTTTAAACTATCTTAATTAGGAACTCTATATAGATCTACTAAACAAGGAGCAGTGAACCAAGGGAAGGTGAGTATAGTGTGTTTTTCAAAGTTCAAATTTTTCCTTCACTTACATATAATTAATAGGGTAAACATTTTCCAATTTCGGGGGAAATTGTCACTACTAATGTTTTTTACCAGAACAGATTTTTTAGAAAATATTGTTTCAATTCGTAGTGACAGCTTTTGGAGTTTAGACACCCTCTCACTTTCTTGGTGACAGTGGTCCAGAGGACAAATCACGTGGTTGGATATGTCTGGTAGGAAAAGACAGCTCTAACAAAATGTTTTTTAATACAAACTCTTTTTATCCAAAGCTAAGTTTTAGTAAAGAAAGTTTTTGGCTTATAGTTTACCAGCAGGCTTAGACCTGCAGCATAAAGAAGCATTCCTGCACAGCTATTGGCAGCTGCCACGTTTCCAGGCACTGGGCTCCTGCACCGCCATACGAGTGTTTGCAGATTTTCCACCAGGTTCCCCCATTCATTCTCTGTTGGGGTGTAACAGATAGATGCTACATGTTCAGTTTCAGTGGCATGAAGAAGTAGTAACCTCACTCCAACCTGACCTCCAGTCTGGACATAGCTTAACTGAGAAAAATGCAGCAAATGTACGTGTTCACAGCAAATAAAATTCAAAACTTTCTGATTGATCAAACTATTGTAAAATTAAATCTGAAACAATTAAACAATATTTAATATAATTGTTTTCAATATTTTATGTTACAATGTGTTACTGTTACACTCCCCTCTATTTGGATATTTTTTAAACAAAATATTACTTTGTTTTTCTAGTCCTAGTTTCTCTAGTATATATCTAGTATCCAGCGCCATCATAGTTCATGTAAGAATTTATATTTTATTTTAATTTTCTAACCTGAACCAAAAATGTGTGTGGTGGAATCTTGTACATGATAAAAAAGAGTTTTACTGATAATTTGGTATAGATAATATTTAAAATTGATCATAATTTTTACATTCTCTTTACTTTCATTATTTGTCTTTAGGAATGTATCAATACAGCAACAACATAAATGACTTTGCCATGGAACAAAAATAATTTGATTTTACCACATTTATACCAAGAAGCAAAAATCATGAAGACGTTTGCCAGCCTTCAGGTATTTGTATTGGCCTTATTGTCCAAAGGAGTTTTGCTTTCTTCAAGTGATCACAATTTTGTGAGGAAAGAAATAAAAATTGAGGGAGACCTTGTCTTAGGAGGTTTATTTCCAATAAATGAAAAAGGCAGTGGAAGTGAAGAATGCGGCAGAATCAATGAGGATCGGGGTATCCAGCGTTTGGAAGCCATGCTGTTTGCTATTGATCAGATTAACAGAGACAGCACAATACTACCTGGAGTAAAACTAGGCGTTCATATTCTGGATACCTGCTCTAGGGACACCTATGCTCTGGAGCAGTCATTGGAGTTTGTAAGGGCTTCATTAACCAAGGTGGATGAAGCGGAATATGTCTGTCCAGATGGTTCACTTGCCATTCAAGGAAACAGCCCATTACTTATCGCTGGAGTCATTGGTGGCTCCTATAGCAGTGTCTCCATACAGGTAAGTCACTTTCAATCATGTTTAGTATTTTTAAGAATAAGCAATATATTTGAATGTTCTCTGATTTATATTAAATATGTTTTTATTAAATTATTGTAAGTTAACACAAAATGTCTACAGTATAGCCCTACCATTGGTTAGCAGTAAACTATCCTAGCAGAAAACATTTTGTGCAAGAATATGCAGAAAATCAGATTCCAGAGGCAATAATAAAAAGGATCTTAGAGTTCCCGCACAGTAACCAAGAGCCAGGCATGCAGCTTTCCTTAGTTTACACATAAGATTTCTGTTCTGTCTATTTTTAAAATGCAAAGGACAAGGATAAAAAATGGAATATAATATTTTTTTAATATATTTTTATTGGAATAAAAAAAGGAGATACAAAATCATACAGGAAACGTTTCACTATAACACTATGGGCCTGTTAAATATCCTTATTTAATAATCCTCTCCAAGGCTGGAGAAGATACACTTTCATCAGTGATCCAGCAAACTTGGAATGGATCTGGTCCAGGATTTAAAACATTTGCTAGCAAATAGCAAATGACTTTGAAAAAAATCCATTCCAGGTTTGCTGGATCACCCAGATTCACAGATGAAAGTGCATCCTCTCCAGCCTTGGAGAGCTTTATTAAATCAGGGCCAATATGTGTAACAACTTGTCATGTATCCATCCCATACACATGTATAGTAGTGTGTTGGTACACAGAGGTACATGTTTACAATCCCGTAGGTTTTGGTTTAGAGAGGAAAAAAAGGTAAGGGTAATCAGGGAACATTAACCAAAGTTAGGAATAGTTATTAATCAGCAATTAAATGTCAAAGCAGTGAAGTGGTAATGAGTAACTGAAAAAATAAATATGTCATAATATTTTAAGATAAAGTGGTCCCTTTCTATAAGAAGAAAACACAAGGGGAATTTATTAAAGGAGTTCACCAAATTATGTGAATTTGGAGTAGATTGCAAATCCATAATTGGAGGACTTTTCCAAGATTTCTGATTACAAAGTATCCATCTTGTATCTGATTGGACATATGGTGTGTGTGTTAGCATTAAACTAAGTCTTGATATTTTTTCACTTACACTTAACTAAGTATTGACTTACATAACAGATGTTATTATGTCTAATATGTCTAACCTGTGCATAATAATGTTAAGAATATAATAAAAAACAAACCCATATTATACAAACTGCCATGAAAAGTAATATTCTGCAAAAAGACAGCCAATCCAAGAATTTTAAGAAAACTGCACACATGGGCAGCTGAGTTCAAAGAACAACCTTTAGGTTAATCTTAACAACTAAATTTTCTGTGGTTACCTTTAAGAAATGCTTACTTTACACTTTTGGATGTTTTGTTCCAGACATAGTTCCCTTCACTGTTTCCTTTGGATTTTGAGTTGTACATTTTAACTTTACTTTTTGTAGAAAAAACATGAAAATTCTAATTCCAAGGTTGTTAAAACTCTATCATAGTAGCTGTAACTAGTAATGATTAAGCCAGAGTATCTGAGACACAATTTGTAATCCTTAGCAGGTACTACATTATATGTTTTTGATGTCCTGAGTTGCTTGATACCATACAATATATATTGATAACTGAATTAATCTTTATGAACTTCATTACCACATTTATCTCTGCAGCATCAACATGGTACAGTAACTACAGTGGGCCTGATTATTAATGCTCTCCAGGGCTGGAGAGGATACACTCTCATCAGTGAAGCTGGGTGATCCAGCAAACCTGGAATAGATCTGGTCTAAGATTAAAAATGTTTGCTAGCAAATAGTAAATGGTTTTGAAGAAATCCATTCCATGTTTGCTGGATGCCCCAGCTTCACTGATGAAAATGTATTCTCTCCAGCCCTGGAGAACTTTAAAAAATCAGGTCCAATAAGTGCAACATTTATTCTTCTTGCTGTTTTATACTATTATTTAACTGTCCTAAAATAGCATTGAAATATATATATATATCTCATTGGGCAACACAATACTGATGCCCTTTAAATAATGAAAGATGGTATCAACAATACTCTTCTATCCAACAGAAATATCTCGAATGACCTCATGAAACATTTTGTCTGAGAGCTGGATGTCACAAAAGGACAAAACTAAAATATGTTTCTAATTTCGGGTGATCCCCATGGAATAGAGACCTACAGCTTGAAAAATGACAACACTTACTGAAAATCTTTCAGGGAATGTATTGGTTGATGAGCCATGTGCTCCCTTAGTACAGAGTACCATTTCACTTCAATTAACTCAAGTTCACATATTTGACATGCTGAAACAAAGGCACTTAGCATTTTCTTGCCCACCAGACACAAACACAATACAGCTATGATATTTTTATTATGAAACTGACCAGGAAAACATATGCAGATTTTATTATAAGCATACCTTTGCTACCTTTAGATTTATACTTGATCATGTAAGTGGGATATTTAAACACAAATACACTTTGTATACATGAGGTATAGGGGGTGCCTTTTTTAAGAACTAAAGGCTGTTTATGTGACAAAGTAAATGTTCATTTTGGAAACTAAAGGATCCATTTAAAAAGCAGTGAATCTGACATTCACTGAAACATTCTCCTGTGAAGTATCAATCACTGCCATTTAACACACATTTTGAATATTATAATAAACAGATTAACCCTCTTAGGGAAACACAGTTTTGGGGAAGTCATCTTTTTCAATTGAAAAATTCATCATATTAAAATCAACATTCTGAATAAATTATTTAAGCAGCTGAATACACATTTGGTGTATGTTTATGGAAAATGACAATTTTCACAAAGTATTTCCTTCAGCCAGTCTTTTGATTCATGCAAGTCTGGTGCATTGTATAACCAGAAGATAAAATCACTATTTGCAATTATGGTTCACCTGTACTGCGGAGGAAATTCACACAAAGTGACTAAAAGCATCATAAATACTATCTGAAAGATTCCCACCATGTGAAAGAATGTCAGATTCTCTGTTGTATAAAAAGAGCCCTAGGAATAGTTTGTCTTACTAATGTGTAGCATATAAAGTTGGACCTCCATTTGTCATGGTGGCTCTGGTACCCAGACATATAGTGATGAAACGTCCAACATTTTAGCAAGCGAATAAAGTATTACCTGTGGGATAAAGGAAAAAAAATGACATGTTTTTACCTATTTTCTATTTCCAAACCAAAACCAAAAGTTTTCTGATACCTGTATTTGACATATACTTTAAAATTAATGTTTGCAGTGCCAATGAATCTTTAACTAGTCTGCAAACATGGATGGATCAAAACTTACAAACAATGCTGTCAATTTTTACACATTTATGTACCCAAAATGGAAAAAAATAAAATCAAAGTCTGAAAGCCACCAGAAGATGAGGATATAGATGGCAGAGAATCCATTCTGCAGCTGTGGAGTAACACATTTGGGCCTTACTACATGAAAGAAATTATAAACCATAAAACACTTACTTTTTCATGACTTGCAGAGTTAATGAGCTTTGTAGAAGCGCTGCATATTCCTAAATAAATTAAGTTATTAGCAGGATATTACTGCTGAAACCCAACTTGTTAAATCAGTAGTTTCTATTGCATGACCTGGCAGAAAGAATGATGAGAGCACCACTCATTTCTACAGCAGGTGATGAGACGCACTGTGCTTCTCTGCCAGTATGCTGGATGAAAGCTAACTGCTATGTTATTGTTAATACATTTATATTTTAATACAGACCTGCTACAACAAGTAAGGATTTAGTTTATTAGGTTTTATGAAATAGTGGCATATCCAGGTTTACTTCACCATTTTAACAATTCAAATAATGCAGTGGAATGTCACTGTTAAGTGTACAATATTTTTTATAAAGGGTGGAGATCAGTGATAATAGTTAATGATAATAGTTAAATAGTGATAATAGTTAAAATGTTGTTCACTCAGAAAAACTAATTTAACATACTTCTAGGTTACATATAATTTTGGACCCTGTATAACAATCCAAATTATTCTGATATGTGATCTGTAATTTATGGTGTTTGCCTATAAATATTTTCCTTTCATATGTTTTTGAGTGGAATTTAGAGAAAAAAAAATTTCTATTGATGCTAGTGACCTAGACTAATCTTTTTGTACTGCACTGGGCATTCACAGAAAAATATCATGGCATCACAAGCATACAAGACTCTAGAGCTTTTTGAATTTGACCAATGCTGTCATGGCTATGTAGACAGCCATTCACATGTACAGCCATGTCCCTTCTGCAATAAAACAAAGCTGCATGCACAGCTCGGTGTATACCCAACTGCCTAGGATAAGTTAATTCCCATACATATGTGTGAGTGTTACGGCATTCTGGCAATCAAGGTGGCCAAAGTAAGAACTGAACCCAGAAAAAGATGCAAGATAAGGATGCCGGTACCTGCAATGGAGGGAGAAAAGATGTTTTTTTTTATTGCAGAAGTGACAATAAAATTCTCTGCCCCTTCTCCAACAAAGAGCCTGCCTGCTCTCCGTTTCCTGTTTATCAAGTTTGTCTCTGCTTTAATGCACCTATTGTATGATAACGTATTTATTGCAAAAAATCATGGTAAAATGTGAGTATGAACACAGCATGAAACAATTATGCTCCCCGTAAGATCACTTTTACCCTAAAAGCAGAATAGTCTAACTTTCCAAACAAAATCTTGTCATGAAGATAAACTTTAATACCATGTTTATAAAACACCAGTTTAGGTTAATATTGCAAACTGTAAAAGAAAGTAAACATTCTAAAAATAAAAATATGAAATTTATAGCACCCCATCTACAGCTATCAGACCAAAACAGCTCAAGCCTTTAGTTGAGCACCAAAGGTTTAGAAACCTATGTTGTAATTAAAAAGTTTTTCTTTTCTTTTTTCTGAATAATACCTGTGTCAGCAACATATATATATTCCTAAAAAGTAGAGCTGCAGAGAAACAGTGTTGAAATGCAAATTTGGCTTACAATGTTGAAATACATAGGTATCAGCTTAAATAAGGTATATAGGCTGATCAATAAATCCTTAACATTGCATGGGATAGTTTAGTATGAATGGTAAAAAATCAGTTTGGCGACCATGCCCAGGATCAAGAGGGCATGCACCCAGGTTTACCTTAGTCCATAGGCACAGCTCAAGTAACACTTTCCTGGTGATCTCCCACACCCTGCAAAGATAGTGCCCCTGTAATGTGAACGGAACAGTGACCCTGGTGAAAAATTCAGTTTTTGCAAACAATACCCAATCACATGCAAGAAAATGTAAGCAATAATTATTTTGGCTTGCGTATGATTGGATGTCTGAACATAGCAGAGCATCACTTCATAAAGTGAATTGTCCCCTGCAGAGTGATCATTTACTTTGCTAAGTGAATAGCCTAAACTCATTTAATAAATCAACTGAATTGTACACGACTGCTTGCCTGGAGCTTCATTGTCAAAATATTTGTAATACTGTACAGACAATTTTGTTATTTACATGTCTGTCAAAGAGCTCATTGAACAAGATTCATGTTTGTGTACAATGACAAAATTGGCTAACATTTATACACATCTTTTGGCGGAAGATATATACAGTATATGTATAGGTGGGGTTGCTCTTTAAATATGAGTCAGTATAAACATAACAATAAATGAACATATTATTAACAGATTTAAAATTGAACTTACTTTTCCTGATTGTCATCTACAGCAAAACTGTTCTGTCACAGCAAATTCCAATAATCAGGAAAGGTGGATGGAAAAGGACTTTCTGCAGAATCAAATTGTATTATGAATATCATTATCAGAAACCTACATAAGCAGGATGCTATTTTTCCTGCTACATTATTAAATCTTACATAGAACATTTTTTTCTCTCAGATGTTCAAAACAAAAGGCAGATGAAAGAAATATAAATAGATTTTCACTAGAAATGAGAGAATCTGACAAAATCCCTTCCACTGGATATCCACTGGAAATTCAAACATCAACCCTATTTTTCTTCTTTTTTTTTTTTTAAATAAAGTAAACTAGTAAAGTAATCTTTTTGTCCCCCTGGGAGTCTCTACCAGAGGTCAGCAAGAAAAGAGGCGGACCATGAATGGATTACAGGTGTAGGAGAGATTTTATAGTCCCTACATGACCTGAAAATCGGTACAAAGAACTTTTTTTTTATTTTAAAAATGGTGGCAGGAAGTAAAAGAATAAATCTTTTAAACAGATTAGAACATTTTTACAAATTTTTTGAGTATCAATAGATTTTTGTCATTAAAAGTACTCTTGTTTTGACTAAACAAGTTGCTTGTCTCTGCTTTTTAGTTTACATGCCTCTTACTAAATATTGTGTTTTACTTCAACTAATTAAATTTTTTTTGCACACATATACATATTTTTATATATATTTGTATAAACTTTGTCCTTAAGTTTAAAAAGTTTTTAAATTAAAATAATTCAATCCTGCCTATAACAAGTCACTTTCCAGTTGACATTTCTGTTGTGTATGTGTGTTGTGTGAAAATAAAACCTGGATTCTGGTATGTATCCTAAAGTTTTAAAATACAAAGATATTGTTACTAGTGCTTCAAACCCAGCAATTAACCCAGTGCCCCTAATAAAAGAGAGATGAAGCTTCCACTTAAATTCTTGACATTTTTAGGGCAAGCAGGTAAACTACTCACAAAAACAAGCCTGAGGAGCAGACACTGACATTGGAGACATGTACTCATGCAAACAAAAATATATTATTAGACGGGGAGGTATTTTCATATACAAAAAGTACAAAAATCCTTTAAGTAACATGCTTGTGGGATCCCTTAAAATTGCATTTATAAAAGTGGGGCCATGATTCGAACTTGGGTTCCAATCATGGCCAGGACACTATCTCCATGGAGTTTTCATGTTCTCCCTCTGAGCATATGGGTTTCCTCCACACCTTCAAAAACAATAAACTAGATCAATTGGCTTTCCCAGAAATAATCCTTAGTAAAATGTGTGGAAAAATAAGCAGCAAACAGCAAAGCGCAATCTGCTAAGCTGGTGGGTTTGATATGAATGTGCTATAATAATAATATATTTAAACAATATATAATTAAAAATACACTTAATTAATTAGGAGACACCATTTTTTTTGTATTTTTTTTTTTTTTCATGTGCAATAAATTGGATCTAGAAATGAATCTCGGATCTTTAAAATGTAAACATATAATGTGTAACTCGCCACACTGCAATTCACGGAAGTCTAGAACAATATTACACTGTTTATTCATTGGCTTCCATTTCACCTTAGAATCAAATTCAAGCTCCTGTGCGTTGCCTTCAAATCCCTCCACAGTTCTTGTCCCATTTACCTAGCCACTCTTTTCGCTCCTACAATGACCTACTACTGACTTCCTCACTCATAACCTCATCACACGCACGGATACAAGACTTCTCTAGAGCTGCTCCAACTCTCTGGAATGGTCTTCCTCGTCCTATTCAGCTTGCTCCTACTTTCTGCTCCTTTAAACGAGCCCTTAAAACCCATCTTTGTAAACTTGATTACCTTCTTCTTCTGTCTCTTAAACCCCCACTACTCACCCACCACCACATATCTGCCCTCCTACTTAGATTGTAAGCTCTTCAGGACAGGGTGCTCCCCTCCTGTGTCACTGTCTGTCATTTGCAACCCCTAGTTAATGAACAGTGCTGCATAATATGTCAATAATACTATCACAATATAACTCTGTACACATACTCTGTCAACCTGAACTATGACGTAACAATGACGTAACACATTAACAAATGTGCTGGAAACACAGGCCTTTGTAGGGTCTGACATGTTGCCATTCTAAGCCAATTCACAACTGTTGAAAGGTCGGGTAGCGCATTATGGATCCAGTTCAATTACATACATTTCCAAACAAATCAGGGAAACAGTCAGTGGAAAACAGTGGATGTTCAACTCAGACCCACATAAAGATGGAACCCATACCTTTTCCTGGCTATTATCTACGTAGGAATTTAAACAAAACAGGGACAAAAGAGGTTTATTGATGCGCTCAGAATATATGTGGTGTTGCTGCGACTTAATATCCTTCTTTTTCATTTGCTTGATAATGAGCGTTATTGTTAAAGACTAAATATTGTGTTGCCAAGCTAAATTATGCTTTCTTGTTTAGAGGAGAGAAATAGGCTTTATAAAAAAACATTCTTTGTTTCTTTTTTTCTAGAATGGTTTTGCAGATAACTATCAAAGTTGATGAGAAATAAAATAGTTCAGCCCGATCACATTTTGATGTGTAGCAGTATCTAGGGAGCTTAGTCAGATATGTGTGCAATCCTGCATATTTATTCATCATAAACAGCATTAATAGCAAGAAAACTCCAGCCATTCAGAGATGTTTAACTGAGGGACGATACACAAAGCAACAGAGCATATGCAATGAATACAGATCTGATTTTAAATATTTTATCCAGTTGGATAATATAATTTATTCATATAATTCTAGTACAATGGGTCAGTAGGTGAGACGAAAATATCACAGACTGTGATATTCAATACTACCTTAGTACAATACTACCTGTTTTTTTTATATATCTGTTTTACACTAAAATTTTACATTGTTATTATCATGGATAATAAAGAAGGTGACCCATGTACCCAAACTAACTACCAGCCACATTTATAGAATACTTTCCAGAAACCACCAAGAAATCTCAATGAAGCTTTTTAACATTGTTCTTGCTGCCCAAAATGCCCGGATTAAAAAAAAAATGACCTACCCTTTCTATTATAATATGATCAAGGATGATCAGATCATTTCCCCCTCCTATTGTATGCTGTTTCCCCATCTCTTAGATTTCGGGCAGGGTCCTCTCCTCCTTCTGTGTCACTGTCTGACTGTCATTTGCAACCCCTATTGAATGTACAGCGCTGCGTAATATGTTGGTGCAATATAAATACTGTTGATAATAAGGATAATTTTGGTTGTATACTTTCTTACATGGTCTGAATTTTGTGTATTAGGATAAAGCTGACAGTTTATTTTTATGCAGTTTCTGAACAGTGTTTAGTTATGTCAGTCTCTGATATTTTTCCTGTATTGATTATTTTTCTTAACAATGTGCTAATTTTTTATTGACAGGTTGCTAATCTTCTGAGGCTTTTTCATATTCCCCAGATAAGCTATGCTTCCACCAGTGCTAAACTTAGTGATAAGTCACGTTATGATTACTTTGCAAGGACAGTGCCACCAGACTTCTACCAGGCAAAGGCAATGGCTGAGATCCTTCGTTTCTTTAACTGGACATATGTATCTACTGTTGCTTCTGAAGGAGATTATGGAGAGACAGGAATTGAAGCCTTTGAACAAGAAGCACGACTAAGAAACATTTGCATTGCTACTTCTGAAAAAGTTGGCAGATCAAATATTAAAAAGTCTTATGACAGTGCTATAAGGGAGTTGCTACAAAAGCCAAATGCTAAGGTTGTGGTTCTTTTCATGCGGAGTGATGACACAAGAGAACTCTTGGCAGCTGCTAATCGATTCAATGCTTCCTTTACCTGGATTGCAAGTGATGGGTGGGGTGCTCAAGAAAGTATTGTAAAAGGCAATGAACATATTGCTTATGGAGCCATTACGTTAGAACTTGCCTCGCATAAGGTTAGGGAGTTTGACAAGTATTTTCAAAGCCTTAATCCCAGCAATAATCACCGCAATCCCTGGTTTAAGGACTTTTGGCAGCAAAAATTTCAGTGTAGCCTGCACAACAAAACAGAAAGACCATGCGATAAACACTTCAATATCAACAGTTCTAATTATGAACAAGAATCCAAAATAATGTTTGTGGTAAATGCTGTATATGCAATGGCTCATGCCCTTCATCATATGCAAAGGACCCTATGTTCAAACACCACAAAGCTATGTGATGCCATGAAAACAGTAGATGGCAAAAGGCTTTACAAGGACTATCTGCTGAAGGTCAACTTTACAGGTAAGCTTTAGAGGAAAGTAGTTTCATTTAACTTTTTGCAACAGGCTATTCTGAATAATGTGTTTTGTTTATCTCTTTTCATTACTAATTTTCCATCTGTTTAACTCACTGGAACAAAAGAGATCACGTGTAAACAATACACAATCAAGGATTATTTGGCAAAGTGAACTCAGTGATAGTAACATCAACCACAGATGTTGCACTACATAATTAGAAGCTGAACGGTATGGATGTTGTAAGTTGTATTGCTCAAAATTAAGTAGCAGAATACAAACTGCTACTTAAAATTATTTAAAAATCAGTTTATATCGTAAAACGAAAAACATCTTGTAATTGGGGACAGGGAAAAACAAAACATCGGGAGTTATTGCTGAAGTGGAAAACAAAGATATGAAAATAAAGTGTACTTTAACAATTCATAGAACGGAAACTACTAGGATCAATTTAAAACTAGCAAAAATGGCTAGTGGTGCACATGAGCAGGAGTATATATATATATCACACTTTCTAGCTATTTAGCAAAAACAAAGCATAACTAAGATTTCAAAATCTTTGTTCACCCTGCTAGGTCAAAGCAGCTCTGTAAAGTGTGGTCCCTAACTCAAAACTATCTGAGTACATATATAGAAATGCAATAATTGAGAGTAGGAATCAGCTCTCCTCCTCCTAGGTACACCAACGTACCAAAAGCACCCAATTTCAGGAAATTCAAACAACTTTAAATTAGGAACCATGCTTTATAGATTTGCTTTGATACAATATTTTTGCTTTACACATGTTTGTAAATGTATGCAACACCCTGAGTACAGATTAGCCATTTTTGTCATGCAGATTAGCTGGAATGTTTTCTTAGCAACTTTTTTCATGCTTTTTATTTGTACATTGCCCTTCCCATGTGCACTATTTTTGTTAGTTTTCAGTAGTTGAAATTGTTGTCTTGTTTGATTTTCTGAAACACATTGGAGATCTTCATCTGTTGGGTGATGTTGGGTTTCTAATGTGTTGCTGTACCTTTAAGGAAGAGGGAGCTGCCTCCTATTAAACTGTTCACAGTTTATGAATTGGTATATATACATTTTGGTTGAGATGGTTTTGAATTCGAGACCACACTTCACAGATGTGTAAGCGTGGCTTGTACATGTATTTGCAGATAAAGGCAGATAAATGTATACCTATGCTTTTATCTGAAGAAAAAAAAAGGGAAAATTAAAGAGGTTTGAATGTGTATTGAAATGTTTGTGTATTACTCTTTAACCATTTACATGGTAATAAGTTACTGCTATTGCGTGGGAGTTTTGCTTTGTTCAAAGTCAACTAGAACAACATATAGGTCATTGTATACATAATACAAATTTTCACCAGCCTTAATGGTAACAGTGGATTTAAGGAAAGCTACGTTAGGCCAAGTTCATTTTAAGTGGAAGTCGGTTTTGAAAATAAACCTGGACAAGTGTGCTTCTATAACTGAACACATGTAGGGGTAAATGTAATGTAACCCAGAATCTTTAGTGACATTTTTTAAAATCTGAACTTCAGACAAACAACTAAACGGTATATAAGTATAAGTAAAACAGCTGGGTGACCTCCCTGACTATATAATGTGACATTACAGTGAGGCAGCAAAAATTTCCCTATTTCCTCTCCTATTGTGAACAAGTCATTGCCAGAACATATGCATGTATACGTACAAGTGTAAGTCCTAAAAATTAAACTTAGGTACTTCTACTTTTAAACATTTCAAATGGTTATTGCATTAGGCTATTTTCAGATTAGTGGTGGGGTTGCAGCTTCTTTTTGCCCCGCAACTCACTCAGTGCAGCCCACAGAGAATGAATAGGGTGGGCAGTTCAGTACCACCCCTGTAAAATATTCAAATACTGGTTGGTCTAAGAACCAATGCAGCAGTACAGGCTGGCAAGCGGTAGCCACATCTGAACATCTGTTTTCACTCGGGTCTGAACTTTGCCCAAATTGGTGTGTTTTATATTTGTCATAATTTGAGGTTTTCATTGCCATCATGTAGTCATATATTTTATACTCTGCACTACAAACAATCAACTATGTTTTAAATTATTTGAGGGTAAAGCTTTATAATCTCTGCCTGACTCAAAACTTTCCTTAAACAGTCCCTTTCCCCAAAGGTTAATGGTCCTGTCCACTGCTCTGGAACATGCATTCCAGCATTATTCATTTTCACCATGCAAATCTGCATATATAAGACACAGAAATATTCTGCCACTTGCAAAGGATATGTGTGGTGGAAAGACATCAGGAAATGTGAGTAGGCGTTAGTAAGTGGGAGTTGTAAAATCTTCATATCTCATCATGAAAATGTAAACAAATGTGTTGCTTTGACAAACTGTTAAGAAATTACACCACATTTTTCTTGCTAATGGTTCTAAATTCATTTTTTAAATAGAAAGTCATATATTTATGAGTGAGACTTTTTCCTTGTGTTATGTGAAAGTGTTGTACTCAAACCTATTTATGTAATAGTTACATACCACATGCACCTAGTTCCTAGATATGAGAAATTATTTGACATTCATTGTACGATTCTTTATGATTCTTTTATTTACAGAATGAAGACAGGCCTGATTTTTAAAAACATTACATCTATCTCTGTATTTTAGCAACATAATGTATTCACAAAAATTCTTCCTTATTAAATACCCAGTCTAGGTGCTATTTTGTAATTTATATTTTGTTAAGGAATTAGATTGTAAGGAAGTTTAAGATGATTCACAAACTAATGGACCGATTTGTTATTGTCATCCACATCCTTGAAGGTAGACACTTTTAGCATTAACATATTAACGATTTATGGAGTTATTGCAGATGTGTGAGATTTAAATATTTTTTTTATTATGTGTAATTAAACTTGCTGAACACTGAAAAAGCATAGCAGTGACAAACTGTTACCATTCGCAGGTACCTAGCAAGTGTCAGTAGGCACCTGGGAACCGTGAATGCTATAGAAAAATACTGCTATTCTGAACCCATCTTAGGTTATGTTTAATAAAAGTGTTTAAAAAAAATGTTTAATAAAAGATTCATCATTATTTTTACACAGTATTAATATAGCACCATCATATTACAAAGGGCTGTACTAAGTCGATAGTCATGTCACTAACTGTCCCTCAAAGGAGCTTACAATCTAAAGTCCCTACCATAGTCATATGACATGACTAGGGTAGCTCGTACTGTGCCCTTCAAACCTCCCCCCTCCCCCCTTACCTTTTTACTTCCCCTTTGCCAGCCCCAACCCCAAATAAAAACTCCACACCTGCGTGCATTTAAATTGGCTGGCAAGCAGCCGTTTATTTAACATAACTTACCAATTTAACAATAACCATAAATTAAGTTATCATGTAATAAATTGTTATAACATAAACAAACAAACAACCAAACAAACAAATAAATACAATTTAAATAACATTTAAACAACATTAACATATTTAGCTAACACCCTTATAAATTAACCCTTAACTAACTACCCTATCAACTCTCGCTTAACCCCTTATTCACCAAAACCAAATCCATCTGTAATCAACCATTTTTCACCCAAAACAACTAGGTTGCCAGTCCGGAAGGTAAAGTCCGCCACCACCACATTTCCGTAATCACAAAACCACCATGCCATTCTGGCCCCCTAGCAGCACAGCACCACCTCAGGGGCCTCCACCGTTCACCACTTAAAAGAAGGGGGGGTCACCACCACCTTGGGTGCCCCCCGGATCGTAATAAACCCAGAACTCTTACCTTCCACCAAACCTCAACCGCCACAGCGTACGGGTGGGAACTCTCACACCCGTGTGCCCCTCCACACCCGGATTGCTCTCTGCACACCTTCCTGCAAACCCAGGCACCACAAATCCGTCCCCACATCGTTCAGATGCACTCCGTCCCTCCTGAGAAAACGCCCAGTGTCTTCTTCCAACTCCGTATGCCTGACAACCAAACCGCCATTCCTAGCCACAAGCCTACCTACCTCCTTTTTCACCTTAATCCTGGCTTTGTTGATTCTCTCAATAGACCTTGCCCCCCGCCACACTAACCACGCCACCATGTCCGACCACACAAAAACTGTCCCAGGAAATTCTATCTTAAGTCTCAAAAAATCCAAACGCACATCCCTGACTAAACCTTTCATAGCTCTCTTCCCCAGATCGTTACCCTCAGCGTGCAAAACTACCACATCCGGCGCTCTATCCAGCGCCGCGCATCTCCGAATCTCTGGCACCATCCTGCTCCACAGCATGCGTCGCACACCGATCCATCGAACCATCACTTCGTTCCGGGAAAAACCCAACTGACGTCCATCAGGCCTGACATCCGCCCTTTTTGCACCCCACCAGATCTAGGAGTGCCCGACAATCCAAACCAAACAACTATGTGCACCTAAAAAACAAACAAGTAAATAACCACCATTCTCCCGACCCCCCAATCCATAGATCCCCCAACACCCTTCCAGCACCTCAGCCCCGGACATCCCCTACAACATATGAGGCCTGACATACAACCTGAACCTATTCGATTCCACCTCCCTATCCGTCTAATGGCCTCTTCACCCAAACCCCAACGAGCCGCCTCTGTAGCAGCCCCAATCCGAAAGGAATGGGAAGAAAAGGCTTCCCCATCCCTACCCAACACTCTCAAGCATTTTTTGAATACAGCAATGAATTGAAACCTTGACAAGAAAGACCCATCCGCATTCATTAATAGGGGCCCTCCCTTCATCTCCCTTACCATCATCAACACCTCCACTGCCTCCACCGGGCAAACCCTGGACCCCCCCCCCATTTTAAAAACCCTCACCATAAGCCCTTTACCGCTCTGATCTGTCTTAGAACGTCTAAGCCACATACTCACCTCATCCCCTGAACACACCACGTCCTCCACCAAAACCCCCCCTGGCACCGATCTCGTTGGGCTAACCGATTCACCTATCCTCATGGCTCCAAAGAATGCTAAACAAAACACCACTTTGAACAACACCCGCTCATACCCACTACTACACACCTCCCTCAGTTTCCCCACCAGGTTCTGTAATAGCCCAAAGGACACCGGCCTCCTCTTGTCCTGAACCTTGCGACCTCTCCTTTCACTGCCTGCCGCACAATAAAATCCTTTGTCACATCCCGCCATCCCTGCCCCTTGAACCAAAACGCCATCCCCGCTAACAGCCTGTTAACCGCTGCCACCGACACACCCCTTGCAAATTCCCTAACTAACCAATACAATAAAACATGTACCGCATCCCCCTCGGTGCCCCCAACTTCCAGCTGTGTACACAGGCCCTCCCATTCCCCCCAAACCGCCGAGTACGCCACCCAGGTGCGCTCAGACCGGGCGCACCTGACCCCCCAAACCCTCCCTGACCCCATCCTGCTGCAAATGGGGGCTGTGCCCCCTGCCAGCCACAGCCCCCCCTTCTCTCACTGCCTTTCTTCTCCCCATAGGCCGCAGGGTGGCAGCCACAGGTGAGGCCTCCCCTCTCAAGGCCTCACCTGGGTCTGAGTGGGGTCTACACTTCCTGGCAGCCGCAGCTCCCACACCAGAACTCCACCGGCGACGGGGATTCCTCCCTAGACCCGGCCCAGACCTAGGCAAACGGTGCCCGGCTGACCTGCTAGGAGGGTCCCTGCTGGGGCTCCCAGAGTGGCGCTGAGTTCTGGAAAAAGGTTCTGGGCTCATGCTCACCAGAGCCCTAGCTCTCCGAGGCTGCAGCCCCTCTAACCTATCCTGCTGTTCATCCCTAGGGGCCCCCCAACCGCTTCCGCTACTCTATCCCACAGCCAAGCCTCACCTTGTGAGGCCGCCGCAGCCCTAAGCTTCCGCATTAAGGCATCAATAGACTCCATAATGCCTACCTGCAAAATTTCTGCTCTCCCAAAAATTGTGCTGAACTTCCGTTCCCCTATCCTTTTATCTGCTAACAACTCCACCCCTTAAACTTTCAACCCTAACCTCTCTCCAACCCTCCTTCCCACTGAAATTCAATCTTCCTCCTACTCCCTCCCCCCTTTTTCAGCGCAGCACAAGCACACCTGTCATGTAGCCCCTTGCATATTCCCTGCTGCAGGCCTCTCTTTAATGTAGTCTAAGGACAATTTTGAGGGGAAGCAAATTAACCTTAATGCATGTTTTTGGGATGTGGGAGGAAACCCATTCAAACAAGGGGAGAACTTGCAAACTCCATGCAGATAGTGTCCTGCCTGAGATTTGAACCTGGGACCCAGCACTGCAAAGGCAATAGTGCTACCTCTGATCCACGATTTTTGAAGTAATCAAAATGTTAAAAAGAGAAATAAAAATAAATAATAAAAAACTCCTTGAAAAAAGGTTATGTAATATATATTTTTGTAGTTAAAAATGAATAATAATATAATTAAAAAGCACAATACTACCACAAAAAACTATGAACAACTAATACTATATGTGTGCACTATATATGATCCCAGGGATTTTGGAAAACTTGCAGTCACTGGGGAGAAGCATCACAATGTTAAAAAATACAAGTTGCTGGAAAGGTAAGTATAGAGCATTTTACAGTTAAATCTTCTTTCTGGTAACTGACATTTTAAGGGGCACCTTAAAGAGTAGTCACTTAAAGTGGAACTATAATTTTATAATAATAGATTTTTATTGCAGAAGGGACAAGCAATGTCCATTCTGCAATAAAACATATTTACCACCCCAGTTTGCAATCTTTTTAAAAAGTACAGTGAGCTGCCCATGCACAGCTTATTAAGGATGGCAGGATATGTCAAGTATCCTTTCAATGGCTGCTGGGACTGGCCAATAAATAAGGGCCAAGATCCGACACATGGAGACAAAATGAACATGGTTGTACCTGTGATGAAGCGAGGACAGGTGAGTATAAATAAAAAATTGCGATCATGGCTTGTTGAAAGGGGTGATTCGAAATATAGTGCAGAAGCTGATTATGACATCACTGGAAGTGATATTGCAGTGCTACTTCTACACATGTACAGCTCCCTGCTATGCTTACCAGATGGCAGAGAAAACAGTCATCAGACCACAGCTGAAAAGGGTAATTTTGACAATGCCATTCCAGCTGACAGCATATTGACATAGTGTCATACTGGCACTACAATAATATGATTCAAGCTTTGTACAGGTTAAAACTTTTCCAAGACAATTTGCCTCAGGCCAATGATTGCATGGGTCATGCACATAATATATTTATTTTAGAGTTATTTATACTAGGTTAATACACCTAATAAGCATTTATGTCAGGATTCTGCAGACATAGTATGGATCCAGTACCTGGAGCCCTCAGCAGGCAGAGTATTCAGGAGCTTAGTAGGCAATCTAGAAGGATAAAGTCAAAGCCAAAGTCATAATAGTAATAGCTTTACAGCAATAGTTTGAGAGAAGACAGTACGCGGGACAATGGCATGAATCACAATATTGAGGCAAAGGGGACATTAAGCTGCAGTGAATCTGTAGTTATCACTAAGCAAAGATCAGGTCAGCATCCATGCAAGGTAACAGTTTAGCAACCACAGAAGGCCAGGGTTCAACCACAAGCAGCATCAAGTATGCACAAATTAGTTCTATAGGCTAATGCTTACACATAATAATTTACAGACAGAACATCTGAGTTTTTACATAATTTCCATTGTTTAAGAAACCATAAATTACAGTAGCTCATAATATAAGGGTATGGCAAGTCTATATATAAAAACATGTAAGAATACAGATGGAGGTATAAAAATAAGTGTTCTGATAAATTTTATCTACTGTATTTACACTTCAAAGTTCAGGATGTTACTTTGAATTCACGCTCTCAGGATGATTAAAGATTTGTATCTTCTGGTCTGCATAAGTGAATGTCTCATAAGACAAGGTTCTGTTAGGGAAATAATACATGCAGTTACACAATGCTCATTATATCCAGCAACTATAATGAGCTTTGTTACATTTATTTACATATATTGACTGTATTTCATAATCACTAAGATATACCTGAAATGGGCCACACAATCTATTTTGTTAGGACTGTATTTATTTGGGCTAGAATGTCATGGTTCCATAATCATTGTTAATAAGATAGCCTGACCATTTTCCGAACCTAGCAGATTCACTGGTGTAACATTAAAGGCTATATTAAGATAGATGTTTGATATTTTGATAAATCATTATGTACGCTGAGTAAGCTGAGTGCTTTTCACCCTAGCATCATGTTAAAGTTTCACATCAAGCACCGGTACTATGAGTCACGAAAAGGTCAGACAGAAGTGATGTGGAATTGTATCAATAAAGCTGAGTTGAAATTGCTAGTTAACCAAGATCACAAAACAATAATGTAGCTTAGGTCATCAAGAAAAATAATTATCATGCCAAAGGCAAAAGACCTGCATCAAGTATTTCACATACGCACAGAAAATCAATGGTGAAAAAACAGCCAATTTTCGCTTTTGAATGAATATTATCTTTCAGATGCCTTCTCATTCGAATACAGCATAGTATACTGTAATGTATTCTATGTACCTATAAAGAGAGCAACAAGGGCTACAGTGAATCTGAACATTCATGTGATCACTGAATATGTATTGCACTGATTTGTAGAGAAGACATTATATCCTGGAAATAGGAAAAATACAAATATTGTTTGCACTGTCTGCATAAATCAATATAATATTTTGGATCACATTTATTTTTTTATATTTAAAAAGTAAGATTGATTTTGAGACTTTATCATGAACACTGGAGCTAGACTTCTTCATTTACACTATACCTCAAGTTCTGCTTCTCTTTGCAAATCCTTACACTGACCGCCATTTGCAATTAGGATCAAATAAAAGCTACTCTGCTTTGCCTTGAAATCATTTCACAGTTCCTGTCCCATTCAAATTTCCATATATATATATATATATATATATATATATATATATAATATTATAAAATTGCTATTTCTAAAATTTTGGTTATTTCAAAGAGTATATAAAGCTCTGAGGGATTGAGTGTCATCTTGTGTAACAATAGCAAAGTCAATGGCCTAGAATTGACCTGTTGCTAACGCCATTCTTACTATTACTGGAATATGAGCATTTTTGTTACATGTGGCATGTGTCCCAAAGAGCTTGGTCCCTAGACAGCAAAATATTCACAATGTATTTACACCTCCGATGTACATTTTTTTGATGTGTTGGTACACCTTCAGGGCAGGCCTGAGATAGACAATTTGTTGTTCATGAATAGATAGTTGAATATGCTGTTTTCTGTTACTATTACTCTCAATCATATAAATATTACAGTGAGTTTTCTATGTAGGTACTTTAGGATTTTATTCAATAAAATGAAATAAATAAAGGATGTTCAGAAAGAGAGAGAAGTTATATGATTTCAAATGAGGAGCAAACCTCTGGGATTTGTGATGATCTTTTATCCTTCAGTGACTTACTATGCCTTTTTCTGCTTTGTTCTTATGTGTAGAGGTTGATATGTTAGTAGGATCTGGGCTTTCCTTCCTTATGTCAGAGGTGTCTACTAATACCTGGTAATCTGACAACTGTGGGGGAATATTCATTTAACAGTGGTAGAAGTTTACAAAACACAGATCAACAGAATGTCAGCACAGTGTCACTTACGTAGAGTTATTTACCTTCTAACCAAAGGGGCATGCTATAAGAAAAAATGATACAATTGCACACAAGGTGGATCTATTATCAAAAAAGTGGAGTATGTCCTCTCAAAGGAACTAAATAAAATCATTAAAATGACTCTGTGCCCAATGTCTTAGTCATTCAATAAACAGTAATAAACAGTAAGAAATAAATGTTGAAGTAAAATCCCAGACAGTGCCCCTAGTAGCAATTCCCCCAGGTAAGGCACAACTCAACAAATGCAGGGGACCATTAAACCACCTTTACATATTTCGCTTGGGGTTATTCAGTCTCCAAAAGGCACTCCTTGAAGAAAACCAATGATAGCTTGGATGAAAGCTGGGGAGGGTATAGTAAAACCCCCAAAGTCCTATAATCAATTTGATCCCAAGCATCCCTTGTTGATCAAACACAGAGGATTTCACATCTTGTTTAGCAGCAAACTCCAATATTCCCGTACATAAAAGCTTCAACTAAAACATTAAACATTAAAAAAATAACACTCTGAGTATCAGAAACAAACTCCACCAAACACATAATAGCTCATATTGGGACAGGCTGACATTACACGCAGGTGAAGCTTGGCCCAACGCGTTTCACTTAACCTTCATCTAGGGTGAGAAATGCAATATACATTTTTGAAAGACATTTCTTTAAACTCCTCCTAGCAGCATCTCAGCCATAGTAGGTATTCTACCAATTGGATGTATGGCCTATAGTGATGTAGAAAACAACAGTAAGTTGTGGGGGAACAAAAATTCTACACACTATCAAAATTTGAATAAGCCTGCACTAAAAAAGAAGTATAGTGCATCTTTTTCTAGCAGGTTTGTATTTCTTCTTGTTTTTTTTTTTTTGCTTTTTTTTACTTTTTAACAATCTTGATTACTCTTGATTACTATTTGCATACATCTATTCTGCACTTATCAGCCTACACTGCAAATTGTGCAGCTTATTTTACCACACTTGCCAATCACAGTATATAGCGAAGAAAATTAACCTAACTACATGTTTTCAAAGTTGCAGTGGAAAACATAATTCCTGAAGGAAACACAAACACCTAAACATATTGAATAATTACACACTTGGTAATGCAGTACATCAAACACTGTTACCTACATGACTGTAACAAAAGGCTTCATTTACTTGCTGTTCAGCTAAAAGCAAGGAGACAGAATGATTTCAGGGTATTGCAGTCACCGTTAGTTTGTTAATATTTTCTAAAAAAATTGGGTTTATGTAGCTTGTAAATTAAATGCCACATTTGCTTGTGCGTCCACTGTAAATTAGAAAAAGGCTTTTAAATTCAGATTAGGCATTGGGGAGCCACAATATTTTATTATCCTAATTGCTAATAAATGAGTGGCTTGCCTTTTGCAATGGAGTTTATCTAATTAAAACTTCCTCTTCCTCCCTTCAAGAAAGTCATTCTGTATTGAGTTTCGGTCTGAAAGCTGCACTAGGCCAACAACAAAGTATTTCCACTTTATATACAGAGACCGATACAGCAGTGAGTTTGGCAGTAAATCAGATTCAAACCCGTGTCAGTCTGGTCAGTGATTTGAAGATCACATAGAAAGTTGAAAACATTGTGTCCTGAAGCTGTACTGTGCCTTACTGGTTAACAATTTGTGCTGGCATATGGGAGTCTTTCATCTGGAACTTTGAGGTCTCAAGTGATTGCTGAACTGGCAAAGAAACATACATATCAAATTTTTTTTCAAGAATATTTCTTTTCATCCATCACTATCTAACACTAGCACCTCCTACACCTATTGTACTGTTCAAGTTCAGAAAAGGACATTTGAGGCAGCGCTTGCATTCTGTCTCTTTCTTTCATCCAAGTGACATTCAGTAGACGTTAAAGAGTCGACTGTGTATATTTTGTCGTATCTTGTCTCATTTAATAAATGCTATAGACAATATTTGTGAACCAGCAAAACTTTCATTGGTTTTTCTGTGTTCGCACTTTGCTAAGATAATGTTGGTTGACTGTCTTATCCTGTAAAAAACATCTATTTAAAAGGACAAAATCTGTATCTATAATAGTTCATCACATTACTTTAGCCTAATTTGTGACCTTCTTTCTTAATCTCCACATTCAATTACTCTATTATTATTTATAGTATTAATGTTAGAATATTTAGTCTATGAATGTGCAGAGTATGGCAATATTTAGCTGCTATTCGGTGTTTGGTTATTATAGCAAAATCAAAGATGACTTGTGGCTAGTTACTATGACCCTGCAACAAATGCCTGTAAATCTGCTAAGACAAAATAGACAAAATACTAAACAAATATTTCAAAAAATATAATAAAAATTCCCCTGATATATGATATGATATATTTACCAGAATCAGTAAATAAGTTAATTGTGTTTACATATTACATAAACCCCACGTTAGTGAAGAGTCTGTTGCCTACACGTAGCTTGTGCCTGTAAATTCAGACTTTTTTTTCAAAGTGCTACCACTGTGATAAACAACATTAGTGGTAGCACTTTCTAAAATTGTTTAGCATTGAAATTGAAATTGCTTGGTACCCAGGAGTATGCTAGTCTAAACATAGCCTAACAGGCACAAGCTACCTATAGGCTTACTGATCATAATTTAAATCGGCTGACTATTGGTATATTTGTGAAGCTGTTTGCACTTTACTAAGATTTATTCCATTTAGCAACATAAACCACTAAATTTCGGTAAACGTGTAACATGTTCAGTGTCTGTGCTGTTTATCAAGTAGGAACACTGATCTAGAAGAACCAGAGCACTACAGAAGTTCCCCTTCTGCCCACAAATCCAAATGTCAGCTCTAATAAAGGTAGATTGTTGTCTAATAGTATGCAGAGATACTGGACAGCTGCTGATGGTTTGTGCAAATAGTTCATGTATGAAAATGTATGTTTGCACTTGGAGCAATCCTTGTCTCCATGTTTGTTACTAGTAAAAGGGAAGAGTGGGCATTGCATGTGCCTTTTCCTGAGGTTTTTCCTAATCCTACAATCCTACAACAAAGAGACATTAGATACCCTTTTTACCTGGCATTTGGAATTGGCAAATGTGCGACGGTCAATGAGAGCAACAGTCTAAAGATTTCCCAGGTTCTCCTTGTCATGGGCCTTATATGCCAAACTGTGATTTAATTAGGATTTATTCATTCACTTAAAAAAAAAAAAAAAAAATTACTTTAAATAAAAGGGTTGTCCACCTTTTATATAAAGTAAAAAAATCTAAGTTTAGGTACGCTTTAAGGCAGCCATTTACTAAATGGTTGCCAACAACCCTAGCAGACCAACAATTAGACTTTCAGCAAGTTTTGGTCTGCACAACATTCCACTGCTCACTCCCCTAGTACATTTCATACTGTTTTTGTAATGTAATGCAGCCAGGGCCAGATTCATACTTTTTTTTCTCCCCTAGGCCAGCTAGCTTGTGCTTGAGGGGTGAATATGGGAGGATGGCCATGATAATAGTGGACAGTCATTGGTGGGAGCCATGATAGTAGGATAGCTCTATGCTATGCACTTTTATTTATTTTATTGATAATATTAAAGCCACAAAGAAGTACAAATGTCAGGCCATGACCTAGGTGGCCTTGTGAGAAATCTGGCCCTGAATGCAGTAAAACAGTGCAGGTATTATGGGTGATTTCCAGCTCTCACTTCTTTATTAGTTAACTAGTGCAATGAATTTCATATACAGTAACCATAGCCAGATTACATAAAAGTCCTTTGTCACCTCTATGTATACTATTGATTGTATTAACTCATTCCTGTTATGTCATTTAAGTAATATAATACCAGAAGTCTGCATGTCGGACATTTTTCTTGCTACAGAGAAACCAGCTTGTGTACCAGGCTGTTATCTTTTAGCAGGGGTACTATGCTGGAGCAGTGCCAAACCTTACAATTTTTACTTCTGCTGATTGTTTGGGTTAGGCTTAATATACAAGCAGAATCATGGATGTACTTTATTGGGCCAATTTATTTGATCAGTATTTTCAGATGGATGTCCCAAACACTGCAAACACATGTACTATCTTCTGTACTTCCTTAGCTAAGTGAATGAAGAGAAGCTCTGCTCACATCCAATCATGTTCATGTAATATTCATAGTTTTTTTTACCATTTCCCTGCATTTGTTTTTGTTGTTTTGTTTTGTTTTTTTGCAACGTGCGTTTTCAGCGCATTTATTAAGCTAAATTAATTATTTCCAGTGATAATTCATTTTTCTAAGTTAACTGCCTAAAACTCCTTAGGTAACTGCCTAAACTCCCCAAGGCTACAATGTTCTTTTTCTTCTCTCTACGGTCTATGTATCTGTATATCTCATACAAACTAAAATGAAAATTGCTTTAAAAAAATACAATTTGTGACAGGTTAACAAAATAGAGAAATTAGAACTCCCCTTTACTGTTCTAAATTATAATTGCAGTATAATGTGTCCTCTTCCTCAGCTGTTTCCTAAACATTATGTTTGCCTATAATAAATACAAAAAAATTACCTTTTTTTGACATTGCCATATGAAAGTGAAAACTAAAAATTAATGCGAAGCTGTACTGATGTAAACCCTTTCATTTTTTTAAATCTCTTGTGGGTATAAATTATAAATTAAACAGAATGTTTTCAAGAAAGACCAAAGTGTTTGGAATTTTGGGATTATATGAATAGAATTTTAATTTAAGAGACCTCTATCTTGAAAGTTTATACACTTCCTTGTAGTCTAAACAGACTTTGTAAACTTCAGGAGGTTTTTCAGGTATGCTGGGACTTGTAATACAACAGCTAGTGATTTACAAGCCACATAAGACTGCCTTGGAGCAAGTTCATGATCATTTTTTATCTTTTTTTCTTTATATGTGATTTGACTATTAAACCTATTAGCTGGAACTTGCTCAAACCGAATAACTGATGTAAGGTCAGCACTGCATCTTGACTCTGCGTAAGAGGAAATAAACTCATTTAAAAAGAAATACTTGGAAAATGATGCCATCTAGCAGCAGCAGTCGAGATTCAACAACTGAAATGTTAATGTGAGGTACACCAAATGTAAAATAAATGAATGTAATAACACATGCAAACAAACAGAAAAAAGCAAAATGTTTGTTCCCCTAACAACTATTTTTGTTCACCAGTTGTTATTGGCAACACGATTTCCTTTCCTAAATGTTTAATGCAGAAATCCTCAGTCAGAGTGACTGTAAAAGTGCAGAGATTGCTAGATAATGAGGAGGATTTTAGCTTCATAAGACAACAGTTTCTGAGAGCTCGGCGTGCAAATGATTGCTTTTTGGAAAGCGGTGACTTTGCCATCACAGGAGATTCAACTGATTGGATGGTTTTGCCCAATTAGATGTGATCTCTGCCAATGCAACAGAGATAATTGCTGCTGCGGCTGGCCAACTGCCTCATAGCTAGCTGTGGGTGATCACCCAACATCTACTCAATGGACATTAATACCGGGTGATGGAAAGTTCACCTGAGGATCTGATCACTTGGAGATCATATTTTTGTCTATGGAGCTGAAACAGCTGCAGACAATATTGTGTTTTAATTTCATTACCCAATATTTTAATAATCCTATGACTACTAGAGATTATTGAGATAATTCATTTATCTCAGAAGCAGAGACTGTGTTTATAATACTGCTGTAATGATAGAAAATTCTGGTTTAAGCTGCCCACCCAAGTTTTTTTTTTTTTTTTAACAATATGGAAACCAGGATTATTTTGAATTACAAACTGCAAGTAAAGTACTTAGTGCAAAATTACTGAAAGTGACAGGACCTGGAAATGTTTTGGATATGGGGAGTAAATAATATGACTTTATAGCTGTCCCTATAGTTGGACTCCAAGCTCTGCCCCTAACAGAAAATGGTGCCTTGGGCTATGCGCTGTATTTTGTACAAGGCTACACTCTCATTACTGATGCTGGCTGCAGCTCTCTGTAGACAACGGAAACAAGCAAACCAATGTGGCAGCCTGTCATTGGACCATCCTCAGCGTGTGCACTGTTGTCTGTGCATTGGATATCCAATCTCAGATTTTATTCTTGCTTGCACTCAGGATCATCCAGCCCTCTATAAAAGATGGTGTGCATCATGGGACCGCTGGATGATCCCAAGCAAGACACTTTTCAAATCCTTCAATCATAAATTCCAATTTTGAATAGTTCACATGCAGGCAAAAATACTGCATTGGTGCACCTGTATCTGTCTTCTACAGAGAGCTTCGTTGATGTCAGGAATGTTGTCTAGGGTTGTAATAGCTCCAAACTAAACATAATTGACTCTGATACCAACTATCTTACCACCTCTAGACATCAGCTTATTCGAAACAATGCACTCTCTATGAAATAGAGAAAGTAATTGCACTGAGCTACCGGGATTCTCACTTTAGTGCACAATGTGCAAATCTATTTTCAATACAATAACAAAAATGTGAAAATTATACAAGACTCTTTGCAAAATAATTTAATGTTCTTTAAAGACCAACAGAGTTTTTACCAGCTCCAGCTTTCTATAACACACATAGAATTGGAAGATTAGTGCTATCATAATGAATATCCATCTAGACCCCAACTCCAGTTGGGTCTAAGCATCTATTTCTAGATACACAGCTATTAAAGTGTTGTTGCAGAAGTCAGGAAAAAGAAGCAATAGTGTTTTTCACAATTATTTGAATTTAATAATTTACTTCTGAATTCACTATACTATTCATTTCAGTTGTATCACAACTGTTTGGCAATGCACCCTGTAATGTTTAATCTTTCATGATGTTTAAACTTTCCAATTAATACAAGTTTATTTTTTCTCTGATATTTCTTACTTTTATAGCTCATGCAGAAATAGAACATAAACAGTACAGATGACTTTGAATGTATAGCCCTCTCAATTCATTTTTCCCACTTCAAACTTGACTGATAGCCAGAGGATACTCTTCACCCAGATAAGAAATGGCATGTCACACGTATATAATGGTCTGGCTTCAGCTTCTTCAGTAAGTCTATACATAAATAAACCAATTACATTGACATCCATTCACCCCTGGGGATGCCATAGTGTTTTTGGCACCAGCCCCACAGCCATACACATCCATGAGATAAAATCTTCAAGACAACATACACACCAGTCATTCTGCTCATCACATTGTATGGCCTTTCCAGGAACAGTAAGTAAATGAAGCTGTATGCCAGAGGACACCTTTGAAATTTTTAAGCAACTGTCACATGCAATCTCAAACTGATGATTTGCTTTGTAATCCCAAATTTTCCAAGTCATAAATCATGGATATCTAATGATCAGGACATAGTAAAGATACCTTATGGAATATTTAGTGTAAACAGGTATTTTGCTATAATATATATATATATATATTATTTTATTTAAGCACCTGACCAGTGAAAGATGTTTGCAGGGCCGCACACAAATCTGGGCAGTTTATGGAGCAGTATGTTGTGCACCCAGGAGCTGACAACCTTGTGGTGTGAAAGAGCCCCTACACCTAATACTATGCATATGCCTGTTTAAAAAACAATTGAAATATAATGGGAATGTATGATGGTATGATTTGTACATGTTATCCTAGAAAGCCCCCGGTACACGGCTTACATTCATGCAAGAAATACAAACAGATCACAGATAGTGGGAGGGGCTGGCAGCGTGCTGTGCATGGCTTTCAGACAACATCAAGCTTTGCAAATTCCCAAAGACAGGAGTAGATGGAAGGACACATGATGAGGAGTGAGGAAGAGACGACAGAGGAAAGGTGAAGGTGGTTGGCTCATTGTAATGGAATCAGGTGGAAGTGGGAGGGGTGGGGGATAGGTTAAGTAAGGGGGGTGTGGAGAAGTGGATCAGATTGGTAATGGCTGTGGCGAAGTGCCTGCCACCCACCTCTTAAGCGTTGTTTCGGTTGTTTCAATGAGGGGTGATGGTGGTCCATGGGTGGTAATCACAAAGAAAACACTAACCATTGGCAGGTATAGCACAGATATAATAGTATTCTATTTGTCTGATTTAAGAGATTGGCAAATTTGCATAATATTAGCCTATTAGCTTCAGAAGCTGTGGCACACTTGTTAATCGGTTATATTTATAAAACTAAACAGCCTCTAGGAGCTTTGCATTTTAGTTCACATCTGACTTCTGAGTGTTTCATGAAATCTGAAGAATGCATTTAAATATATGCATATTTTTTTTTCATCAGAATGCAAAGATGAAAATCATTCATTTTAGAAATTTAAAGTTAACATTTAATCTTTATCATGTGTTTAAAAAGGAACTGAATTCTGGCAGCTGTCCCCAAAAAGGCGGAAAAGGAAATTATATAGCCAAGCAGTCAGATTTATCCATCAGCACAGTAATAGTTAACATCGGTAATACTCCCAGACACAGGGAATAAAACTTTGTAAAATGCAAAACATTTACAAAGTAAGACAAATCCACTTCTCATTGGAAAAGTGTGTATATAAAGCTTGCATCCTTGATAGAAGACATGCTTTGTACCAGCAGTTGTCTGTGCCTAGGAATATCAGCCGGTGTGGGCTGTGGTAGCTTAATATCAAGGAATGTCTGAATCTACTATGTTAAAACTCAAGAATCTTTCTATAGTACTGTAAATCTCAGCATAACATGTCTGCAAACATATCACAGCACACAGTATATAATCAATGATATGCAAAAGTATTGAACAATTTATTAGGCCTATTCTCCCAATTTTTCCCTTCACCATGTAAATGCAGGGCTTTCCTTGTTCATCTCAACACTTCCAACAAGACAGACATACAGCTCTATGGATACCGAACAGGAATGCCTTGGCACATGCACATGCCAGGAAATAGACTGCAATGGTTCATCATACTGTTAAAGCACTTTACATTTCTAAATGTTATCAATAACATAGTAAATCTTCATCTTTTGGGTTCAGGTGTACTTTATACATGTAGATTATACAGATGTATATAAAATGCAACTAACCAGATAAATGTTCATCTGAAATAAAATTATGTAGTGGTTTTAGTGTGCTTTCAATTCTTCCGTTTTCCAACTAATTTAGCCAAGTGGAGCATCTATAAAGCAGCAGAAGTAGTTGTCCTGCTGTGAAGAGTTTTAGCATAAATAATGTAAACTGAAATAAATCCTCCACAACTTAACAATCATTGTCAGTTATCATACTATATAAATTAGGTTTGGATATAGCAATAAATTCCAGGTTGTAATGGAAGAAATCTAAAGTAATTATTTAACAACCAGCACTTACTTTATTTCTTCTCAAGCACTAACCATTTTTATGAATTTATATTCTTTCTATAAATAAACTTTTACTGTGGTGCTACTTGGGTATTTTTTTGCTGTTCATTGGAAATTCCTAATATGTATCCATAAAAAAAACAGTAAAAACATAGCTCTGCTACAGCAAATTACTAAAAGCTTAGGTGAGCTGCTGCTTTTTGGTCAGGATAGTTTAGTAATTTCATAAAAAATAATATTTATAGTACATGCTGCACCATAAAGTGTACTCTTTTGTTATTTTCCTCTGACATAAATAGTGATAAGATAAATATGTATATAAGGTAACAGCACACCAAAACTATTGGGACTATGGAGTCCCAGCAGGAATGCATTAGGACACAGATGGTTTAGGGCCACCTAGTGGGTCCACTTATCTGTATAAGCCATATCCGAAAAGGCTTAGGGAGCAGCACAAACTGTTATTTTTATGTATTGAAATTTTTATGTCGAATTTAAAATCAGACAGGTTATGATGGACTAAAATCAACCAAAAGGCCCTCTGCTAAACCAGTGCACATAAAGGCCTTCTATATTCTTTAAGTTCCTCTTTCTGGGTGGGTGCAAATAATTACTTTTATAATACTCCAACTGCACAACCAGAACCATTTGTGTACACTGTTCTGATAATAAAAAAAATGTGCTATTTTTCTCTTATGTCTTAAATGTCTTAAATATGTAAAATAAAATAAGATGGCACTACACATGTCTTGAATGTGGTAGTGTTGTTCCTCTGTAGGTTGAAGGCTTACTTTGGTATTGAAGCAAATTTTATGAAATAGTGAGCAAATGACTGGGAAAAAGAATCACTGGTTCTCAGTAATCAGTGGGGATCAGAGCTATCAGTGAAGTGCAAAATGTGGACTCTCAAATTGGTGACTCTCAAGGAAGGACATGTGTTAGGTATCGCCATCACTGAGCAACAACTTGGAGAACATTATTTACAAACTGAAGTCAGGAAGATGTTGAGAAGAAAAAAAATAAATCATTCATGCTCGGAGCTACCAAATTAATGGAATGGCTTTTGTCATATATTAGAATAACTAAACTGACAAAAGGTGAAATTTTTTTTTGAGTTTGAGTTTTTAGTTTTTTGAGTTTTCCATGTGTACTAGTTTTCCATTTTGGGTACCTCCCTATGTTGCCTAGTTAATTATAGCAACAAAGTGATATAAAGGCTGCGGTATATGTTAAAATGAATTACCATAAAAAGATTTTCCAAATAATAGGTAATTGTAGTTTTTATTTGTAGCTTTGTTTTTTGTGCTAAACTTCCTGTAATAATCGTGCGTATACTGTGAAACAGAAGACTGTAATGAATTACCCATGGAGTTCTTAAACATATAACTAATTCAGCTGCCTAAAAACAATAAACCCATACCTACAAATAAAAACATTTATTAAATCCCAAACACATTAGCACCAAATTTGGAAGTAGTTTGGGGTTCTGTGTGTTTGATTTACTGCTTGTAGATTTAGCGGATTGAATATTTCAGAGTATAATCAATCAATGCTTGCTTACATATGAAATCACTGTGTACAGCAGATATACAATGAACTATTGAAGTATTAAGGGGAGCAAAGCTGGGCAGGTGTCCCATTGTGCTCAAAATACAAAGAATTAATTTATATAAAAAATGAGGCAATATAAAATACAATGGGAAAAAGGTGAATTTATTGTTAAAAATGAGAGTAATATAAATCCTGCAAAATACACTAACAGAATTAAAAACAATAAAGCCTATTGAAAAAACACAGTCTATGCATACTATTGAAATCATTTGAAATATTTGTCCAGTCATTTATTACTTAAGCACAAGGCTCAGCAATACATCACTGATGATCTCCCAGTAGATTCTAGAGGAGCATCTGGTAAATTTTATTCTGAAGGGATTTTCTATTCTATGTACATTATTTCAATATTTTTCTTTTGGTGAATCCTTTACTTTTTACCAGCAGAATCATAGGGGAGGTGCACGTAAATGGGTTTCCTGGTATTTACGATGCCTGAATATAATTATGTTGGGGATCGCAGTGGAACTGCAGATGAACTCTCAATAGAGTTTCTCCATTGAGAGTTCATCTGCAGTTCAGTTCTCATGGTCACCGGGCTGATAATTACAGCCTGGTGACCGTGGGAACTTTGAGGTCACAGCTGATTGGAGGCACGCGAATGCCTCCAATCAGCTGTGACTGTAGGTGAACCTTCAATGGAGTTTCGCCATTGAGAGTTCATCTGCAGTTCAGTTCCCATGGTCACTGAGCTGACCGAGTTTCTCCATTGAGAGTTCATCAGCAGTTCCACTGTGATCCCCGGGCACTAGAGGTTTCATTAACCTCTAGTGCCCCGTGATCGCAGTGGATTCTCAGGGCTGCATTCATTCATGCAGCCCTGGGAATCCTCCTGTCTGCAATCCCCGAGCACTAGAGGTTAATTACCCTCTAGTGTCGGGGATCTCAAACAGGAGGATTCACAGGGCTGCAAGAATGAATGCAGCCCTAAGAATCCTCCTGTAATGATTTCCTTCATCTTCCGATGTGAAATCGGTTCGCCGAAATTTCACAGACCCATGACAAGTTCAAGGAAATTTTCGCGAGAATGCAAGAGGCATTCTCGCTTATCCCTACTGGGGAGTTGCACCTGTTCATTTTCAGACCAACCAAAAATACCATATTGAAATCCAGGGAGATACCTGAAAAACACATTTAAGCAGGTTATTTAATACTTTATCAATTATAAACATTTGAAATATGATTTCCAGGCCTGTGCTGGTAGTATACACTTGAGATCATGAAGTATTTGAAAAAAAATGTAATTCTGTTTAAATCAGTATAGCAATGAATTGTTTCAAATGAAGGCCATAGCTCTTCATGTTTTTTAATAAATGTTGTTGTAACATTATACCAAATAGTGAAATATTCTTTTTATACTTTTTTATTTGAAATATTCTCTTCTTATACAAAAAAATTACAAAGTGTGATCAAAGCCTACGGCTGATGACCTGAAGGTGATTAGTTTTTCCCATCTTTAGCCCTAATGTTACTCCTAGGTGTTCCTCCCCTCAAGCTGCTAAATACATTTGCAGAAACTGAGGCTGTGCTTTTACGCTATTTATTTCCTAGTTAGTTATTGGACTTTTAAGGCACCAAAATATCATTAGTCATAAAATAATTCTAAAAACATAATTTATTTCAAAAGTTTTCAGTGCTCAACGCGTTCTGCAAAATTGCTTCCTCAGGAGGTATGGGACATCATAGAGTCAAAATAGACGTCTTCAGATTCCTCCTTAGATAAACAATCCATCCTTTATCTGCTGTTTAAGGTCCATGCAGTCATACGGAGAGCAGGCTGAGACTGAGGTTGAGCTTAACAAGGTGGGAGCATGGGAAGATGGGTACGGTTTTTGTGGCAGTGCCTTCACCCAAACAAGCCTTGTGTAAAGCAAGCAGGACACTCAACTGAGATTAACCTTGACATAAGGCATAGGGCCTGATTTAATAAAGCTCTCAAAATCTGGTGAAGATGGAATATCATTGGAGAACCTGGGTTTTATGAAATTCATTCTGGGTTTGCTGGATCATCCACATTTTCTCATTTTAGTCTATCTTCTGCAGTCTTTGAAAGTTTTAATAAATCAGGCCTATAATACTCTCAAAAGGTAACAGATGTACACTCCTTCGATGACCTCACTGAAAAACGTATCAATGATTGACCAGTCAATAAACATGCATTGTAAGCCCCTGTTGTGCATCTGACTCCTGCCTTTGGTCTGGCAGAATATACAACATAAGTAGCCCCAGAATACAGCCTAAAGAAGAATTCCTTGTACTACAGAAAAGCCAAAAAACAAGTGCAAAGTTACACAGGCCTAAGGGGAAACATCCCTATACATATAGGAAGATTGGCAATTCACATTAGGATATGTGGCAGAGCCTAAACATTCTTTGATATTTTAAAATCTGAAGTCTGAAAAGTACAAAATTTCGCTTGGTCATTTTGAAAATGTTTAGTACAAATCAAATCATGACAAAATCCACCAGCATTTACTATTACAAGAATTACCTCTTTGTAGACACAAGATTATTTTTTCAGTATCTGCAGTGTATTTGTTTGGCCTTAAGAGCTGACAGCCTTTGGACAGGAATCATCTCAATGTCATGATAAAAGTGGACATGTTGGGTCACAAAGTGTCACATCAAGTTATATCTGTTGCTCAAAGTAGATTTGTTGGTCATGAACATATTGCTGACAAGAAATGAAGAGAGATGTGTTTTTCCCCCAAAGGATGTTTATATATTTATTCTGTTCAGACACTGCTATACAAAAACAAGTGGAATATGAGATGAAAATATTTCACATTTTCTTAAAGCATCACAATTCACTGATACAAGTGGGAAAATCCTAAAAGTCCATTTTCATTTCTATCATTATCATTATTATTTAGTAATACCTGTTTTTTTTAAATGTATTTTTGATTATTATACTTTACTGCAAATATATTATTTCATGACTATATGGCTTTAGTTATATCGAAAGTTTTCACAAAGAATGAATTCTAGTCACAAATTAGGAATCAAAGTTATCATAAGGCACAGTGGATAAGTGTGTCACGTGTGGCGCTTGGGGAGACAGGGCCACTAGGGGGGCGATGGGTGAAACTAATAAAACTTGGAGGAGCAGGAACCCCCAGGGTCAGAACTTTCCCCATGCACAGGAGAGGCACCTGTGCTTTAGTGAGAAAGAGGTGAGTGTGACAGGGAGTAGACTACTCCAAAATTAGAATAAACCTTTTACTTTTAGGATTTTCTTTATCTTGTGTTATTATTTTTATTATTATTAAACAGCATTTATATAGCGTCAATATATTACTCAGCACTGTACATTAAATAGGGGTTGCAAACGACAGACAGATACAGACAGTGATACAGCAGGAAGAGAGGACCATGACCCAAAGAGCTTACAATCTAGGAGGTGGGGGAGGTATCACACAATAATGGGAAGTAGTCAGGGTTTTAAGAGACAGAGGATGGGTAGGCAAGATGGGTTTTGAGTGCTCTTTTAAATGAGCATAAAGTAGGAGCAAACCGAATAGTATGAAGAAGGCCATTGCAGAGAGTCGGGGCAGCTCTAAAAAAGTCTTGGAGCCGTGCATGTGACGAGATCATGAGTGACGAGGTCATTATTAGTAGGTCATTGGACGTGCGAAGAGAGCGGCTAGGGGTGTGTTTTTATTTCACCACTAGAGCTTCCATTGCTGTAGAACGTGGCAGGTCCTACAAGCTCTTCGAGGACAGCTTACATTTGATTTTAAGGTGAAATGAAAGCCAATGAAGAGGAATGAGAAGACAAAGAGAGGCAGCAGAAGAAAAGTGGTAGGAAGGATGTATAAGTCTGACTGCAGCATTCATGGGAAGAGAGTAGGGTTAGTGGAATACCAGAGAGGAGGTTGGAGTAGTCCAGACGAGAGATGATAAGAACGTGTACAAGGAGTCTGGTGGTCTCTGGGAACAGGTAGGGGAAGATTTTGGAGATGTTGCAAAGGTTAAAGTGGCAGGACCTGGAAATGTTCTGAATCTGGGGAAAAGGAGAGGGCAGAATCGAAGGTGACACCAAGACAACATGCCTGAGGGGAGGGCTGAATAACATTGTTGGTTAGAGTTTGAAATATGTCAGGGGGAGATTTAGAATTTGAGGGGGAAAGATGATGTCTTCCGTTTTATCCAGGGTGAGTTTCAGAAATCTGTCTGCCATCCTTGGCGAGATGGCTGACAGGCAGCATTAAACCTTGTGTAATCCTATATGGATGTTGATGATGTGCAAAGGGGAACAGACCTGTAAATCAGGAAAAAGGTAACCATTAGATTTTTCCTTGCAGTTAGGCTCTTTTCAGACTCTTTTCAGCATTACAAAATGTGCAGTTAAGTCAACCACAGCATTTGACAACTGCTCTGTTCTGCTCTGCTCTGTGTCATTGTGGTGCAGTTCTTCCTCCAGAGGAGGAAAAGTAAGTGTGTGGCGGGAAGTAACTTTCAGGAACAGTACCACAATCTACAACAACTGCAGCTGCAAGCAAATGGTTCCAGTAAATGGAAGAAGTTGGGAGCACAGTTGAGCCTGTGGTAGAACACTGTGACAAGGAAATTTCTGTTACCGAAATAAAGTTACCCAAATCACCACTGCCAAAAGCACCCACACTGAATGCGACAGATGAATAGCACCTACCCTATTTCCCCTATGACTGCAGCTTCAAAACTTTTCTCCAGATGATAAAAGAGCTGACAAACAAATCCATTATCAGCTGTAACCCATACAGTGCTATTTAATGTTTAGAATCATTGGCAACAATAAGCAGTACTGCTTTCTAAGGATCATTCTGTGCTAGCATGTGACTGTGCTTAATAGAATTCTAACATAATGATAATAATAGCATATTTAGATATATCCCTAGTAATTCAATGCTTCCATTGTGAGATTAATCTCAAGGGCTCTTGTGAGTGCTGCATTACTGATTTCTTCTAACTTACAGGTCTAGACAAATGTTGAATATATTCAAGAATACATATATGCATTAAAAATCCAACAAAACGGGCACAGATTGAGACCTTCTTAGTAATATTATTACAAGTTTTAGGCATCCCAGGATGCATTTTGTGTTCACAATATAATAAATCTTTTCTGAATAAGTAGCTTTTAATATAGCTTTCATCATTTTTATGTAATAAAATACCTTCTAGAATAAATCAAGCACACACTTGAATCATGGAGGATTTAATTTAATGAATATCACATCACCAGAGGATGTGAAATCATTTGCAAATTGAAATAGTTTAACAACAGTATTATAGAATGAACTTCTCTGCACCCAACACACTGATTGTTTCTGCTCTTTAATTACGCATTTATTTATTGTTTACTTGCACTCCTTCTTTCTGTTTTGTAGTTATTGTGCTCTTAGCTAATTAAATGTAATCTTCAATATTTTCAATAGAAGTGTTGGAGCTGATTTACTACAATGAGTGTAATCACACAGCCGCACTGTTGCAAAGAAATCTTGTGGTTTGCCTGTGGGTAATTGTTGATCAATAGCTGTGGGATACATTTCATACAAAATATTTTACATAGACATAAAGGCAAGTGAAATGTTAGGTTTAGAAACATACATTTATTTATTATCTAGATCTTTGCTGATTTCATCAATAGGGTTTCATTTCTAACATTTTCAAAAATTCCAGAAAACCTTAAAATGGCATCAGACACCAAGATCACAATTTTTGCAAAAATGATTTCAAAAATAGAACAATGGCTAAAAATGCTGGTAATAGGTATGTGTTACATCTGTATGTTAGCAAAAGCAGGGAACCATCATAGAATGAGTTGGCCAAGCATAAGTATATAAGCGCGCAAGCAACATCCCATTCACAGATCATTAATCTTCACGAATTATCACTTGCACAGGAATAATTCATTTTGTTGAATGTACAGTCTACACTCTGTTACCCATACCCGTCTGTAAGTTAATGGAGAAAAAACAATTTACCAACTTTTTACATTTTCTCTCATGAATTTAGCAATTTACCAGCGAACTCCCTTCATATTATCTTGTGCAGCCTCAGGGCTCAGTGCATGTAGCTGACCTGGATCTACAAGCATATTAATTTCTGCACAAACGGGAAAGTGATTTCAACAATTCATTTGCATCATACAACTTACCAACCACATACCCTAATATGACTTCTTTTTAGTATACTTGTTCAATAGTCAATGGAGGCAAATGTTGCTGCTTTTTAATAAAGTTTTTTTTATTTACCAGTTTTTCATTACAGTAAGTTATAAAAATGATAGGAAGGGCTGTGAGTCAATGTCATTATTGCTTTAGGACATTTGCTTTGAAATAGTTGCTTATCTGTTTTTGTATACCATACTTGTTTGACAAATAATCTTATAACATACAACATAGGATTCCCAGAGCACTACAGGTTTTGAAAAAGACAAAAGTTGCCTATCTTTACGTCTCTTTGAAAACACAAGGCGTTACAGCACACTCAATCTAGAGAGTACACAGTACTTTTACCTGCTAGCTTATGAAAATGCAATGTTTTAAAATTTCTTTATCTATTTATAAATAATATATTATATTAATAAAAAAGATTTAAACAAGGAAAATGTTGATTCCTGTCCTTGCCATTATACATCACCTTTAACACCTTTTTACATTCAGTCTTGATTTTTGTGATTTGGAGGAAAAGGTGTTTAGAAATAAATGTACTAAATTACAGAATAAAATGCAGATTACAACCTGTACATTAGTGGATTCACACAGTGAAGCATTGCCAGTCAGGTCACAGCAAGCAAAATAACATCCTGCAATTCTTCTGGATTTTATGTTTCTTAATGCTCTACAGAAAAAAGCAACTCAGCAGTGGTAAATCACAGCAACACTAATGCAAATTTTGTCTGTCTATGTCAATATAATAAACTACATTATTGCTAGCTATAAGTGTGTGTTGTAGAGATTAATAAACAAGTGCTAAAAAGCCCTCAAATAAAATAAGTTCTGAAGGTATATATATATATATATATATATATATATATATTCAGTAAAAACTGTCAAAAAATTGATAGTAACAATAACAATCACTAGGCTATTTATAGAATTACTAAGGTGCAGAAAGCAGGTTTACTACTGGTTTACTTGGTCCATATTTTATATTTTTTAAAAACAATAATGTGTGTATTATTCATATGACAATTGAAATAATGATTAGTTTAAAAATACATATATATATATTCCTATTTTTTTGTATTTTTTGACAGCTCCATTTATTCCTCTAAGTGCAGACAGCTATGTGAAGTTTGATGCATATGGAGATGGACTTGGTCTGTACAATGTATTCAATTTCCAGTACAACAATGGAAAATACTCCTACTTAAAAATAGGCCAGTGGGCTGAAACCTTGTCACTGGATTTTGACTTAATACAGTGGTCAAAGGGTATGGTGCCAACTTCACAATGCAGTGACCCATGTGCACCAAATGAAATGAAAAGTATGCAACCAGGAGATGTTTGCTGTTGGATCTGCATTCCATGCGAAACATATGAGTACCTGGCAGATGAGTTCACATGTGTTGACTGTGGCCCAGGGCGATGGCCAAATTCGGAACTAAATGGTTGTTATGATCTACCAGAAGACTACATTAAATGGGAAGATGCATGGGCTATCGGACCAGTGACAATTGCCTGTCTTGGCTTGATATGTACATTCCTGGTTGGAGGAGTTTTTGTCAAGCATAACAGTACTCCTTTAGTAAAAGCGTCAGGAAGAGAACTTTGCTACATTCTATTGATTGGGGTATTTATGTGCTACTGTATGACATTTTTCTTCATAGCCAAACCATCTCCAGTCATTTGTACTCTTCGTCGCTTGGGACTTGGGACCTCTTTTGTAGTTTGCTACTCAGCTCTTTTAACAAAGACAAATCGCATTGCCAGAATTTTTAGCGGAGTTAAAGAAGGTGCTCAAAGACCTAAATTCATCAGCCCTAAGTCTCAAGTCATCATATGTCTAAGTCTCATCTCAGTTCAGATTGTCATTGTGTCTGTGTGGTTAATGTTGGAATATCCTGGAACAAGACGATATACACTTCCTGAGAAGAGAGAAACTGTAATACTAAAATGCAATGTCAAGGATTCCAGTATGTTAATTTCTTTAACATACGATGTTGTTCTTGTAATACTATGTACTGTATATGCTTTCAAAACAAGGAAATGTCCAGAAAATTTCAATGAAGCCAAGTTTATTGGATTTACAATGTATACAACTTGTATAATCTGGCTTGCATTCCTCCCAATATTCTATGTGACATCAAGTGACTACAGGGTAAGTTCATGAATATGTTTGATTGCTTTGATATGGTTTTGCATAGGATGCAATAAATATCTATGAACTTCTAAGAAAGAAGTATAGTATTTTACATTTTTTACATTTACACAAGGAGAGATATATTTGTTTACTACATATGCATTTTATGCTTAGCCGGACAAAAACTGTGAAGGGATTTGAAGGCAAAGCACAGGAGCTTGAATTTGATTCTAAGGTGAAATGGAAGCCAATGAGGAGAACTACAAAAAGATGCAGCAGAGTTACATTTCAAGACCCTGCAGGTGGTATCCTTACTGCCACATGACAGGGACAAGCACCTTCATATTACTATCACATGTTTGTTTAGCAAATTCAGGATGCTTTACAAGCTAACGTGCTTTGCAAGCTAATTTGAAAAGTAACCCCTCTAAAGCCTGTGAATCTGAGTTTCAAAGAAAATATTCAGTTATAGGATTAATTATCTGAAAATATGACACCTTGTGTTTGATATGCAAGGCTGTTTCTGAATTTTGATTGCAATAGCTCAGATATCCTAGACTACATTTTCACATTGACCCTGGCTTGGCTCTGCTGGCTCTCTGTTCTCATAAAACTACATAGCGAAAGATAGCTCTTACTGGAGCATTGAATTGTTTGTCGTAATATGTCTACTGAAAAAATAATGGGGAATATTAGAAATTATCCTAAATTTGTCTTTCTGGATTTTTGAATTTTTTAAGTAACATTTTTTTCTAGACTGGATATACCATATCTCTATTTTGTCAAATTTTCCTTGCAGTTGAAGGCAGAAAAATAATGCTATTTTATCTTTTTTTAGGTCCAAACTACAACCATGTGTATTTCTGTAAGCTTAAGTGGTTTTGTAGTATTAGGATGCCTGTTTGCACCAAAAGTCCACATCATTCTATTTCAACCACAGAAAAATGTTGTAACACATAGACTTCATTTAAACAGATTCAGTGTAAGCGGCACTGCAACAACATATTCCCAATGTAAGTATTCTCTAATTTATAATAATACTTTATCCGATGTATTGATCTGTTGATCTGATCTGTTGAATATTCAGCTCCTAGTGTACTGTGTACTCAAAGAAAATCCATTTAACTATTGTCCCCCCTTTGTCTGTAATGTCTAATTCACATACACGTTAACTAGCCAACCTTCTCCTGCTTCCAGAATAGTGATGTGAATGACACTAAAATAAAATACTTAAGGTCACCTAACCTACTCATGCCAACATAGCCTTACATCAGTCTATTCTCATACCAATGTGCACTGCCATAGTCACACAGGAAAGCCAAGAGGATAATTTTTATTTAGACCCCCTCAGTAACAAAAAAATCTTTTTACTTTACTCTCCTGTACTTTTAATTACTCTCTTGCTGCTCCATTCAGCTGCAAGTAGTGAAGCAGGGTCCTGTGTAAGCTAAAGGGAACCAATAATCTATATGCTGTTGCAAAGCATGGGGACCCTCCATATTTACTCCAAAGTACTGGGTATATACTTTAGCTTCTGAATGCTAAATGAAGCAATAGGCAAACAATTGAAAAATGAGTATATGGGGAGGGGGAGTTTGGTGAATAAATCAAACCATTTGTTTGGTGCTGAATTGGTGCAGTACACATTTGCCCTAATGGCTTGGTAATTAAGCAAACTCAAGTAGTAATTCCAATCAAGACAGCTCTGAGGAGAATATTCTGTTAAGCATTGTCAATGTCAGCTTTACGTGTAACTGAAAAAATAAAAATAGGGGTATATACACCTGATCTTACCCCAAGGTAGCTACATGGGTCAGAAAAAATATGATGCCCTAGTGAGCTATTCAGTAGACTGAAAGCTACATATCCTGGAATTTCTTGTAATTGTCACACCTTAAAATTTGTATTTGTGGAGAGGTTGAACTGTGCTACATCCACAGCTCCTAAAGCGGACTTAAACTAAAAATGGTATGTTACATAAAAAGGTAGACAACCTAATACCTTCTTTTTGGGGGGTCAGTGAGATCAGTACTTTTTTTTCCCATCTACCACAGACTACTTCACCCTGATCTCTCGCCAGCATGGTGCGAGATCGGGTGAGATAGGCAGAAGGCAGAAAAAGGGCAAACAAGATGGCTGTGCCCAAGGCTTCCTCTGCGTTAGGACAAGGGAGGAATCTAGATCCAGTAATCCAGAAAACCTCTGGAGGGATCGATGTATCTGCAAAAGTAAAAATGAGATTTTTTTTTTCTTTTTAGAATTCTTCAGCTTTAACTGCTGGGAGAGCTAAGTGTCTATCATCACAATGGTGAACTGCCCTGCTCTCCATCATGACCTTTCATAACATTACAACCCAGAATATGGGACAGCTGTGGGTGCCTTTTACAATTTATAGGCAACAAAGAAACAAATCAAAAGTTTAAAACCAAATGGTTATATGGCTGACAAGCACCATTTATGCTTCATATACATTTTTCACTGAAATTTAGCTTTAGGTTTATCTTTAAAAAATGTTATCATAATTGTATTTGTTTGTGCATTTATTTGTGTACTATATTTTTTGTGAAGTGTTAAATGGTTTTTCCCTCATGAAAACCACATTTTCTAGTTGAAGAAAAAAAAAGTTTCCTACTTTGTTTCCTACTGCTACCTTTTCTTTTTGCTTGGTACTAAAAAGCCTCAAGTCCAATATGTGGTTTGCTAAATTGAAAACAAGGCATCCCTGATATTCTCAGCAGATTACAGAAAACACACATACTCCATTTAAAAGCTTGGTCTGCAAGGCTCTGCTAAATGGTTTATGACAAGTCATACATGTTGGGCCCTGCTGGACAAGGAAGCCAAACATTTTATAGGCTGTAGCAACTGATTTGCTAATGTTTGTCTAGCAGATCCAGGTAAAGCTCATTCAGCGTTTTAATTATTATGTCATTCACAATCATCATGGATATTTTGATGCTAACCTAAAGCATTTTTAATGTGTCAGTTATCTATTAGGTCCCTTAATCATATGAATACCATCTCTGGTAACAGTTTATTAGCACCTATAAGTTACCTAGCAGGAGGAGCTGTCAAAATGCAGCTGTTCTTGTGTGACATGACTCATCCAGATTGTCTGCAAGTCCTATTGACTAAAACCATGTAACTGTTAAAATCCTATGTCATCCAAAGGTGTGACATTTAATCTGCAGGTGACATCATTTAAAAAAAATTATTTTTTAATCTTCTTTAACCCTTATATACCCAGTATCAGCCAAAAGTATTCCTTCATTTTTATTTACAAGAGGCTAATATCAGAATTCATTAATCATATGTAAGTATAAAATATAATCTATGCATATAAAATATGTGTATGGAAAAGGTACTGCATCCATTTACTAAGTCTACGACATTTCATAGGGTACATACCCATTGAGTTGTAAAGGATGGCTTACTGATGATGATGATCATAAACACCTAGATTTAGTAATGGATGCATTACATTGATTGCTTGTCTGTACACATATTTGATATGCATTGATTATATTTTGACATTAATAAAACACAACAGGACTGAAGGCTCTTTTGTTTTGGCTTCATATACAGTTTAGGTACGGATGCTGGCAGTATAAAGTTCTCTGGCACCAGTAAATTACACTTTTTTATTTAAAAAAAAAAAAAAAGCTATTATCAGGTTGTAGAAATGTAATAGTCTTATTTTAACTGTTCTTTGTATTATATTGTATATTGTTCTTTGTATTGTTCTGTTCTTTGTATTATATTGTATATTGTTCTATGTATGTATAGTAATTATGACTCAGTCCTTATGGATCTTTACAAAAATATGGAAAAAGTAAAGAGCTGTTGCAACAGTGAATTACTTTCTTTAACCTCCAAAATTGTATCTGAATTAATTTTTTTAATTTTGTCTAGTGAAGGAAAGGGTTAAATGTTCTGTAAGTTTAATTTTTTTGGTCCATGTTATTTACTTTCTGTTCCAGATGTGGAATTCAGCTCTTAGTTGAGATCGGAACATATGTTCCCACTACAAAGTTTACCCACACCTCTTGTTCCGGTGAACTGTAAAATTAAGCATTTCCCCTAATTCTTTGTCTCTGTGACAATGGAATAAACAGGGCACATGTCCCCAGCAGAGATAGAAATAAAATCTGAGAGGAGTTTTTAACTCTTCCATATTCTATATAAAATAAATGAAAGTGTTAGCTTTACACATACACTTTAAGGTAAACACTAAACTAAAAAAAA
>NC_092859.1:107195344-107199283 GCF_032062135.1 Pyxicephalus adspersus
ATAGGATGTCTTGTACTTATTCTGCTGCCAACAAAAGGAACTCCACAAAACAAAGGTTGAAGGATACATTACTTTTAATATGATTTTATTATGGTTTATGTTTGACTAGGATTTCCTTTTGTCTCAGGTATTGGCAAACATGGAAGATTTGTGCATGAAGAATCCTGTCAATATCTATTTTAATTTTAAGCTTAGCAGTGGACTAGTGTTTTCTTAGAAATCTTTATTACTACTCCGAAAAGTACCAGTATTGGAAATCTCAATCGATGAAAAGCGTTAACCTAGAGGGACAATAAAACCATTATGTTGCAAGCACAATAAGCAAGTTAATGAGAAATATCACAGTAGAAGCAGTGTTTGCAATAAAAGTATTTTCTCATAAAGTCTACCAAAATCAGTCTTGTCTTTATGGACCATGCTAACTTGGGAAATTTCCAAGACTCTGTTGTAATAGTAGTTATTCTTGTTAATATAAACACATTTTGTCTTATTTACAGTGTTCCTTAACTAGAATTTAAACTTGTAAATTGCACCAATATGTGACTGCTTTTACCTTGACCAAGAACCAAGGGTCAAGTCCAGGGTTCAGGAAGGGGAAAACCTAAATAAAGGTTTTCAACTTAAATTAGTGTTTGCATACCAAAAAGGAATAAGGAATTCCAGAAGACTAAGAATACCTGCTAGCACATCTGGGGGCCTGCATTTATATCACTAAAGCAATTTATTAGGTTAACAACCATTGTGGATACACTTTAAACAGACACTGACAGATTACAAAATCAGGGCAAAGTAATCTGCAGACAGGCATAATTCCCCACACATTTTTACCAAGACATGTTCCCCTGCCACCCAACTGCTGCCCCATGCCAGCCTCTCTAAACTCCTATGTCAGAGCCCAGGTAGACATGTCATGGCATCTCCCTAACACAAACACTTACACTCAAACAAACGTGGCCGTGTTTGGGTCTAAAGGTTGGCTACAACCTGGAAAAGTGTCACACTGGGAAGGTCATGTGCTTTTCCATGTCCAGTCCAAGTGGGGAGGCAAATTAGGAATTAGGATGAATAATTAAATTATAATGGGAGGTTACTGTCATTTTGCCCTGTTGCCCATTTTGCCCATTTGCCCATTTTGTTCCTTCATCTTCAGAATATTGGAACTAGAAGTACCATTAATGTCTAGTAGATATTTGGAACTGGTCCAAAAGATATGTGTTTATTATATGGCAGCAAGTAATGAAAAATTGTGCAGAATGTTCCTTGATACTAATGTTGAAGAATAGGATCTTGTAGAACTAGCAATCAGGCTGAAGCTGTCCAGACATTACCAGAAGCAGATATAAGATTAGGAATCAACTCTAGCAGTGAACAGCAGAACCTTTCACCAAACAGTTGGTTTTCTTTGTGTATGTAGCTGTTCTTGAAACAGTTCCTAGTGCAGTCATAAATGCCCTGTCAATTATGTTTTGTGATTACACCAGCAATCTTTTCTACATTCTTAGTTACATTCTTTAAAACATTAGCAAGTCCTCTTTGTTTTTCTCAGACAATTTAGGATTACAACTGACAGCTTGAAATAAAATGTGACTCTGACTTGTGGCAAGACACTTTAACAACTGACCCAATTATCCATACTTCAGATCCTATTATTCTAAAACTGTAACCTGCCATACACCTGTTTAATGTGTGAACTTTTTTCTTTTCTTTTTTCCAGCTTCAGCCAGTGCACATTACACACCAACCATCTGCAATGGAGGAGAGGTGCTTGACTCCACTACATCTTCCTTATAATCATTCTAAACATTCAGTCCGATTGGTCTTTAGACTGTTAGAATATATTATGCACTTTGCTGTGCAGTCCTGTCTTTTTTTTTTTTTTAGAAGTATTTTCGAGGACTGTATAAAATGTTATTCTAGGGGATTAATGAATACTGTAATGCACAAATTTAGAGACCATGTAAATAAGCTTCCATTTGCATTCTCTACACAAATCGCTGTATCCACTAAGTAATAATGGCATCGACCATTTCAGTGTATAGGTCATGTAATTTTATATTATGTTTTTTTGTAAACTAGGTTAAGGTTGTAACCAATTTTGAAATGTAATAGGGTACTTATAGTTACAAAATATGTAACTGGTTGTTTTTGCACAATTGCAGCAGTATTAATGTAAAGAAGCCAGTAATAAATCTTTTACAATGGTTTTCAGCATGAGTCCAGAATAAGGATATTTTTTATTTTTTGCACTTCCTAGGATGTTTTTGGAGAGACGATAAAGTAAACTGAATGTATGGCTTCTGCATTGTTCTGCAAATGACTAAATGCCAAAAATGGCTAAAGTGATATTCATAATACACCATCAAAACAATATGGAACATATTTCATTACACATAACTAGGGGAAGTAAAGCACAATAACCTTAATGAAAGGTATTTATGTCTGGTAGTTTTATGGGTATATACCATTTTTTGCAGTTTTTTATCAAATAAGCCAGTATTTACATCTATTATCAATGAGCAAAACGCAATTCCGCTTCCATATGTTCTAGCACTCATGGAAAATACATTTTGCAGAAACATTGCATTACCAGAAACAGGTCATTAACTACCCCTACTACATGTGTCAGTGTTCATTTCAGATTGTCCTGTTGTCTTCAGTAGAACAGTCAGATGTAATTAAAGGTCATTCCAAGTGAGGGGACCTACACTCATGTGGTGATAGTGTGCCATGCATTGTAGCCCTAGGATGCTCAACTCTATAGACCTTCTCCAGTATCATGTATCACTATACCATGGTAAAAAGTGAGACTGTGATAAGACATAGAAGTGCCAGAATGAGGAAGACATTTATTAGTTTCTAGTTACACTGGTGTATTGTCAACTTAGTATGTAATTGTTTCTAGCAGGCGAATGATATCCTAAAGAGGACCCTACTAAAGTTTTGTCCACAAAAGGCAAGGATGGAAAATGACTACTCGGTATCGTCTATAGCCTGCTTGCAGTTGATATTTGCCTCATTGTTGCCTTGCCATGTCTTGTATCACACTGTGAGATGATCAGGGCTTGCTTTGGTTTGTTAAAGCTGACACCACTGACTGGTGATCCTGGTGGAAGATAGGAACAGGGATCAATAAAATGAATTAGTAGAAGCAGGGAGATGCATGCACTACAGGTTCTATTTACAGCTTCCTCTGCATTCATCAGTATTAAATTACATCCCGAAATCTCACTCCACACCATTTGTAAAACTTGTGATTAGGCTGATTGCCAGCAGAATGCCTTTATTTTAACAGAAATACTACTTTATAAAGTGGCGATCATCTGAACTTCACTTGTAAATGATCACCTTTTACAAATATAAAGTTAGAAAGTGGCATTCAGATTTTCAAAACTGACAAACAAAAAAAAATAGATTTTGTTATTTTCTCACCACTTCTTCATAGATGCATCCACAAACCTCATGAGAGTAGCAGTCACAGACAGAAGTGCCTCTCCTGCTGAATATATATAGCTATGGGACCGGAAAGTCCATTGCTTTTTCATGTTGAATTCAAGCCAAAAAGTAAGGCTCTTTTCATGCTTGCAGTGGAAACTTCATGCTTAGCTGTTCCTCGACACATAACAAACTGAAAGAACTTGGGTGATCAAGCAAACATGAAATGGCAGAGGTTAAAGATTGAAAACATTTGTCAAATTATAGGAAAGGTTTGCTATAGGTTCCAGGTTTGCTAGATCACCCAGGTTCTCATGATAGTCTTGGAGCTTTAATAAATCAGGCCCAAACAGTACTCTAGGTGATCATATACATGCATAACATGTAGCACAAATGAAAGCATTTACAATATTTTCATTAACCACCTGAGCGTTACACTGAGGTCTAGATTTCTGTACCAAAAGTGATCCACTGTTTTTCATGAAATTTTTTTTTTAAATTGTAGAC
>NC_092859.1:107200392-107228959 GCF_032062135.1 Pyxicephalus adspersus
GGCTAGGTGGTTAAACATTCAATACATTAAACTAGAAATAACATAAACTAAAAGAACCGAAAGGTATTCTTGAGAAATCGCATAATCAAATAGTTATAAAACTTTTGCATTTTCCATGCTCATTAGCCAATGTGCTTTATGCTTTTTACCCTTTATAAACTTAGATGCTACTATAGATTCCTGAAATGCATGTCCTGCCATATGGGTATACAAAAATTCCACATTTACATTTGAATTTGATTCATTTAGAACATGATTCATATTTTATTGTTAAACTTCATCCATGAGCATTCAGCAAACCACCACTTCATTTTTCTGCTCAGTTGTTTAACAGCAATAGAGCATAGTCAATTTTATCTTCTAACTGGACAATTTTTCTCTGTCCAGTAAGTAGCCTGTGCAAAAAAAGATCATATGATTACATTAATATCCATTTTATTGTTATGAGTTTTTAAATATAAGCATGTAATTAAATGTTATACATCCATCTCTTACATATTGTGCAGTTATGTAAACGTAAAATGTCATAAACCTGGGCATTTAAAACCAATTAAACGTTGAAAATTTCTATTTGGTACAAAGTGTATTTAAAACAATAATTAGATCTAGATACAGATTGCAGGATGTGCAAATGTCAACATTTTTATAAGCTTGAGCTCCTCTGGTCCCTCCAACCTTCCCTACAGATTCTTTAATGTGATTGATGGTCTTGATGACTTTTCGGGATGTACTTAAGGTGGGCAGGATGGGTCTATGCTTGAATTATGCAAGAAAAAAATTTGGATTTTTAAATATTCAGCTTCCTATATTCTGATATCTAACCATTTGCCCATGCACTTTCCACAAACCATTTGCCCTGCATTCCATAATTTATTTTTGCTATGTTTGAAATTCCCAAGATTATGACTTGTTTACCTGTTTTTTGTTCTTGTTTTTTTTACTTACTGCACCCTATTAAACCTTTGCTTATCTTTTTTTGAGAATCATATCCATTTATTGCACAAGTTTAGTAATACAAGCTGTTTTTAGTAAATTATTTCAAATATGTTGACAATGAAATGTAAAGGGCTAGTAAACATAAATTAGATTATGGTTTCCAAAAAAGAAATTTTAAATGGGCAGTCCACCAAAATGTTATTTTTAATTATTGGATGAATACAGTATATGAATAGAGCCATTTGTCAGGGAGAGTTCCAATGGTAAAATATAAGATTCCTACTTCTTGTCTGATCTCTCTCCTATACTCACATGTTTGGCTACAAAAAATGGTTTATTTTCCCTGTTGTATTCCAATTAAAACAAAAATATTTTAGGAAATCAAAAGGTAGACCTCCTATTTTATTTTATATATATTTAATATTAATATATATATATATATATATATATATATATATTATTATTATTATTATTATTATAAAACAGTATTTATATAGCACCAACATATTATGCAGAGCTGTACATTAAATAGGGGTTGCAAATGACAGACAAATACAGACAGTGATACAGGAGGAGGAGAGATCCCTGCCCAGAAGAGCTTACAATCTAAGAGGTGGGAAAGCAGGATACAATAGGAAGGGGGATAGGAAATGGTGGGTAAGTAATGAGGGTTGTAAAAGACTGAAGAAGCTGGGTAGGCAGGTTTGAAAAAATGGGTTTTGAGTGCTCTTTTAAATGAGCAATGCTCATAGTACAGACCTTAGAATTCAAATACAGAACTCACCAACAAGCCCCTGGATGTCATAATATATTGTTAGGTGATTTAACGCCTCATAGCAGTTTTGGGTGGACTGGCATGTATTAACATTCACAGATTTACATGTGAAAGTATTACAAGCTCACTTTTTTGAACCACAAGTGGTTCAAATTCCAAATATCAATAGGGTTATTTACTATGCTCATTTGTCCCCCCTTGGAAGAATAACTTTTAAGAACAATTGCATTGGCAAAAATGTAAGCAACTCTTTTATGTGATTTAAATCTTTGACTTACTGCTCCTTTGATCCCATGCCTTGGGACATGCGGTCGCATAAACCAACAAAATGCAAAGACTGAAAACAGTACGTACAATAAATGCTGTGGTTCTTCATTTGATTATGAGTAGAGATGGGACTTTACCTACCGTAACTACATCAGCACAGAATTTAGTCTGGGATTGAAGCTGCTTTAAAGAACACAAGGAAAGCACAGTGGACTACCTACCAGTTCCCATAGATTTGAACTGAAAGCACAAGACTACTGAAATAGGGAAAAAACTATTAAAGGACTCATAAAGATAAGCACAAGTGTTCTTCCTTGGCTTTTTTTTTACTGAAATGGATAATGTGAAAATGTATGTATGGTTTGTTCTTCACAAAGTTATGTACTGACAATTCTACCTTTGATGAGCACCTTAGCTCAAGGAGTCTTCTTTTTTTCTAGGGAATATTGTTAATACAAACAATGTATATCACTGTGGTCACATTATTTAAAATGTGTGTACTAAAATATAAAAAAGTTTCAGCTACTATGCCAGATGTCTAGACTGTCTAAATAATATAATGTACTGAACACGTATAGTTTAGAGATGGAATTGATGTTTGATAAGCTGACTATAACAATAGGACAATACTGGAAAGCCACATAAATTATTCTGAGTAGGCACTTTTTAAAAAAAGAAAAGTACTGTATCTTGGTATATATGAATGGCAGTGCTGCTTGTCTTGTATAACAATCAGAATGTTAATTTCAATTCTTCCAATAAATATTTTTATGTTTGTCTACATGTGTGTATGTTTTCAGTTTGTAATTACATGCCGGGGGCTCATTCATATTTCTTTTCTCTTTTAATCTCTGCCCACATTTTCTCACACCTAAATGTGCAGCTATTAGCCTGATGTTGCTTGGACGGCCAGTTCTTAACAAATTAGCAGGCATTGGTAACCTTCACCAATTGCACAATATTTCCTTAAAATGGAATCACTTCCACTGAAATCCTTGCTGAACTTCTAGACATCCACATCCTTCTTTCCGAGGGTCCTAGAGTGTTCTTTTAATCTTTGCATGATAGCACTACACTTGACAAAAGTGACTACCTCAATTTTGTAATGTATTCAAGCAATGTTGTTGATGTTTGCTTGAAAGAAAGCAACAGTTTCCACAAACTGTCCTTTTTCTCATGATTGTGTTGGTTGAGTACTGCAGTTGACATTTCCTAAATACTGCGGCTGGACAACTCCTCTCAGTCCTACTCAGTACGATAAAAAGTTGTCAAAAGTCAATGCTCGCTGTGCATTGGAACTGTTGTTCTTTCACTCTGACGTCATACACAGAATGTCAATACTGCAACGTCTGTCCGTTTAAAAAGAATATAATTCCCAATTAGAAAGAATGTAAGGGGTGATAAGAAGCACCATTTCTGTGTATCATTCACCATGAAAAATATGTCTAATGCTTCTGACTTTGAACCTGGTGCTAGGTTTGACTACTACTCGCTATACAATGACCTGGATAAATGACAGCCCTTCACAAAGATATGTAAATAATGAATATCCTGCAATTCATAGGGGATATTTATGATTTTGCAACATAATACAGAGGTATTGATCTAATGCCCACTTTTATAAGGTTAAAACAAATATGTCATTGCAGTGTGTGTTGTTAACACGTTACAGTGTAAAAACACAGTGAGGTCTCTGCAAGGAATAATTCTCTTAGCTTACTGAATGTGATAAAATTTGCAAAGGAGACCTTGCATGTATGTGACTGGATTGCTAAAGTCTGCATAGCATCATCTCATTCACTAAGCTAAAGAAACTATCCCATGTCAAGTGATAATTCATTTTGGTAAGTTTACAGCGGAAACTACTTTAGCAAATAAACCCAAGTGTGCTCTTGTTTTTGTTGTTCCATTTTCTTTCATAAAATTAGGGTGCTTAACCTATTTAAGGACTTTTTTGCAAAAGGGAAAGAAAACTCCACACACTAAGTTGATACTTTTTTTAAAGGCCATTCTGTGTCTCAGAGTGGAATTCATAAACTGCTGGTAATAGATAAATATATGCAGGCACCAAGCATCTGCAATAATCTGAACTGCAGGCAGCAGACTGTGGAACAAGCACAAACCAGGGCAGGCACAGCTGGACTAAACTATAATTCAAACAGGCTGATACGAAGAAGCTATATCATGCTGGATTGAACAGATGGAGGAAGACATAAGATGTAAAGCTGGGCTCCAGACAGCGAGAGGCAGCATGACAAGGCCACACCAAACAGCATTACAGACTGGCTATAGAAAGCCATGCCAACCTCGGTTGCAAGCATTGAGGCATTACATTGTAGGCAAGCTGGACTGCAGAGATAAAGAGAAGCTAGACATCTGTTGTTGATCATGTATTTTGTTCGCAGAAGGCTATACATTACATGAGGCTCACATTTTGCACAAGTGAAAGTGATAAATGTAATTGATTAGTCATCCAAATCTGGAAAAGACTACTGATATCTTGGCTGTAATGCTCACCAGGAATATCCAGCAAAGATATAACCTTCATAACTCAAATCCTGCAGAGTATGCGAAGTTCTGCCAATATAATCATATTTTACTTTAATTTGAAATCCAGTGGATAAGTATTTTAAAACAAGAATCCAGCAGATTTTGTGTCATTATACACAGTGACACTGTCCCAACAGTGTAAGATAAGCCTCTGTCAGCAACTTAAAGCACAATTGAAGTCCTACATATTATCTCTTAATAGTCCTCTACCCCAAAATGGTATGATTTGTGATTTATACTTTATTTTGCAGAAAAAAATGCTTCTTATTGCCCAGTAAGTAACAGACACCTTTATTCACAAGCTTCCTTACACCAACTTGTGTTGTAGAGAAAGAATGGGGGCTGACCAATTCTAATTCTGAGCCCTGATTTATTAAAGGAGAAGATACACTTTCATCAGTGAACCTGGGTGATTCCCCAAACCTGAAATAGTCCAGGATTGAAAACATTTGCTAGCAAAAAGAAAATTACCTTTAAGAAATCCATTCTAGGTTTTTTGGATAACTCAGGTTCACTGATATAGGTGTATTTTCTCCAGCCTCGGAGAGTTTTAAATTAACCAGGCCCTATGGGTCTAACTCTGGGGCACCCATTGGACTGCCCATTAATATGTAGACATTCTTCACAAATAATTTCTCAACATTGAAATAGGAGAGTGAAAATAGAGGAAGTTAGTCTTACTGCACATCTACATCAGACATGCTTCATAGGGGGCCAGAGTTAATAAATACTGTCCCTGTCTCTTATCAGCTGTCTACCATGGTGAATAAAACAGTATCAAGGATAAAAAGTGAATTGGCCTAGTTATTTTTGCTGCTTGCTGTCCTGTAATGTTGAGAAAATAAACTTTTAAACAACAACATTTCTACTGTTTTCTCCCAGACTACCCAGCAGATACCATTGCAGCTCATTATTGATGTCATGGGTCACTGCTTTTATCTACAAAAAAGCTCCATTCTAGATTTACAAAGTGCAACATCATGAATGTTACAGACTACAGAAGACATTTTACTGTTCTTACTGACATGAAATTAGATAAAACCCCATGAAGGAACCCTATGACCCTTGTAGGAAGTCCGGTGACCACACACATTTCACATAGCTTGTGCTAAAGGGTCAAACCACAATAAAATGATTTCACAATTTTGATTTGTGCTGGAGAGTTTACCCACTAAATAAGAAATATGTAGCAGATTGGGCCAGGGAAAATCAAAAGGTCAGCATGACAGTCATGCAACTAGAATTTACAGTAGGGGAGGGCAGCAATGTCAGCCCCCATGTTTCTCTTATTACAGGTCCCCTTTAGGTAAAAGTAGGAAGATTACTGCCTGGGATGGCAATGTTCATTTTTGTTAATGTACATGTTATATGCTGTTCTGCTATACTGCATTGTTGGTTCTCTGTGGTTTCCTCTTTCTATTCACCTTCCTGTTTCTGCCATTAGAACACTGTATTCCACATGGTGTTATCTCTAAATGTTACGTCTGGGTAATTTACAAGTAAAACTTTCTTCTAATTCCTGACACTGATTTCTTCCACGTGTGTTCATCATAAAGGGTGCATCTGCTAACATCTGCCAACAGCAAACCTGGAATGGATCTGGTCCAGGATTGAAAGCATTTGTTAAAAAATAGCTAATTACTTTAAAGAAAACCATTTCAGGGTTTCTGGATCACCCAGATTCACTGATAAAAGTGTGTCTTCTCCAGCTTTGCAGAACTTTAATAAACCAGGCCTAATGTCTCATCTACAATAAAATAAACTTACTTGTCTGATCACCTCCATATTCATTAAGGTCCAAGTCTTCAGCCAGATTCACTCTTCTGCAATAAACAATCTGTTTGCTCGAAATTTATTTTTTATGTATAAGTCCACACTTTTTTTGTTGTTTTTTTTTTGTTTAACGTGTTTATTTTATCTCTTTTTTTGTCCTAGCTTTTTAAATCCTGTGGTTTACCTTTAAGTGGCCAGTCTTGCACAGAAAACATTTTGTTTCACCCAGCGTATTGCTAATAATGCCCTCATTGGTTCTTTGTGCCTTTAACATGTTCTAGGGTAAGCTGCTCATCCAGGAGAGCATTAAGTGCTTTTACAAGCATCCTTTAGCCATCTAGGAGGCCGCTGAGTAGCAGCGCTACAATATGAAAGTCTTTTATTTCTTCTCCTGTAGATCGCAGTTATTCAATTATTTCTAAGGTACATTTTATATAGTCCTGCATGTGCTGGCCTCCTTTTGGTATAGCTTTAGGGTTTTTTGTTAACATTTGCTCACTCATGTACTTTCTGTAACTTTTCCCACATTTCTTTTGTTTCACTTTGCATATGTGCATAATTTAATCATTATGTATGCTCAGGGATGAGGTGCTTTCAGTTTTTTGATCATTCTCCGTCCACTCATCTGTAGGTAGGTTATCTAATATACTATCACTTCCCTATCAGCAGCATCCAAATTTAAATTCCAGAGCTGATAGTTCTGCTTTGTCAGATTGGAAATTGAAAATTTGGATACTCTATTTAGAGAACTGTATCTGTATCAGCAGCAGTGTTTGGTACTTTGGCCATAACTGGGTTCATAACCAATTGGAAACTGCAGATCTGACTTTTACCAGTCAAGATGATACTGTGCCCTTCTTATTTTAAATAGAAGGAAATAATATATGAGTGATTGTTGCACCCATGTCTGTATATACCAAATGCTAACAATGTTTTTAATGTTTCCTGTGATCTAAGACTTCTTTCTGTTCCAGAAATATAGGAAATCTTGTAAACAATACAGGCAACAACAGGTTTCCTAACTTTTTCTTAATTTACCAATAAAACTACTTTAAATGCGGCTTACCGCACCTTAATGGGATTCTCCTCACTTTCCATTTATTTAAAAGAATGTAAAAAAATGTATCTCAAACAGAAACAAAAAATCGAACCCTTACTTACCTAATTTTAACAAATAAAAAGAAGCAAGAGTTTAAAATAAAAAATCCATGCAGAACATTCTATTAAAATTAAGCTGAACACATTAATATTTATATTGTAAATATTCAATATTCTGTACATACATAAGATGCTTTAAACATACAGCTGGGTAAATAACTATGGATTATGAATGGGTGCAAAACAAACATGAGCTTATGAGGTTTATGATGAAAGTATGGTCTTTTATTTAATATTAATATCATAATAATAACACATGGTGACAGCATTGTTCTAAAAATGATTTATGTCTATATCCATCAACCATATTTCAAGAATGCAAATATAAACTACTTTATACCTCATGATACAGATCTTGATATATTGCAATACAATGAGTTTTTATTTGTAAAGTATTTCTCCTTCCTATTGCCAGTAATGCTTTACACTGGTATTGGCACTGAAATCCACTCTATATATATATAAAGCCCAATCTAAATAACATCTATTTATGTTATTATATAAAGAATACATTTTTATTATGTAATTATAAATATAGACACCAGTTTTGTTTCATTACCTACTCAATATCACAAACCCCAGTGTATTTTTTTCATTTAGCCATAAATTGACATTTTATTCCTGTAAAATGGTCATAGAAGTGATTGCATGATTTACCTATAGTTCTATAGATGTTATTTTTAAATAGGATTATGGGTTATCAAATTACTGTATAGAAAAATGGATTCTTATACAATATCTTGGACCTAGTATACACAATGCAGAATACAATGAAGTGCCCAATGCTTTCATTATATCAGCACTTTCTAGGAAGTTGATAGCCTAAAAGTTCAATAGTAGGTTAAATTACAAAATGTTTGAGTCTATTTATGTATATAGCACCTACACTGAAATACTGTGGTGAACAAAAGGCTATTTCAGAAAACCTACACATATAAAAATGATGGGAATGTAATGTGTTCCAATAAAATCATCACTTTTCACATTTCAACATCATTTTACTCTTTGCTATATGCCACAAAAGGAAAAGTTTTAAAGCCCCTATGAATCTGTTTCATGAAGTGCCAATAAGGATATTCCCAATTCTCACCAGGATCATCCAGCTTTACAATATAACTGGCTGTACTTGTTGTGTTTGTGCTCAGTATTATTATATTTTGGTGGCAATCATTTCTAAAGTAAAGAGGGATATATGTGAAACTGTTATGATGCATCCACACATGACTACATTGAATTAAAATATACAATCTTATTCAATAAATAATTTGCAGCCAATTCTTAAACTAGGACACCTTAAAAAGTATGTTATGTCATTAAAAAATGCTTATGTAACGTGGTTTTATTGGCAGGCATTTCAAAGCACACAGGAATATATGGACTCATTGGCCCTAATTCATCAATAAAATCCGCGCCCGCTGGTCGCGCGTACTTTCGCGCTTCCAGCGAGCCGGTTTTCCGCGGTCCGGAGTCGAGTGCGCTCGTACACTCGCCTCCTCACTGCCAGCCGGATTCCTGCCTTGAGATGCGCGGCTCCGGCCGCGAGCTTTTTCAGTTGCTGAATTGCGCGACGGCGTACGATTTCGGATCGCGAATACGAATGCGCGATCGAGCGTCCGATTCTGCTTGATGAATTAGCGCTGACACCTATGGACCCACTGGCCCTATAGGTTAGTTCCCCCTTTTTCTCTCCCTATAAGGTTTTTGAAGGAGTTGTAAAAGGTTTTTTCCTCTTTCAGATCCTATTTCCTTTTTTTTCACAAACAGGAACATTTGAACAGAGTTCCATGAGTCCACCTCTCTGTAGGGAAGAGCTCTTGAGAGTTGTAGTTTTTGAGCCTGTCTATGTCAATGGGGGCTAAGCCTCCAGCAGCCACCCCTATGGGAATTGTACAAATCTGTTGATGATGTTTTAATTTTAATCTGATTCTCACTACAAAGAGACCAGGTAAAACACAAACAACTCTGGCACATGTTCTAGAGCAGTGTTTCTCAACCAGCGTTCCAAGAAACCATGGGAGGTCCTCCAGGGGTTGGTAGGGGTTCCTTGAGCAATGAGGAATTTGTGTCTCTCAGGTCAATTAAAGTGAGACCAATGATCATTTTGGCTATCTGTAATGATGGCATTCTCCCCACTAACCAGCAAGGTAAGACGCATTGAGCCTAATTCATTAAAGCTCTCCAAGGCTGGAGAGGATACTTTCTCATCAGTGATGCTGGGTGATCCTGAAAACTTGGGATGGATTTTATAAAACTCATTTGCTTTTGTTACCAAATGTTTTGAATCCTGGGCCAGATCCATTCCAGCCTTGGAGAGCTTTAATTAATCATGCCAATTCTTCCCAGTGACTCACAATGTACTGTGAGCTGTGGATATAGCAATTATAGAGCGGGACCTGAAAGTTTATTCAACATGGGGTTCCCCCATGTTAAAAACGTTGAGAAAAACTTTTTAGAGAATAGAGGGTAGTTTAGTGATACATTTAGGTAATATTTGAAATACATTAAAAGGCAACTGCACTGCAAAAATTACCTTGGGGGTTTTGCTTTTAAAACAGACATATAGGACCTGAATTCACTTTATAATTGTGGTCACCAGCTCTTTTTATTGAAATAGCTAAAGCTGTGAAAATAAAGCACCAAGCACAAAGACTTGAATGTAATGTAATGTAACATTGTTACCAAACAAAGTAAGTAGATATTATCCTAAAAAATGAAAATTTCAAATTAAATCATCTAATATGCGGTCTAATTGTTTACAGCTATTTTAGTATTAGATATGCTTTTTACCTGAACATCCTGGAAGAACTGCCAGAACATGTGGAGTGTGGTCAGAACAAAAAAGAATCTGCAACTGATAATACAGTCTTAAAAATCTGTATCAAAATATGTTAAATCTATGGCAGGCCTGGCTAAGCATTTCCTAATGTAGGTTTATGTTATAAAATGGAGTCTTTAAGCAGAACCCTAATTTTAATTTGATATTCACCTGTGTTGGCAGACTGAATCCTTTTTTTTGTTTTAGACATTTCTGTTTGTTTCCATGTATGTATACAGCAATCTTCTTCCTTGTATAGGATCTAGTATATTATTACGGCATTGCAATGCATGGCATTATTACGGCATTGCAATGCATGGCATTATTACGGCCTTGAAAAGCTGACAAATTAACATTGCCTTGGTTCAGGCCTCCATTTAGTTGAACAGGCTACAGGAGTCAGGCAATTACATGATTAATACAGCTAATGGGCAGTGGGTTATTCTCTTTTACTTGTCTAGTATCACTTTACGGACATTGATTAATAGCTCTGCAGCCACAACCCCTTTCCGCCAGAGAAGAGGGAGTGCAGAAAAGGGTGGCAATGAACCATGACTTCTTACTGATATTTAAGATATCTGAGATGAGTTTTTGGGCCTATATTGTTAAAGCTGATTTAAAATATTTGGCAACAAAGAGCAAATGACTTTTAAGGAATCCATTCCGGGTTTGCTGGATCACCCAACTTCTCTGGTGAAAGTGTATCCTCTCCAGCCTTGGAGAGATTTAATAAATCAGGCTCTTTGTCTATAAACATGGGATATGAAATTATAATTTCTGATTTTAAAATAAATAAAAAAATAAACAAAAAAAAACAGATCAAAAATGCATACTTGCAATATGAAAAACTCTGCAGTTACTGGTTTTCCATATCTGTATACTTGTTCTAAATCAGCCACAGAAATCAAGTGATCGACATAACAGTCAGTCAACTATAATTTTTAGGAGGTTAGCAATGACAGACTTCATATTTCTTTCAAGAGAGGTTTTATTTTAAATCATATTTTAAAGTTGGATCGCTAGAACACATTGAAAAAAGGGTTCTGGCTAGGGATAAGTGAGAATGCCTTTGGCATTCTTGCGAAAATTTCCTTGAACGTCCGATGAGTCCGCAAAATTTCATCAAACAGATTTGGCGAAACCATCGGAAGATCGAGGAAATCATTACGATCCCCGGCACTAGAGGTTATTGACCCTCTAGTGCCCGGGGATCTCAGTGGAACTGCAGATGAACTTTCAATGAAGTTTCTCCATTGAGAGTTCATCTTCAGTTCAGTACCCACAGTCACCGGGCTGATAAGTACTGTGGGTCAATAGAGAAACTTTCCTGAGCCAATCAGAGAGCACTAGAGGTTTTGAATGGGGTCTTATTAAACCTCTAGTGCTGGGGATCGCACACTGAACTGATCAATGAATGCATCCAGCGCTGCATTCATTGATCAGCACAGCCCGCCATCCTTTTTTTCTGAAAAAAAAAATGTTTTCTTTAAATTTGATCTCGTTTGGCGAATTTACACCGGCCATTTTCGCTTACAATTTCGCTAAGCAAAAATGGCTGAATTCGCAGGGAGATTGAGTTTTAAAAACTCACTCGCTCATCCTTAGTTCTGGCTACTTTACTCAGTTCCTCCATTAAACTGTGCCTGGAGTTTATTTCTTTCTTCTTCTTGTCCTCCTAGTCTTCCATGAGGACTAACACCCAATGTCAACCCATTGTCACATGCCTTGGGTGCATTTTACTCACATACAATAACACAGAGACACGCATTGATATCACATCAGCGCCATTTTTTGCATTACCCAACATTTGCTAACCCCAGAAGATCCAAAGAGTAAGAGGACTTTGAGCATGAAATGTTCAGCCCAAAGTCATCAAGAAATGGAAATAAGAAAAGGATTACAATGTTTTTTTCTTCTTGGGGGATTTGTAGAGTTAGATTTTAAAACTAAAAACCCTATACCAGCAATATTCTAACTTACAACAATATTATATTTTGTACTACTTTTCCCAAATTAAAATAAAGAGGTCTAATAAAATAAAAATCTCAAGTTGCCATCACATCACTGCAATATATTTAATTTTTGTTTTTGAGTTTTGTAATACTATATTCTTTTTAGGAGTGTGTAAATGGGGATTCAATAACCTAGAACACTAATTTAAAGTGCAAAGCAAAACTTTATGCTTGAATATATGTTTAAAAGGTTTAATAGGACACAGGAGCTGATTTAAATGTCTCAACCCAATTTTTCTTAATAGCATTCTCCGAAACCGTGCATACTGCAATCACAAGTGTAAATCAATGAAGATACAAAAGAAAAGACTGCCTTCTTGTGGCAGTTTTGACAATTTTGCTTTCCTAAACTAAATATTACGAAATATTACAGTTTAATAAATGTACCAAACTTGGTTAAGCTGCAATTAAATGAAATTTTGAACAGAGATTTATTACTGTAGTATTCATTTTTACTTCCTTATTCTTTTTAGAAGCACAACTGTGACCAGGCTTGATTTACATATATATTAATATTTTCACAATTTATGGCAATTATTTTTAATAAGGAATATGGTAATAATGCATCATTGGGCTAGGTTTCAACACGAATCCTCATCCTAAAACTGCCTAAATGAAAGTAGCTAAGAGTAATGAATAGGATCCAAAGATAATGAAAATTGAATATGCAAAACAACTTAAAGTACATACACTCATCATCACACTCTTTTAGTACCATCTTCTTCTATAGAGAGAAATACTTAGTTCCAGTTTTTGAGTAATCAGAGTTGTTAAACTAGAGGAACTATGCATATAAATGTAGCGCCATATATATATAAAAACAACATGTAAACAGCCAAATGCTTTTTATTACACAGTGACTAACATTGAAACAAATATGATGTTTATGTACCATATTTTACAGAACACATCATTAAATAATTAAACTTCACAAAGATAAAAAAAGCCTAATGATGAGTGAAAAATGCAATGACATTATACACTAAACAAGACTTTTTTTTGTTTTTTACTGTAAAAAGTTCTGCTTAGAGAATGCAATAAAAAAAACAGCAAATGTTATATTTTTTTAAAATAGCAAATTCTATTTTTTCAAATAAATCATAAACATTATAAAACACAACTATATAATCCATTTAATAACAAAAAGTACACAAACAGCAATATAACTTTTCGTTTTATTGACTTTATATACATTATTTTTTGTCAGATATGCCATGTAAAAACCAGATCTTGTTATGCTAGTGCTAGGCTAAGCCTAGTGTTGACGCAAAAACAACAGTAACATTACTAAAATGGGACTTATGTACACTCTCAAGCTCCATTTGGCTTGTTTCATAATAAGGGGCAAAGGACAATGATTTGTTAAAGCAGAACTAAACTTACCTCTCCTTGCTCCATCATTGGAGCTTACATCTTAACTTGGTCCTCCTACAGGTTCGGGCCTTTGGCCACCTTGATTGGCCATAACAGCTAGTCACATTTCAGTTTGGTTTAGTCAGCAAAATATAACCTTAAAGTCAACTTTTGGTACCATGTGGGGACTAGCTATTTGCTAGTCTTTATTTAGAATTCCTGAGATGCCTAAACCCCAGTACTAATATTTAGTAAGTAACCACAACCCCACAAACCACAACCTCCCCATAACGTCATACTTCATGCTTTCCTTTTTGTTGCCATATTGGATTTGCTAAGCTGGTCAAAAGGAAGGAGAAAGGGAAGGGATGTGGTGGACCAACATTTAAACAGGAATATTTGTGGCCATGAATTGCTTAGAATTTTTTGTAGCCATGTATTGGCAGTGATGAGTTCCTAGGTTATCCTATCCACACTTCTCTTTGTCTAATTAAAATTGCCTCCATGTTTTGTTGCCAGAATATTAAACAAAATAAGACAGGGATTTGAAAGAATTCCTTATTGGCAGGGACCGACAGGCTTGCAAGGAAAGTTAACAATTTTATAGTCAAGGAGTCAAGGCCAGGCATACCCTGCACATGACTACTTTGTGTACTACATTACAATGACTCAGACAGTATATTGACTTTCGGCAAGTGAATCGCCTAATAATATCTACTCCTAATCACTGACCTTGTAGATACGGAGCTAATTTAGAAAAGCAGTGAACATTATAAAGTCATAGCAGAAGAAGTAGACACCTAAGTGAGTACCAAATCTGCTGTCAACATCCCTAAAATATAGTTTACTTTTTTAAATGGCTGTAAAAAAAAGCACTACATTGGGATTTTAGATAAAAGTATGGAAAAATGACCTGCTTTTTATTAAAAAACAAACATTGAGGTGTTACTTTATATTCTGATCACATACTGCAGGAAACCAAAAGCTAAGACCTGAATGAGTACCTCCCTGTAGATCATAAAAAAATGGGCCGTATATAACTAAAAAAAAAGTCTCAGACAATAGGCATTACAAAGTACAAACAGACAATGGACAGTATGTCACACTGTAAAGCATATGCCCAGCTGGTCAATAGACAAAGTTCTTGCTGAAGAAGCTTTGATCAACAAATTCTCTTTAGGGGCCTCTTCTCTGCATTTGAGGTACATTTAGATTGTTTTAGGAGTGTCCTACATATGTTACCAAAGCGCATTTTGCTGAAAACCACAACAAAGCTGAAGCAAGGAAGAAGGATTTTTTTTTATATGACATCCACCCAGGTCCCACAGCTCCACTGAAAATAAAAAATAGGACATCTTTGAGGTTTGTGATTGATTGCTAGTTTTCATAAATTTTCCTATAAATTAACCATACCTTCTGAGAGAAATAAAAAGAAGGAATGGCACACATTTAGTTTTTGAAGGGCTCACATTCCAATTTTTGGGGCTAATCATGTCCATTTTGGCCCCCTGCATTAACACTCGAACATTATGGCACATTATAGTGTCCTAATGTACTGTATTTAGTGTAAATGCAGCCTATTAATTTTCAGGGGAAAGTACCTTTTTCTAATACATGGTACTACATTGCTTACTAGTGTGTTAATAGGCATTGCAATGTGCTGTAACCAAGATGAGATATAAAGGCCCATAGAGGTCCAATTTAAAATACATGACATGTCAAAACAATGGGAAATGTGAATGGGTCCTTAGTCTCTGTGAAATAGTAATGTTGTTCAATGCCATAGATATACAGTGTTCTGGTAACTTCACCTGCAATCAGCAAAACATTTTCTGACTTACTCTTGCAAATTTGCAGGTTCAATAGTTAGTCAGACTGCTTTTAATGTATATAATTACTTCTATTTGGAAGTTTGGAACAAATGATCTGCTACTGTTACAAAATGACCAGAAAAGTGGAAACATTTGTTCCATGCAATTATCTATAATGATTTACCTACAGCCAATATCTTTTTGTTCTTTACATCATCAAATCTCCAATCCCCATAATCTGTGCCAAATTACAGTTTTGACATGAAGCTGTAATTGTCATTTTAGGGGAGATGTACAACCACTTTCATATCATAAAATATAAATAGGATATCTTAGCAACTATTTTTTAAGCTTTTCAAACACATAAAACCAATATTTCTCAAAATAATTTCATTTTCCTGTATATATAGCAAACATCAATGGTGTGATTCATTGTGCATTTTTGTTTCAAAATATCCAATCATGTGTAGGGTATTTTCTATATATTTTTTATTTTACAATTGGTTTTGTCTTGTCTGTAAAAGTGAAAAAAATCGAATTCAACACCAACAAGGGTTACTAAATTGGTCCAAAATCTAACAATTAACTTGAAGAATCATAATTCACTATATTCTTAAATAAAGTACCTGGTGCACTTCCATTTCACTTGACTTATACAAAGATCTATATATTTATTCATAATGTGATCTATTTGTGCAAAACAATCCAAAAAAGATTTGGATCTGTCAATTTGAGCAGCTTTACTGAAGAGTCTGAAGCTACCTGAGCTACCTGAAGTCAGAGTATTGTTGGCCTGTTGACTGCTTGGACATGATAATATCTAATATAAATATTTCAAAAGTAAACCTGCACATGTGTAAAAAGAAAGCATTTATTTATAAATCTGAAAATCTTAAAGCATTCAAATGTGTCAGAGACCAGGCAAATTGTCAGAGACCAGGCAACTTCCAATTCATGACAATCAAGGCTCCTAAAGTGTAAGTCTAAAAATACAATTACATACAATGTAAATCTAAAGGGGCGGGAGCATAAATCTGAAATTTCAGATTCTGCAATAAACCACGTCATAACTAATAGTCTTTAGGAATAAAAACTCAGGTTGGATTTGCACATATGAAATTATTTGTGGTGCATTACTGTAGGCTGCACTCTGCACTGTGTACAAAGGGTAAATAAAATGAGGCTTTTCACACCACAATTCACATTGGCGCACTTATTACTGGTCTCCACTGTTCAATGCATCAAGGTGCCAGTCACAAAATATGGTACTGTAACAAACTACAGTTGGCCAGATGATGCATGTTACAATAAAATATGTTACAATACCCGATTTAACAAGTGTTACACATTTGCATGGGTCATCAGGACTGGTACTCCTCAAGCCCTAGAAAATTCACGCTGGCGTCCATTTTGTAATAAATTTACTAGTACAATTTATTTCTACATCAACATATATTTTCTTTGCTTTAAAGTTCAACACTATTTCCATTTTGCATGTACATCATTTTCATTAGAAAAAAAGTTAATTGCTCCTTTTTATCTCCCAGATATATTATATTTAAAGCACTTGTAAACTGCACAACCGTTGTTTTTCTGTGTTGCATTTGGAGATAATAGGAGATAACACATGCACAAGCATTGCACAAGAAAATGAACATTGTCCGCGTCACTTTGCTCTTCCTGAGTAGAGAATTCCAACTTACAAACAATCCATTTTTGGCAAAATATTTTGTCATGTAATAAGGCAGCCAAGCTTTTTATTTTGTTGTGATGTCTGCTATTTTGTTTGTCTCTTGCATCATCATTCCTCATGGGTATTTCACATTGATTTCTTTATATGCAATGTTTTTATTTTCTTTTAAAAAAAATTCTTTTTTTCAGAGTCTAAAGGCAATTTCTGGTCTTTATATATGTTGTGGCCTTGATGATTTTAGCTGTACCGATTCAAAACTGTGTTCTTTTTCCTGTAATAGTAACAACAATGATTACCAACATTGAACTTTCACAGTATATTTAAATCCAATAGTTTTCTTAGTAATTCTTAGCCTTTTTTTTCTTCTGATTAAATAGTAATTATTATTTAAAGTAGGAACTCAACAAATATACCTAATAACATATTATCCACAAGGTTTGACTTTTTTTGTTGTAGAATGCAGAAGCCAACCTAAAATATTAGATTATTTATTGAGCTAAATATAATAAAAAATCACCATGTGCTTTCATGAAAAAAATGTGCATGTAAAGCAGTTAATATTCATACATTTAATGAAAAAAATAATATTTTTAATGACTTGCCTTTGTTGCTAGTGATTTCAGCTTTCCCAATATTGACTGCTTATTTGAATAGACTACATCATCGTCATTGTCTTCTCCTTCCATTATGGCACAGCTGTCAGGGGCAGGAAGCTCACACTCTTTGGAATTAGCAGTTATGATTAGTTTGGAGTATTTGTATTCAAGCCTACAGTAAATAATGAATAGAAGAATACACATTTTAACAAACAGTGCATCAGTCCTACAGAGATATATTTTAAGATTTTCACTACTTGGAGGTTAGGTTGTTAGAATATTAGGTGTATAAAAATGTTGCTCTTGGTTTTATTTAACATTCTGTGATATTCTGAAAACTGGAAATAAAAAGTAGTTAATTTCTCATGCAGCTAAAGTGTAAAGAAAAGAAGTGCCATACTCTGGGCACAGTGCACTTTGTTTTATTACAGTACACTCTAGGCCCTTTTCAATGAAAGAATACTTGTGAATGGAGCTCCACTTTTTGTTTTATACAGGCAGTTACAGTCGTTACAAGACGGAACAACAAAAGTCTGAAGTGTGCTGAACATCACACAAAGCCACAAGTAATAAAACATTATAAAATGCTGTATAAAGACATGGATTTCTTCCAGCTGTCTGGACAAAGCATTTGCATGTGACTAGAAGAGAAGGCACAAGTACTTGTGTTGTGTATATTTAGGTATATAGCAATTCAAGGCTAAATACTGTTACTTTGAAAGAAGTTACCTTTGACTTTTAATCACCTACAAATTATAATGCTTCCTATAAATCCATAGTAACATTTCTTACCTGTGTCAAATCAAATTTACAACTGGCACTTACTTTTGGTTTTTCTTCCAGAAGTAACAAGTCAGTGCTACAAGCAGAACTGCAACAAAGGCACCAATGCCAGCTCCGACTTTCAACCAGAAGTCTATTGATTCACAGGCTGCTGTCTTTTTTTCTGGTAGTGCTACACCTTTCATGCACAGCTTCGGCTCATTCCATACATAATGTGTTTCCTTTGAATTAAAGAACAGATAAGGAATACTTTTGAATTAGTAATTATATACTAATTCTAAAAATGTTATTCTCTGGTAAAAAATAACGACCTCCTGTTCCCAAATTGTAAAACAGAACTACAGGTTTATATTTTTTAATGAGGTAAATGAGGTATAAGATCTTGCTGTCTTGGCCTGCTTGGGGCTAAGTACTGCCTATGTCATGCAGTAATGTGTTGTCCTCTGAACTGTTACTTACAGCCATGACTCTTTATTGCAAATCATGTGTGGTGACTTCAAAGGACATTCCTGGATATCCGCAGTTAGAACTCTAATTTGTCTGCATCAGGTGATAAGTCAGGTTTTAGGATATTTAAATATGCATTAAAGATTCATTTTAGGGGTTGGATAATTTTTAGAACCAATTGATATGAAATCACAGAACACAGCAGCATTAAATACCTGTTGTCCATTTCTACAAGCTCCTTCTATCTTCTGATAGTCATTTTCTGTACAGAGAGGGCACGCCTCTGCTGTCTCCCAGAGAAAATGAAAATTGCAGCCATCACATGTACCAGCAGGACATAATCTACAAGTTAAAAGAAAAAAAAATGTTTACTTGTACAGTAACATTCTAAAATATCTGTTAATTTATAAAAAATTTACACCATTTCTCTTTCACCATTAACAAACTGGATCATGTTTCCAAGAGTAAATAATTATTACATATAATGTAAAAATGGATCCACCGAGGCAAAATAAAATACTTTTTGCCCATTTTTTTACCTAAAACGCAGCCAAGAAAACATTTGTTCAAATCGTTTTAGCTGATTTATTTGTCATTCTGAATAAAAATAACAATATTTATTGACACAGTAGCACTATAGCAACTTTATCAAAGCACAGGAAGACTAGCAAAAGATGATTACTGATTTGTGAAGTAGACTATAGTCATTGCCTTGTTTGGTTTACTAAGCAGCACCAGTCATATGGCCAGGAATGCCAAAGGCCCCATGGCAGAAAATCAATTTATAACACCCCTCAGATTGAATTACTATTGTGAAGATGTCAGCTCTAAAAAGCATGCTGCCATTGCATCAGCACCAAATATACAGCAGCTCTGTCCTTTAAATTTTGCATTGCTACGTGCTTATAGAATGCCTAATGGCCCTTTTTGGCAAGCCATACAAATATAATTCTGTCTGCTTAATCATTGACAACTTCCCTTCCAATGCTATAAAGCATTAAAGTAACCTGAAGACTAAAAACAGGTTACCTCTGCCACTATCTTTATCTTTAAAATTTATTTAAATTCCCTATTATCTGTTTATTCGACCAAGCTGATTTCTTTTTCCTCTTGATGCCCCCATAAGATTGTGATGTAACTACAATTATATACACCCATGCAAATGGAGTGTTGAATGTCCGCACAATGCAATTCATGTATTTTTGCCTAAAGCCAATATCAGTAGAAAATCAGAATGCTTATACTTATAATTCTGTCCACAAAAGCTGTTGTAGTGTAGTGTGTAGTTTATAGCCAGCAAGATTTCACCTACACTGCAGATCAGGCTTGTGAATAAGAAATAAAAAGCAGTATAAGTGAAAAACAAGTGGTAAAAGAGCCCTAGAAATAGAGTGGGGATACATTTACTGTACAACATTTTGGTGTACTCAAGTGCAGAGCCTGATGACTACATGGCTTTAGTTAATCTTTACCTGTAGCTGATTTTTCCATCACATGAAACAGCAGTAGAATGCAGAATGTAAAAGTAACTATGTTTTCCTTAAAATTCACACATTCCTTTGCTACATTCTATTTTTCCCAAGTACATTGAATCTTACTTTGCAAACCTGGCATTACTGGTATGAAAGTCTGGTGAAAGTCCAGTGCAGTTATGTTTTACTTAAAATTACCATGAATAGCAGTATTGATGGTTTCCTAAGCATTTGATAAAAAACACAAAATTAAATGTCATCATGAAGATGGCAATATTAATCTGCTACAAATTACCTGGGCACTGAAATATCCCCTTTACCAAGTTTTGTAGGGTTGCATCTCAAAGATATTACTGTAGCTCTCCCTTTTTCACACGATGACGTAACACCAGAAGATCTATAAAAAAAAACATAAAATGTAACCAAAAAGACAAATCAAGGAAGGTCAATGATGCACATTTTTACTATATAAACTTCACAATCTATTAAATAAAATATTACTTTTACAGAAAACTGAAACAATTCTGCTACTCTGCCTAAACATAAATATAGTATAACTGCAATAATGAAACAAGTACAAGTAAACATTCTTTCAGTCTAATGAACACAATTTTTCCTATTTTCATACAACTATGTGATATAAAGCTTCACAACAATATCACCGCTGATGATCACCTATAAATATGCTGCTACAATTCTAGAATGTCTTCTGCTACATTTCTCTTGCAGATATATACAAAAGCTTAAATATTCTAAAATAATATATATAAGATCATGACAGGATCATACATTTTACCCTAAACTATATTTTAAAAATAATATTAACTAACTTACTTGAAAAAGAAGTTTATATCTGGTATCTTCTTAACAGCAGGAAATGTGTCTGGGGAAATACTTGTCCCAGCCAGGCTTGTGCTGGCTGTAGCACCTGCATTCATAAAGCAGCATATTAACAAGAAATGTTATAGGTAAACAATACAAAAGTAAACGGTCTCTTTTATCAATGTTTTATTCCAAGATTCACTACATTATTATTAAAAATATTATTATTATTAAATTTATTATTATTATTATTAATGAACAGTGAATTTGAGTGAAAATAGGATTGGAACACTGTAATATTAGACTATGAACTATTTTATATTATATATCATAAATATGTATATAATATTTATATAACTTATATAATATTTATATAATTATATATCATAAAAAAAGATTAGACAAAGTTGTTCACATAAAAAACAAGTAGTCAGTCAGCCCTTGATACTGGAGCTTTACGTTTTACCAGGCCAGAGAGCAGGGAAGTGATTACTATGTGCCTTTTAAAAGTTTTCACAATCCACCAGAACCACAAAACAACTGCAGAAAAAGTGGCTTCCAACCACTCCCATTCAGTTAAATCAGAACAACTAAGCCTGCAGTAGACCCCTGTGGTCAACCACAGATCTGAAATTGGGATGTCACACTCCAGCAAATTTGGGTATATCTATGGCTGATGAGTGTAACATTGTAAAAAAAGAGAGCCACAGAAATACTTACCTAGAAAAGTATCAGCCAAGCTGACTGACTGTGATGATAAAGCCGTACGGAATCCTTTGCTATCAGATGGAATGATAGTGGATTGGCAGACAAATGTCTTCACAAGGTTAGATATGTCTTCAGGTTCTGCTTCCATGTCTTTGGCTGTGACATCGGTAATGTTATCAGTGCATACAGCCATTCTTTCTCCCTTAAAAGAAAACAATACATCAGATCCTTCATATAACTTCATTACTTTCAGAAATCTTTAAAATGGTCTGACAAATAATAATGGCTATATATATATATATTTGTTATTCTTTTCAAATGAAATGCTATTTAATGTCAAATTAAAATCCAAGACTACATAGAAAGTGAGTTGACCCACCAAATGAGTAATGATTGTACCACGGAAGGTGATACACATGACTATAGACACAATATTGCTGTACATCTATTTACTTTTGATCTACTTACTTCTTCCCCATAAATTTTAATTGACATCATTATACACTAAACTCTTATCCATAGTCTATAGATCAGAATTTGCTGGGCAACATAAAAGGTAGGTACGGTAGGAAGCTCATTAGGACAACTATCTACATTGTCTAAGACACCGTTCTATTCTATTTATATACAAAAATGTCCATAAGTTATATGTGATCTTCCACAAACTACTCCAAAGTTGTGTAATTTATATGGGATTTCTGATACATATTAGATTACCAAGAAATTGAAATAACAAATATTCTGGTGTATGGCGCTGTATTCAATGTTCATTTCGAATTGAACTTTTCATTATGATTAACTTACTCCATTTCCACACAAGCTGATGTTGAATATGTGGAAGTACTTTGTTCCTTTAGAAGTGAAACTGGGTCCATTCATGAGGGTTGTCACACTACTTAAACTGTTGAAATTATATATCAAACTCCGATTTTCATGTATGAATGACCAGGAGCAGTCACTAAAGCAAGCTGAATGGTCCTGAAAAAATAATGAATGTCATTAAGGATTCAATGTTTCATGTTACAAAAAACATTTCTAAACAGATTCACAGTGATATGTGTCTATGACTTTATTTATGCAGTGTTACTATAGTTTAGAAGACATGCAATCAAACTCCTTTCTTTATTTTAATGCAGCAGACATAACACTTTCTGCAACTGCAATGACGTATAAAGAGTGGTGGGGTTTGGAAGGAAGGGAGTATGGTTTTATATCATAAATATAGCACATGTTTAAAAGGATGGTGCACTTTTCTGTCTATAGGCAGGGTAAAAAGTTTAGAGGAAAGACAGTTCTAGCAAATGATTTACATGTACAACATAATTTCATTTTGTCTGTAGGAGGCTGGCTGTCATACAATGTGGCTAAGAGGAAAGGACTCTGCATTTATTTGTCTATGTGTACATAAGCCTGGAGTACTGAAATTCCAGGTCAGATCACCCTAAACTTTCAAATGAGATTAAGAGATATAGACAAATTAAAACCTTTGGCACTTGGTGTGTGTTAGCATAACTATTACAAAATGCAGTGTTGTTTGTGTTAGCTTTAATGTCTATGTTTTTATTAGTATTCCTTAATTTTTTTGATGGCGCAAGTGTGGTTGTATGGATCCTCCACCTCTGGCCTAAGGTCCAGCCAATGAATGGGGTTGCTGGGAGCAACACCACCGCACATTACAGTGTTCAACCCAGAATTTTTTTAAGCCAGGTGGGAAGAAGCTGTAGGTGGGAAGCAGCCCCTGTATTGTGATTCAACTCTTCAGTAACTGTCCAAAATCAGCCGGATGGTTACTGAAAAGTGCCGGGTGGTCCGCCCAGCTAAAATGTGCTGGGGAGAACATTGCATTACACATGGACTCCTATGAAGAAGGTAATAGACATGCTTTAATGTATTTGGAAAAACATACCTTGTTACTTCTACTTGCAGGGCCACAGTGAATGCAGGCTTCTTTTCCATACACCTGATGTGGGGATAAGTATGTGTTGCTTGGACATTCCTTGCAGGTACTGCTTTCTTTATCAATATAATGTCCAGCAGGACAGGGGATGCAGGAAGATCCTAGTTGCTGAGATCCCATAGCACAGGCACGGCAGGTTGATGCTACTCCATCCATAACATTGGTTGCAGTTATAGAATAAATCTTCGCAACATCATTTACATAACGTCGGCTCTGAAAGAAAACAGAAGCTCAGCAAAAGGTGTTTTTTTCACTCTCTGCTATGAAAAGAAAACAGCAAACAAATCTGTATAATTTAATCTCACATCATACTTTGCTGCAATATTAGCCTTCTAAACACATTAAAATGTGATCAATGGCCTTTTATATAAATGGGGACAGTCTTATTAGGTGTGTATTATGCCTCTGCCTACACAAACATTCAAGAAACAAAAAAACTGTTCCCATTATTTCTAAAATTATCTATGATGGCAAATGAAAATAACATAAACCAAGATATTTATGGAGGAGTTTATAAGATAACATATTAAAAAGATTTGTCTCTGGTATTTCCAGGGAATGTATTTATGGTGCCCCAGTCTCATGAATTTATTTCCTTCTTTCAGGCAAAGGAAAAACAAACTACTAAGGAAAGCTACACTAAGTATGTTTTTACCAGTCCAACTTCAAGATCCTTGGGCAACTGACCCTGAAATATTTCTGGTATAAACATTTCACATATAAATCGGTAAATAATGCACAATGAAACACTGTTCTGCTTTTTATTGTACTGTTTATATTGGTTCGTTCACAATGTTGCCATACTTAAATACAAATAAAAAAAGCAACATGGGTAGAACAAAATGTCATGTGGCCCAATAGACTTACTCTTAACAGATATTTGTTGTTTTTTGAGTTTTAAAGCTTTTTTCTGGTGCACGGACCTATGTTATACTGCTTAGCGTGCACTCATCACTGACCAAGATAGCTTTTTCTAAAAATTCTAATAATTCTAAAAATTTATGAATATTTCTGAATGTCAATTTTGTCAAGTGATATGATTTTCACCACTTGTGTCCCTTTGATTCACAACAATCAAAATAATCATTAGAAAATAAAGAAAGTAAATTATGTTTCCACATCATTAAATCTTTTCATTATTTAAAGAATTCACATCATGTCTAAGACTGTTCAAAGCACACTCTGAAAGGAAATTTTAAAGCCCATAACTAAAAAAAGTTTCATACTATTATTAACCTGTAATCTCTAAATAATATACTTCAGTAAATCATTTACTTACAAATTGTGCTTGGTTAGTTCTTTGAAATGCCCATGTAAACATGTACGTAGAATTCTTGGATATGATGTGAGTGTAAGACTGCTTTTCCCGGTTTCCTCCCCACGATTCCACCACACTTGTCGTCTTTCTGTTTACATCCTATAGAAATAAATATAATTACATAAAGATAGCAAGATATGAAACAATATATCAAAAGTCCACATTTCAACAGTACAGAGATCAATTGCAAGGGGCAGATTAGTTTCCCTGATAAGCAACAACAACCAAGGAGCCTACTGTATATGGACTATTGCTTATTGTCTGTTTGTTATTGTTTTTGCACGGATTTTGAGATAAGAAACTTTGTAGCAGAATCACAAAAAATATTTGCTAAGGAAAACTGCATGTATGAGTGAAACAAAGATTATGTGTTTGAATGATCTCTTCAAACATATATATTATCAAATATACTATCCGTGCATCAATATTTTCCAGCCAATACTGCTAACAATTGCACCCATCTATACCTGCAGAAGTCAGGATTACTACAACTATAAAATAATAAGGATAAATGGCAACCACCAGCACTTAACCCTGGGATATCACTTACCACCATGAAGTATAGCACGCAGTCTGCTGAACAAATGGTATCAAACACAAAGGTAATCCTGCCCAGCTCTGCTCCATTTGTCCCAGTCATTGATGTCGGAGGCCTGCAATTGTAAAATAAAACTATTTGTACACCACATGAGACATTTTCTTATTCAGCTCGAAGCCTACCCATTTTAGATCCGATGGATAATAGACAAATAGATAACACTATAATCACTCCCGCAGAGCCTATAGTGCTAGAGATGATCAAATTTGTATGGCAGAAGAGCAATTTCACATATATTCATAGCGAATCATGCAGTTCAAAGCTCTTGGTACAGACTAGATTCATGACAACTACAAAAAGGACACCTGAGAATGCTGGCAGTGTAGTAAATGGAATGTGTTTATCTAAAAACAATGATTTTATAGACTTTACTATGTTATGGCAATATGTGGGGGTATTGTTTTATATGGTTGTAATAGACAAGTGCATATGGATTTAGGTGAAGGTAAAGCAAACTGAAGGTTTTCAGAAATCATTGCTAGTAGATAGATAGATAAGCTGCAAAAGAGACTCTTTGGGCCTGATTTATTAAAGCTCGCCAAACCTGGAGAGAACACACTTTCATCAGTGAAGCTGGGTGATCCAGCAAACCTGGAATGGATCTGGCCCAGGACTGAAAACATTTGCTAACAAATAGCAAATTACTTTTAGAAAACCCATTTCAGGTTTTCTGGATCACCCAGTTTCACTGATGAAATTGTATCCTCTCCAGCCTTGGAGAGCTTTATTAGATCGGGGTCTTTGTGTCCAGAAAATCTTCTGCCTTACCTGCTAATTTTTTTTTTCAGATTAAGCAGCACCTGTGCAGGGGTTAAGCGGGGCTGGCCAAATAAGACAACCAAAGATGCCAAACCCAGAAGAAGAACAAGCAAATGTGTCAGCAACAAGGGAGATTACAGACCCTCAATCGCTGGGGTGGAAGGTGGGGGGGTGCTTTGGCCAGGTACTTCACCATTTGATGCTGCTATTTCTGCCCACGCACTAAAATGCAGCCTTTAGTTATTTAGTCTCTTACACACCAGTTACACTTACACTCACAAGCCAGTAGAACACTACAGGGCTATAGTATATATAAATCAAAACATGTATTGCAAAAAATAATTTTTACCAAATGTCAAATGCCAGTTTTACCATAAACTATACAAGCTTCTAGGCATTTTAAGTAAATTGGAGATATGTCTGCTATTAACGTAACATTAACATATTCCAGGAAAAGCCTTCATGTAGCACCTCTGTAATTTTGTTTTATTTGCTTTTGGTGTCTTGACTTTTTCTGGCTTTGTGGAAAACCCTACAGCCTGTCTTTCCACTGTTCAATAGCGCATCTCTAGTGGCCAGTAAGGGAATTCTGAATGAACAGGGTAAGACAGCTGGAGGAGCCTAGACATGAATTATGGAAAGTCAGGCCCAATAACAAAAAAAATAAATTAGACAGGGTACAAATATTTTTTTTTGCCAGTAAACATAAAGATTTTTGTGTAATTTGCACTCAAGAATTTTACATAGGAGTTTAAGTTTCAAATGCAGTACAGGTAGAAATGCCAACATTGACAGATTTTCATCACCCACAAGCACCTTCTTCTACAATCACTCCTGTAAAATGGACTATTGTACCAAAAAATATACAGGAAAATCCACTAGTAAGGATAAATGTCAACTTTGCTAAACAGTTAGTCTGGCCCTGCATACACATTAATCAGTCTGATTCTAGATTGTCAGAAATATGACCATTGACAGCGATGCTTGTAAAATAGGACATGGAAATCTAAAATAGATCTGCACAGAACAACTGATAAATGTGAATCAAATAGAACATTAGTCATTGAAAGCCTGTTTAATGTATTATTCAAGGCATGTATTGATTTGTTTATAATAATAAGCACACAAGTAAGATAAAATGTAAAGGAAGTGACAAAAAATTACCATTTTTTACCATACATACAGATAGAACTTACTTAAATCCAGGAATATGCAGGTTTAGCAGAAGATAGTCATTATCTGACCCACCAACTCCACTCTGAACATGATCCCCAGCAACTTCCCAGCCTACAAAATAAAGCTCAATAATAATTGCTGCACCAGATAATAAATATAGGTCAATGACACAACTACAGCTATTTCTGCAAAACTCAAGCTTCATTACTGGAAATATAAAGGACACTAGGGATCAGTCACATGAAATGTTTTTGTGCCATTTGCTACTTAATTGAATAATTTCCCGAACTTTTCAATAAAACAGTATTAAACAATGAGTATATTGACAATGTAAGTGCATTCAATGTAAGTGTTGAGCATGCTATTACATCACAAAACACTTCTTTGTGTGTGTTTATTTATTTTCTTTTCCTTATTTCTTTTTTGTTACTTTTCATTACATATATTGTAAGTTTTATATATGACAATATCGGATCTCATTTTTAGGAAAACAATCCTGGAGTTCTATTGTAATTTTAATAAGTCATTACACAAATGGATTCATATATAGGTAAAGCTTTCTATTTAAGATAAATAAAACTCCTTAGAAGAATTTTACTGATATTACAAAACATAGTAACCCGAATTTCCAGCAGGGGGAGACATTCTACTAAAAATCCAGCAAAGACACAAATACTGTGGCCTACAAATGTTTTTTAGTTTGACTTAAAAGTTCTGCACAATTAATGGCCAAATGCCAATATATATATATATATATATATATATATATATATATATATATTTATTTA